>NC_041391.1:712405351-712439639 GCF_002162155.2 Triticum dicoccoides
TGAGTCTTCGGACCACCGAAATGCTCCGTCTCAGGTGGACCCGTCTGACCTGGACCCGTGTTGGACTCCGGTCCACGAGCCTCGGGACGATGAGCCTCTGGTCGCCGAGCCACGGGTCGACAAGCCTCTGGTCACCGAGCCTCGGTTCCCAGTGTCTTCCTCCCAGGAGACTCGGGTCCCATAGTCTTCCTCCCAGGAGACTAGGATCCCAGAGTCTTCGTCACACGTGACTCCGGAGACTAGCGACCATGATGATGATGTCGAGGAGACCTTATCTAAGGATAGCTTCAGCGAGAGCGAGCGGGTTGAAGAGGGCACGAAGGTATACCAGCGTGGTGGTACTGAGCTACCGTCCATGCCAGCGACCCGCGACCAGAGGTGGTTGATTCAGCCTAACGGGGAGAAGTAAGTGCATTAATTTACTCTTTTTTAACCTTTTGCCTTCATGTTTGTTCAAATTAATATCTAATGTGTTGGCCTTGTCATACTGTAGGGGTTGGATACACGCAGTCTGCATGCCCAACCAGGTCCTTGGTACTCTAGTCCGGCACCACTTCCCGGGATGGGTCACGTTGCCCGGTGAGGGTGAGATTCCATAGCTAGCACTGACCTGGGAGCTGTACGAGGCTGCCCCGGCCCCGCCGACGGAGATGGTCGATGGTGTTGTGTGCGAGACGGTGGCCGACATTGTGAGATGGCGGTTTTGGGTAATTTCTCCTTTACAGAATTAAAAATCAACAGTACCTAGTGATTATACTAATGATCAGTGTTGTCTTGTTTGATTGCAGACCTTCTACAGGTGTCTTGAGGAACACGAGGTGGATGCGGCTATGGTTCTCGAACGCGAGTGCAAGCGCCTACTTCAGAACACACTGCACGAGGCTCGGGTTCAGGCTGTCCGAGACTACTACGCCTCGACTAACATCAGGAGGAAGAAGAAGTGTTGCCTCAAGTATCCGAGTAAGGAGAAGTACATGACGGTAATTACCTATTCTTAAGGCCTGGTACCAGTTTCCTTGATTTGATTCATAGGCGTAGCACTCAAATTTCTCTTTGTCTAACTTAGGTGCTCCCGAGATGGTGTGTGATACGTCTCCAACGTATCTATAATTTTTTATTATTCCATGCTATTATATTACCCGTTTTGGATGTTTATGGGCTTTACTATACACTTTTATATTATTTTTGGGACTAACCTATTAACCGGAGGCCCAGCTCAAATTGTTTTTTTTCTATTTCAGTGTTTCGCAGAAAAGGAATATCAAACGGAGTCCAAACGGAATGAAACCTTCGGGAGCGATCTTCTTGGAACAAACGCAATCCAGGAGTCATGGAGTGGACGTCAAGAAGCAGCTGAGGCAGCCACGAGGCAGGAGGGCGCGCCCCCCACCCTCGTGGGCCCCTCATGGCTCCACTGACCTACTTCTTCCTCCTATGTATATCTTGTTGGAAATATGCCCTAGAGGCAATAATAAAAGGATTATTATTATATTTCCTTGTTCATGATAATTGTCTTTTATTCATGCTATAATTGTATTATCCGGAAATCGTAATACACGTATGAATACATAGACCACAACATGTCCCTAGTGAGCCTCTAGTTGACTAGCTCGTTGATCAATAGATAGTCATGGTTTCCTGACTATGGACATTGGATGTCATTGATAACGAGATCAGATCATTAGGAGAATGATGTGATGGACAAGACCCAATCCTAAGCATAGCACAAGATCGTGTAGTTCGTTTGCTAGAGCTTTCCAATGTCAATTATCTTTTCCTTAGACCATGAGATCGTGTAACTCCCGGTTACCGTAGGAGTGCTTTGGGTGTACCAAACGTCACAACGTAACTGGGTGACTATAAAGGTGTACTACGAGTATCTCCAAAAGTGTCTGTTGGGTTGACACGGATCGAGACTGGGATTTGTCACTCCGTATGACGGAGAGGTATCTCTGGGCCCACTCGGTAATGCATCATCATAATGAGCTCAAAGTGACCAAGTGTTTGGTCACAGGATCATGCATTACGGTACGAGTAAAGTGACTTGTCGGTAACGAGATTGAACGAGGTATTGGGATACCGACAATCGAATCTCGGGCAAGTAACGTACCGATTGACAAAGGGAATTGTATACGGGGTTGCTTGAAACCTCAACATCGTGGTTCATCCGATCAGATCATCGAGGAGCATGTGGGAGCCAACATGGGTATCTAGATCCCGCTGTTGGTTATTGACCGGAGAGTTGTCTCGGTCATGTCTACGTGTCTCCCGAACCGGTAGGGTCTACACACTTAAGGTTCGGTGACACTAGGGTTGTAGAGATATGAGTATGCAGTAACCTGAAAGTTGTTCGGAGTCCCGGATGAGATCCGAGACGTCACGAGGAGTTCCGGAATGGTCTGAGGTGAAGAATTATATATGGGAAGTCGAGTTTCGGCCATCGGGAAAGTTTCGGGGGTCACCAGTATTGTACCAGGACCATCGGGTGGGGCCACCTATCGCGAAGGGCCCCATGGGCTGAAGTGGGAGGGGAACCAGCCCCTGGTGGGCTGGTGCGCCCGCCCTTGGGGCCCCCCCTACGCCTAGGGTTGGGAACCCTAGGGGAGGGGGCGCCTCCACTTGCCTTGGGGGGCACTCCAACCCCCTGGTGGCCGCCCCCCCTAGGAGATCCCATCTCCTAGGGCCGGCGCCCCCCTGGGGACCCTATATATAGAGGGGGGGAGGGAGGGCAGCTGCACCTTTGCACTTGGCGCCTCCCTTCCCCCTTGCTACACCTCTCTCTTCCGCAGACGCTTGGCGAAGCCCTGCCGGATCCCTGCTGCATCCACCACCACGCCGTCGTGCTGCTGGATCTCCATCAACCTCTCCTTCCCCCTTGCTGGATCAAGAAGGAGGAGACGCCACGCTGACCGTACGTGTGTTGAACGCGGAGGTGCCGTCCGTTCGGCGCTAGGATCTCCGGTGATTTGGATCACGACGAGTACGACTCCCTCAACCCCGTTCTCTTGAACGCTTCCGCTCGCGATCTACAAAGGTATGTAGATGCACACCTATCACTCGTTGCTAGATGAACTCATAGATGGATCTTGGTGAAACGTAGGAAATTTTTTATTTTCTGCAACGTTCCCCAACAGTGGCATCATGAGCTAGGTCTATGCGTAGTTCTCTTTGCACGAGTAGAACATAATTTGTTGTGAGCGTAGATGTTGTCAACTTTCTTGCCGCTACTAGTCTTATTTTGCTTCAGCGGTATTGTGGGATGAAGTGGCCCGGACCGACCTTACACGTATGCTTACGTGAGACAGGTTCCATCGACTGACATGCACTAGTTGCATAAGGTGGCTAGCGGGTGTCTGTCTCTCCCACTTTAGTTGGAGAGGATTCGATGAAAAGGGTCCTTATGAAGGGTAAATAGAAGTTGACAAATCACGTTGTGGCTTTTTCGTAGGTGAGAAAGCGCTCTTGCTAGAACCCTATTGCAGCCACGTAAAAGATGCAACAACAATTAGAGGACGTCTAACTTGTTTTTGCAGCAATTGCCTTGTGATGTGATATGGCCAAAAGTTGTGATGAATGATGAATGATATATTGTGATGTATGAGATCATGTTCTTGTAATAGGAATCACGACTTGCATGTCGATGAGTATGACAACCGGCAGGAGCCATAGGAGTTGTCTTAATTATTGAATGACCTGCATGTCAATGATTTAACGCCATGTAATTACTTTACTTCATTGCTAAACCGTTAGCTATAGTAGTAGAAGTAATAGTTGGCGAGCAACTTTATGGAGACACGATGATGGAGATCATGATGATGGAGATCATGGTGTCATGCCGGTGACAAGATGATCATGGAGCCCCAAGATGGAGATCAAAGGAGCTATATGATATTGGCCATATCATGTCACTATTATTTGATTGCATGTGATGTTTATCATGTTTTTGCATCTTGTTTACTTAGAACGACGGTAGTAAATAAGATGATCCCTCATAATAATTTCAAGAAAGTGTTCCCCCTAACTGTGCGCCGTTGCGACAGTTCGT
Organism: Triticum dicoccoides; assembly: GCF_002162155.2. NCBI lineage: Eukaryota > Viridiplantae > Streptophyta > Magnoliopsida > Poales > Poaceae > Triticum > Triticum dicoccoides. The sequence continues at coordinate 712,409,397 of NC_041391.1, forward strand.
TGTTTCGAAGCACCACGTGATGATCGGGTGTGATAGATTCTAACGTTCACATACAACGGGTGTAAGACAGATTTACACATGCACAACACTTAGGTTAACTTGACGAGCCTAGCATGTACAGACATGGCCTTGGAACACAAGAGACCGAAAGGTCGAACATGAGTCGTATGAAAGATACGATCAACATGGAGATGTTCACCGATGATGACTAGTCCGTCTCACGTGATGATCGGACACGGCCTAGTCGACTCGGATCATGTATCACTTAGATGACTAGAGGGATGTCTAATCTGAGTGGGAGTTCCTTAAATAATTTGATTAGATGAACTTAATTATCATGAACTTAGTCTAAAAACCTTTGCATAAATTTCTTGTAGATCAAATGGCCAACGCTCATGTCAACATGAACTTCAACGCGTTCCTAGAGAAAACCAAGTTGAAAGATGATGGCAGCAACTATACGGACTGGGTCCGGAACCTGAGGATCATCCTCATAGCTGCCAAGAAAGCATATGTCCTAGAAGGACCGCTGGGTGAAGCACCCATCCCAGAGAACCAAGACGTTATGAACGCCTGGCAGTCACTGCTGATGATTACTCCCTCGTTCAGTGCGGCATGCTTTACAGCTTAGAACCGGGGCTCCAAAAGTGTTTTGAGCAACACGGAGCATATGAGATGTTTGAGGAGCTGAAAATGGTTTTCCAAGCTCATGCGTGGGTCGAGAGATATGAAGTCTCCGACAAGTTCTATAGTTGTAAGATGGAGGAAAATAGTTCTGTCAGTGAGCACATACTCAAAATGTCTGGGTTGCACAACCGTCTGTCCCAGCTGGACATCAACCTCCCGGACGAGGCGGTCATTGACAGAATCCTTCAGTCGCTCCCACCAAGCTACAAGAGCTTTGTGATGAACTACAATATGCAGGGAATGGTGAAAACTATTCCTGAAGTATTTTCAATGCTAAAGTCAGCAGAGGTAGAAATCAAGAAGGAACATCAAGTGTTGATGGTCAATAAAACCACTAAGTTCAAGAAGGGCAAAGGTAAGAAGAACTTCAAGAAGGACGGCAAGGATGTTGCCGCGCCCGGTAAGCCTGTTGCCGGGAAGAAGTCAAAGAATGGACCCAAGCGTGAGACTGAGTGCTTTTATTGCAAAGGGAAGGGTCACTCGAAGCGGAACTGCCCCAAATACTTAGCGGACAAGAAGGCCGGCAACACTAAAGGTATATGTGATATACATGTAATTGATGTGTACCTTACCAGTGCTCGTAGTAGCTCCTGAGTATTTGATACCGGTGCCGTTGCTCATATTTGTAACTCAAAGCAGGAGCTGCGGAATAAGCGAAGACAGGCGAAGGACGAGGTGACGATGCGCGTCGGGAATGGTTCCAAGGTCGATGTGATCGCCGTCGGCACGCTACCTCTACATTTACCTATGGGATTAGTTTTAAACCTCAATAATTGTTATTTAGTGCCAAGTTTGAGCATGAACATTGTGTCAGGATCTCGTTTAATACGAGATGGCTACTCATTTAAATCCGAGAATAATGGTTGTTCTATTTATATGAGAGATATGTTTTATGGTCATGCTCCGATGGTCAATGGTTTATTCTTAATGAATCTCGAACGTGATGTTACACATATTCATAGTGTGAATATCAAAAGATGTAAAGTTGATAACGATAGTCCCACATACTTGTGGCACTACCGCCTTGGTCACATTAGTGTCAAGCGCATGAAGAAGCTCCATGCTGATGGACTTTTAGAGTCTCTCGATTATGAATCATTTGACACATGCGAACCATGCCTTATGGGCAAAATGACCAAGACTCCGTTCTCCGGAACAATGGAGCGAGCAACCAACTTATTGGAAATCATACATACCGATGTGTGCGGTCCAATGAGCGTTGAGGCTCGCGGAGGATATCGTTATGTTCTCACTCTCACTGATGACTTGAGTAGATATGGGTATGTCTACTTGATGAAACACAAGTCTGAGACCCTTGAAAAGTTCAAGGAATTTCAGAATGAGGTAGAGAATCAACGTGACCGAAAAATAAAGTTCTTACGATCAGATCGTGGAGGAGAATATTTAAGTCACGAATTTGGTACACACTTAAGAAAATGTGGAATCGTTTCACAACTCACGCCGCCTGGAACACCTCAGCGTAACGGTGGTCGGAACGTCGTAATCGCACTCTATTGGATATGGTGCGATCTATGATGTCTCTTACTGATTTACCGCTATCATTTTGGGGATACCCTCTAGAGACAGCTACATTCACTTTAAATAGGGCACCGTCTAAATCCGTTAAGACGACACCGTATGAATTATGGTTTGGGAAGAAACCTAAGCTGTCGTTTCTAAAAGTTTGGGGATGCGATGCTTATGTCAAGAAACTTCAACCTGAAAATCTCGAACCCAAGTCGGAAAAATGCGTCTTCATAGGATACCCTAAGGAAACCATTGGGTATACCTTCTACCTTAGATCCGAAGGCAAGATCTTTGTTGCCAAGAACGGATCCTTTCTGGAAAAAGAGTTTCTCTCGAAAGGAGTGAGTGGGAGGAAAGTAGAACTCGATGAAGTACTACCTCTTGAACCGGAAAGTAGTGCAGCTCAAGAAAATGTTCCTATGGTGCCTACACCGACTGGAGAGGAAATTAATGATGATGATCAAGGTACTTCGGATCAAGTTGCTACTGAACTTCGTAGGTCCACAAGGACACGTTCCACACCAGAGTGGTATGGCAACCCTTTCCTGGAAATCATGTTGTTAGACAACGGTGAACCTTCGAACTATAAAGAAGCGATGGCGGGCCCAGATTCCAACAAATGGCTTGAAGCCATGCAATCCGAGATAGGATCCATGTATGAAAACAAAGTATGGATTTTGACAGACTTGCCCGATGATCGGCGAGCGATAGAAAACAAATGGATCTTTAAGAAGACGGACGCGGATGGTAATGTTACCATCTATAAAGCTCGACTTGTTGCTAAGGGTTATCGGCAAGTTCAAGAGGTTGACTACGATGAGACTTTCTCTCCCGTAGCGAAGCTGAAGTCCGTCCGAATCACGTTAGCAATTGCCGCATACTATGATTATGAGATATGGCAAATGGACGTCAAAACGGTATTCCTTAATGGTTATCTTAAGGAAGAACTGTATATGATGCAGCCGGAAGGTTTTGTTGACCCTAAGAATGCTAAAAAGGTATGCAAGCTCTAGCGATCCATTTATGGGCTGGTGCAAGCATCTCGGAGTTGGAACATTCGCTTTGATGAGATGGTCAAAGCGTTTGGGTTTATGCAGACTTATGGAGAAGCATGCGTTTACAAGAAAGTGAGTGGGAGCTCTGTAGCATTTCTCATATTATATGTAGATGACATACTTTTGATGGGAAATGATATAGAACTTTTGGACAGCATTAAGGCCTACTTGAATAAGAGTTTTTCAATGAAGGACCTTGGAGAAGCTGCTTACATATTAGGCATCAAGATCTATAGAGATAGATCGAGACGCCTCATAGGTCTTTCACAAAGCACATACCTTGATAAGATATTGAAGAAGTTCAATATGGATCAGTCTAAGAAGGGGTTCTTGCCTGTATTGCAAGGTGTGAAATTGAGCTCAGCTCAATGTCGACCACGGCAGAAGATATAGAAGAGATGAGTGTCATCCCCTATGCCTCAGCCATATGGTCTATTATGTATGCCATGCTATGTACCAGACCTGATGTAAACCTTGCCGTAAGTTTGGTAGGAAGGTACCAAAGTAATCCCGGCAAGGAACACTAGACAGCGGTCAAGAATATCCTGAAGTACCTGAAAAGGACTAAGGACATGTTTCTCGTTTATGGAGGTGACGAAGAGCTCGTCGTAAAGGGTTACGTCGATGCTAGCTTCGACACAGATCTGGATGACTCTAAGTCACAAACCGGATACATGTATATGTTAAATGGTGGAGCAGTAAGCTGGTGCAGCTGCAAGCAGAGCGTCGTGGCGGGATCTACATGTGAAGCGGAGTACATGGCAGCCTCGGAGGCAGCGCATGAAGCAATTTGGGTGAAGGAGTTCATCACCAACCTAGGAGTCATACCCAATGCGTCGGGGCCGATCAAACTCTTCCGTGACAACACTGGAGCTATTGCACTTGCCAAGGAGCCCAGGTTTCACAAGAAGACCAGGCACATCAAGCGTCGCTTCAACTCCATTCGTGAAAATGTTCAAGATGGAGACATAGAAATTTGCAAAGTGCATACGGATCTGAATGTCGCAGATCCGTTGACTAAACCTCTTCCGCGAGCAAAACATGATCAACACCAGAACTCTATGGGTGTTCGATTCATCACAATGTAACTAGATTATTGACTCTAGTGCAAGTGGGAGACTGTTGGAAATATGCCCTAGAGGCAATAATAAAAGGATTATTATTATATTTCCTTGTTCATGATAATTGTCTTTTATTCATGCTATAATTGAATTATCCGGAAATCGTAATACACGTGTGAATACATAGACCACAACATGTCCCTAGTGAGCCTCTAGTTGACTAGCTCGTTGATCAATAGATAGTCATGGTTTCCTGACTATGGACATTGGATGTCATTGATCACGAGATCACATCATTAGGAGAATGATGTGATGGACAAGACCCAATCCTAAGCATAGCACAAGATCGTGTAGTTTGTTTGCTAGAGCTTTTCCAATGTCAAGTATCTTTTCCTTAGACCATGAGATCGTGTAACTCCCGGATACCGTAGGAGTGCTTTGGGTGTACCAAACGTCACAACGTAACTGGGTGACTATAAAGGTGTACTACGGGTATCTCCGAAAGTGTTTGTTGGGTTGACACGGATCGAGACTGGGATTTGTCACTCCGTATGACGGAGAGGTATCTCTGGGCCCACTCGGTAATGCATCATCATAATGAGCTCAAAGTGACCAAGTGTTTGGTCACGGGATCATGCATTACGGTACGAGTAAAGTGACTTGCCGGTAACGAGATTGAACGAGGTATTGGGATACCGACAATCGAATCTCGGGCAAGTAACGTACCGATTGACAAAGGGAATTGTATACGGGGTTGCTTGAATCCTCGACATCGTGGTTCATCCGATGAGATCATCGAGGAGCATGTAGGAGCCAACATGGGTATCCAGATCCCGCTGTTGGTTATTGACCGGAGAGTTGTCTCGGTCATGTCTACGTGTCTCCCGAACCCGTAGGGTCTACACACTTAAGGTTCGGTGACGCTAGGGTTGTAGAGATATGGGTATGTAGTAACCCGAAAGTTGTTCGGAGTCCCGGATGAGATCCCGGACGTCACAAGGAGTTCTGGAATGGTCCGGAGGTGAAGAATTATATATGGGAAGTCGAGTTTCGGCCATCGGGAAAGTTTCGAGGGTCACCGGTATTGTACCGAGACCACTGGAAGGGTCCCGGGGGTCCACCGGGTGGGGCCACCTATCCCGAAGGGCCCCATGGGCTGAAGTGGGAGGGGAACCAGCCCCTGGTGGGCTGGTGCGCCCCCCCCCCCTTGCCCCCCCTGCGCCTAGGGTTGGGAACCCTAGGGGAGGGGGCGCCTCCACTTGCCTTGGGGGGCACTCCAACCCCCTGGCCGCCGCCCCCCCCCCCTAGAAGATCCCATCTCCTAGGGCCGGCGCCCCCCCTGGGGACCCTATATATAGAGGGGGGGAGGGCAGCCGCACCTTTGCACTTGGCGCCTCCCTTCCCCCTTGCTACACCTCTCTCTTCCGCAGACGCTTGGCGAAGCCCTGCCGGATCCCTGCTGCATCCACCACCACGCCGTCGTGTTGCTGGATCTCCATTAACCTCTCCTTCCACCTTGCTGGATCAAGAAGGAGGAGACGTCACGCTGACCGTACGTGTGTTGAACGCGGAGGTGCCGTCCGTTCGGCGCTAGGATCTCCGGTGATTTGGATCACGACGAGTACGACTCCCTCAACCCCGTTCTCTTGAACGCTTACGCTCGCGATCTACAAAGGTATGTAGATGCACTCCTATCACTCGTTGCTAGATGAACTCATAGATGGATCTTGGTGAAACCGTAGGAAATTTTTTATTTTCTGCAACGTTCCCCAACATATCTACGTACCCCAAAAACATCCAGAAGCACCACGAAACCCTATTTCCACCGCCGCAATCTTCTGTACCCATGAGATCCCATCTTGGAGCCTTTTCCGGCGCTCCGCCGGAGGGGGAATCAATCACAGAGGGATTCTACATCATCGCCAAGGCCTCTCCGATGAGTTGTGAGTAGTGTACCACAGACCTTCGGGTCCATAGTTATTAGCTAGATGGCTTCTTCTCTCTCTTCGAATCTCAATACAAAGTTCTCCTCGATCTTCTTGGAGATCTATTTGATGTAACTCTTTTTGCGGTGTTTGTCGAGATCCGATGAATTGTGGGTTTTATGATCAAGTTTATCTATGAGAAATATTTGAATCTCCTCTGAATTCTTTTATGTATGATTTGTTATCTTTGTAAGTCTCTTTGAATTATCAGTTTGGTTTGACCTACTAGATTGATCTTTCTTGCAATGGGAGAAGTGCTTAGCTTTGGGTTCAATCTTGTGGTGTCCTTTTCCAGTGACAGCAGGGGCAGCAAGGCACGTATTGTATTGTTGCCATCGAGGATAAAAAGATGGGGTTTATATCATATTGCTTGAGTTTATCCCTCTACATCATGTCATCTTGCCTAATGCGTTACTATATTCTTATGAACTTAATACTCTAGATTCATGCTGGATAGCGGTCGATGTGTGGAGTAATAGTAGTAGATGCAGGTAGGAGTCGGTCTACTTGTTGTGGACGTGATGCCTATATACATGATCATGCCTAGATATTCTCATAACTATGCACTTTTCTATCAATTGCTCGACAGTAATTTGTTCACCCACCGTAATACTTATGCTATCTTGAGAGAAGCCACTAGTGAAACCTATGGCCCCCAGGTATATCTTCCATCATATAAGTTTCCAATCTACATTATTTTGCAATCTTTACTTTCCAATCTATATCATAAAAATACCAAAAATATTTATCTTATCTTATTATCTCTATCAGATCTCACTTTCGCAAGTGGCCGTGAAGGGATTGACAACCCCTTTATCGCATTGGTTGTGAGGTTCTTGTTTGTTTGTGTAGTTACGAGGGACTTGTGTGGAGCCTCCTACTGGATTGATACCTTGGTTCTCAAAAACTGACGGAAATACTTACGCTACTTTGTTGCATCACCCTTTCATCTTCAAGGGAAAACCAACGCAGTGCTCAAGAGGTAGCAGTGTGCGGATAACATGGGCTGTTGGAGAGGTTGGTGGATGAGTGGTGCTCTCCCCAATGGCTAGCCGTCCACAACAAGGCCAGGGACAAGCGTGCCCAGATGCGAGGTGTGCCGCACCATCAAGGGAGCTCCAACCTGTTTGAGTACGGGGATCACTGGGTATGTGGTTTGGTTCATGCATTTTCATTCTTCATGCTAGCTTTAATTACTAATTTACCCTATTCCTCTCTTTCAGGCGCGGCACAACAAGAAGGAGGTGCCACCGCTGTACGACCTCTATGTCATGGACCATAGTGCCCCGTACAAGAAGGCCAAGGCATTCTCGGAGGATGACCTTAATCATCCATATAGCTTCACCAACATCTCCTCCCATAACAAGCTTGTGAGGTATAGAGACTGGAGGAATGAGATGAAAGGCGAGGACTTCAACCCGAGCCAGAGTCCTTTTGATCCTAAGCTCGTGATGCTATCTGATGATGGGAGGAAACATGGCCACATAGCCATTGGGGATGGGCTCATACGTTGTCCTAGAAGTCTCCCAGAGATCAAGAAGCGGCAGACGAAGTCTCTTCCCGAGATGAGGCCTCGACCACGACCAGTGGATCTTGCTATCGAGTCTAGGGCCCAGGAGCTTCTGGAGGAGGCAACCAGGCAGGTGGAGGAGAAGGTGAGGGACATGGAGGAGAGGACGGCTAATATGTTGGAGGTGGAGAGGAACCGGAACGACGCGGGTCACCGGGCCCTATACGAGATCCTCGTGGTAAGTTTCTCCCACATACTAGCCAAATCATGCACACAATGTTCGTTTCATCACTAACTAATATGACTGACTCGTGAAAACAAAATGTGCAGACCGTGTGCGAGAAAACCGGCCAGACCCCTCCGCGATGCCCCAGATTGCTATAGCGGACACGGTGAGTTTCATTTGAATGGTCATTAGTTACTAGTATTCACATTTCAGTTGCATCATGCTAACTAAACATTGCAAATGATCTTTTGTGCAGCACACCTCCCACAAAGGATCGACCGATCCTTCTCCGTCTCACGGTGGCGCAACCCCGACCGGCCCTTCACCTCCCGGATTATGGTAAGTTTCCCCAAGTGTTTTGCTTAACAAATGCTTTGTTAGCTAGAAAATGGCATAACAACCTAGGATAGCTCAATAATGGTCTATAGCTAGGTTAGCTAGTTCATTTATGACATAATTAGCTCACTTAGGTAAAAAAATGGCATAACAACCTAGAATAGCTCAATAATGATCTATAATTAGCTTAGCTACTTCATTTATGACATAATTAGCTCACTTAGGTACAAAATGGCATAACAAACTAGGATAACTCAATAATAATCTATAATTAGCTTAGCTACTTAATTTATGACATAATTAGCTCACTTAGGTATAAAATGGCATAACAACCTACGATAGCTCAATAATGATCTATAATTAGCTTAGCTAGTTCATTTATGACATCATTAGCGCTCTTAGGTAAAAAATGGCACAATAACCTTGGTTTAGCTCCAAACTATTATATAATTCATTTATTTTCCTCCAGAATGATAAAATAACCTTACCTAGCTCCAAAATGACCGATTTTAACTATGATAGCTCTAAAATGACCTACACTTACCATTTTGTCCTACAAAATGAATAAATATGCTTAGTTAGCTCAAAAATGGCATAACTACGTAGGTTAGCTCCAAAATGACCTATTTACCTAGCTTAGCTCTAAAATGACCTACACACTTAGCATTTTTACCTACCTTGGCTAAAAAATGGTATTTTTACCTACCTTAGTTAGAAGAAGAAGGAAGAAGAAGAAGAAGAAGAAGAGGAAGAAGAAGAAGAAGAAGAAGAAGAAGAAGTCTTCTTCTTCTTCTTCTTCTAGCTAGTCTTCTTCTTATTCTTCTTCTTCTTCTTCTAGCTAGTCTTCTTCTTCTTCTTCTAACTTTCATCTTTTCTAATTTGCAGATTTGCTTGAGATGAGAAGCAGCATTGATGGAAACTTGTTGCAAACTTTTACTTGTGCTTGTGCTTCCTTTTTATTTATGAAAACTTTTTGCAAACTTGTTGGATATGTTGTTGGAAACTTGTTGGATATCTTGTTGGATATCTTGTTGCAAACTTGTATATATGGAAATGTTGTTGGAAACTTTGTATATGTTCTTGTTGTTGGAAACGTGTATATGTTGTTGGAAACTTATTGTTGGTATGATTGTTGAAATTATTTTGAAATATGTGTGTGTGCACACACACACACACATAACAGGGGCTATATAGACACTTTGCAGTCTGCTGGCAGACGGCAAAGAGCTTTGCAAAGCTGCCACGTGGCAGCTACCTATGCAACCTGGGAATTAGGGGCTGGCCTATTTGGCAGATTTGCCGTCAGCCAGCAGATGACAAAAGCCTTTGCATCTTTGTCGTCCGTTGGCTGACGGCAAAGCACGCCGTTAACCACTTAACGGACCTGAACTGTCACGTGTGCCGTCCAAGTTCTTTGTCGTTTGTTAGCGGAGGGCAAAACCCTTTTCATCTTTGCCGTCCGCCAGCAGACGACAAAGAGGCCTTTGCCGTAGCCCGTTCAGCCGGACGTGTTGCCGTCCGCTGGCTGACGGCAAAGGTCTTTGCCATCCGCCATGTGTGCCTTTGCCGTCAGCCATGGCGGATGGCAAAGTTCCTGATTCCTTTAGTGACTTATGGTGTTGGACCTGCTTGCACGACAACAATGTCATATTTATAGCTAGCGTTTAACATATTCCGACGCACCTAACAAGACGAAACTTTAGCGATGTTGTATTTTCTCAGCATGCCATTACCAAATTTGAAAGCAGGGGCGACATTGTTTTTTATTATCACTATACATAGACAGACGTTTGCATGCCAGGCAGTTGGTTCACTATTGCTGCTAACAGATTAACAACTTTGTTACAAACATGTAACAAGGATAGTCGAAACAAGCCCCCTGATTCATAACCTTTAGAAACGGAAGTTCCATATTTGGACACTATAAATTTATTGGACTCGAAAAACAATCTAGCAGCCCTTTCTACATAGAAGAGATCCGCTAACAAGATTTTTAATATGAAGGGGGCATAATGCACGTTCTTCAGCCGCATGATTTTTTTTCGAAGTAAACTTCAGATGGACCATGCCAGCACCACGAACAGAAGCATTTGAACCATTGCCCACTAGGATGGTGAAAGTCTCAGCGGTCTGATAAGAAGAAAACATGAAAATATCACCCCATACATGTACTTACTGTTATGAGGGAAGGTTTGTTTCTTTTTCTTTGAAAGCTGCTCGAGATGCTCTAATTCAGTTTAACAATAACATCCCTCATAACAGTAAGCTACGCCAGTTTACAGCTAGCGGAGCAGATCACGTGGCTGCTCTGTTTCGGCCGGCGATCACTTTCCGTGCATAGACGGATCGATCTCCTGCACCCCGGCCGCGCCGCCGGCCGTCACCCTCATCCCCTCGCCACGCACGGCCCGCGTCGTCTTCCTTCCACGGCGTCCCTGCTATCTCCGCCAACGTCCATCAAGCACGCTCCTGAACCGAACGGCCTCGCCGTGAGCTCCGTGCTCAGGTCGTTATCGGCGCTACAAGCCGTCCATCAAGCACGCCGGCCAGCTGCATGACTGCTTCTTGGTGAGACCTGGGCTCGGCTCCTCCCTCGCACGCGGACGCTGCCTTTGCTTCATTCCTTCTGATGGGAGCTCTCTCTGGGTTCGGGGGTGCAAGGAGGGTGCTCGACGAAATGGCTACCAGGAACGTGGTGGCTGGAGACGCTATGCTAGCATGTTTGTGCCAGGACAGGGGACGTGGTGACGCCTGATGGAACGAACACACACATGTCCTGCGGCCTGTTTGGAGAGATGCCAGAGAAATGTTGCGCGTGATGCTGCGGTTGATGTCTGCGTGTGCAGAGCTCGGTTTCTTGCCACTTGCAAGGCAAAGTGCACGGAATTTTTACTCAAGGGCTCGTGTCATGGAGGGGACGACAACATCAGAGGCTTAGTGACAAGACTTCTTTTTTTTCAAATTAAGGAGCAGGGCTCCCACGGGTTTGGTCTGAAATTCAAAACATATGGCAATCTTGTTACAGTTCAGCAACACACAGCTGCAGCCAGAAACTTATCCAAATACTGCAGCTCCTACAACTGACCAAGTTCTCAACATATAGCGATGCCACAGGTACAACACTCCTTATCCTTGCAGTCATCTTTATTTATCAAAGTACTCCCTCTGTCCGGAAATACTTGTCAGAGGAATGGATGTACCTAGACATATTTTAGTTCTAGATACATCCATTTTTATGCATTTCTGTGACAAGTATTTCCGGACGGAGGGAGTAGATGATTATCTTTGTAAAGTTTAGTCCTGAAAGAGTTGTTTCCAGTGAGGAAGGTTATGGTCCAACTTAGAGTCGTCCCATATAATGAGAACTAGTCTGTACTAGTCTGTGAAGAAGTCAGTAAAACAGAAGGGGACGGTTAACTCCAAATTATGTGATTTGCGAACACGGCTACAAAGGATGGCTACAAATCACCACACCCTCGCCCACCAGTCACCCACACTCATCCCTTTTGGAATTTTTCCTGTAACAACTCTGTTTACGATTCAACATAACAAGTTGTGGCATTTTTGACACACAATATAGGGGAAGCGAAGGAGCACACATGAACTAAAATAACTGTTGTAGGGTGTGAGTTACAGGAGTGTTCTAGGGTGTGAGTTGCAAAACAGGGAAGTGTGAAGGGTCAAAATGTAAATGGAAGGTGTATATACTGTGAGGAGGAATGGATCGATGGTTGAGGTTCTTCCAGAAATCTCTCATCTTTTCTCCCCCCTTCCCCTGTAGCTTTGCTGAAGAAGTGAGATCAACCAAAAGGCCAGACAAAATGGTGCCAGAGCAGGAGGTGGAGGCGCTGTTTGACCCTCGCCGGTGTTGAATCGGCTGCTGGTGGTGAACTGGAGCGGGGAGAAGAGGAGGCTGCCGCCAGGAGTGTGGGGCGGCGCAGCCGCTCGGAGTTGAAGCCAGTGGTGGTGCGACCTGGGAGTGAGGCCCCTCTTTGTGGCGCGTGCAGGAGCTGCAGGCTGGGAGAGCTGGGTGTAGCAGCAGGAGGCGGAAGTGTGGCTGCTTGAAATCTGAAGCAGCGGCAGAGGGGATCCAAAGTGACAGATTAAGGGTGTGTTGCCTGAATCTGAATCTGTTTGTGGGTTGTTTCTGCTGTGAGTGGAAAGAAGAACAGAGCAATATACCAAGGAGAGGTGTGCCAGGATGGCTGATGGTGCTCCAACAGGTGTCACGGCAGGAGAGCTTGCAGCGGTGTTGAGAGCCATGGACGAGAAGTACAGATTGCTGTTTGAGACTATTGGGAAGCAAGGAGAGAGTTCGAAGTTAGAGGCAGAGGTCAAGGAAGATATCCATCCATTGCAGATGCCCCTGGTGAAGTTAGAAGGATCTGAAACCTATGCAAGTTGGGCAGAACATGCGGAGACTATTCTTGTGTCAAGAAGGCTAGAGGGCTATATTCTTGGGGCAATTGAAAAACCAGCAGATGAGAACTCTAAGGAAGGTCAAAAGTGGAAGATGACCAACGCATTAGTGAGAGCATGGCTGTTGAGTTCAGTTTCACCTAAAATTGCTAAACAAGTGGAAAGGATTAAGGAAGCATCAGAAATTTGGCGGCTGCTGAAAGGCACATATTCTGGAGTCGGCAATGAGATGCTTGCTTGTAGAATTCAGAGGGAGTTGCAAGGGTTGAGTCAGGGTGATAAATCAGTTGTGGAGTATGTGTCTGAGTTGAAGAGATTGTGGAGTGACATTGACTATTTTGACCCAGTTGAGATGGAGTGTGGCAAGTGTATTGAGAAATTTAACAAATGGACTGAAAGGAGACGTGTAAGGGACTTCCTAAATGGACTTCATCCTAAGTTTGAAAACAGGAGGGCTGCACTCTATGGTAGTGGAAAGCTGCCTACACTCGAGCAGGCAATCTCAGCTATCATCAGTGAGGAAACTAGGTTGAAATTAGAGGCAGCCAGTTCCGTGACACAAGGCATCATGCATCGGCGATCAGCACTCTATGCAACAGAGGGTGGAAATTATCAAAAGCCGGTATCAAACATAGTGGAAAGGAAATGCTTTGAGTGTGGTGAACCAGGACATTTGAGGTCTTCATGCCCTGAATTAATGGGAGCAGGTAGAGGAAGAGGGCAGGACTGGCGGGGAAGAGGGCGTGGTCGTGGGTTTGAAGGACGAGGTGGCCGCGGGCGAGGAACACGCCCTACTGGTAGAGCGAACACATCTCTAATCTCTGAAAATACCACTCAAACCATGAGCGTTCACATGACTGCTGAGGATTGGGAGAAGTGGTGTCAATTCAAGGAGCTACATTTAGGTGACAAGTCAACCGCTGAAGCACCTGCAACATCTGCCTCTACGGCCTCTGCAAATTTCGGTGGTAACAACTCTCGCACTATGAAATATAAATCCATCAATGCACCATGGCTATTAGATTCAGGTGCATCTAGACATATGGCTGGCTCCTACAAAAGCTTTATTGATTATACTCCTGAGATACAAAGGCAAAGCGTTAAATTAGCTGATGGCTCCTCCCAAACCATTATGGGATCAGGAACAATTGTGTGCAGCAATGATATATCTTTGTCCTCTGTTTTGCATGTTCCCTCATTCCCAATAAATTTACTATCCATCAGTTGCATTACAAAAGAGCTAAATTGTGTTGCCATCTTCTTTCCATCATGGTGCTTGTTTCAGGAACTTGGGACTGGAAGAAGACTTGGGACAGGGAGCATGCATGATGGGTTGTATTATCTGGATAATAATATGTCTCCTGCGGTAGTAGCAGCTGCTATACCTCTTTCACCACTTGAAGAATTTCTTCTCCACCACCGCAGGCTAGGACATATGTCTTTTGTCACTCTCGGTCAACTTTATCCTGATCTCTATAAGAAAGTTAGCAAGGGGTGTCTAGTATGTGATGCTTGTCAATATGGCAAACAGACACGTAGCTCTTACACATCATCTGATAATAGAAGTGACACACCACTTCAAGTTATACATTCTGATGTGTGGGGTCCTAGTGGTGTTTCATCTTTAAATGGTTATCGGTCGTTTGTTACCTTTATTGATTGTTGTACTAGAGTCACTTGGGTTTATGTGTTGAGGAACAAGAATGATGTGTTCGAATGCTTTGTTGATTTCCACAATATGATCAGAACACAATATAATGCATGTATGAAAATATTTCGCACTGACAATGGCACGGAGTATGTGAACAAGGAATTTGATGAGTACTTTTCAAGTTTTGGGATTATTCATCAGACAACTTGTCCAGGTACTTCGGAGCAGAATGGTTTGGCAGAGAGGAAGAATAGACATCTTCTAGAAATCACTCGTTGCATAATGACATCTATGAATGTTCCTAAGTTTTTGTGGGGTGAGGCCATAATGACAGCTGCCTACTTAATGAATAGAATGCCATCTAGGGTACTTGGTTATAAAACACCAATGGAGTGTCTTACAGGTGAAACAAAATATGTAGTTCCTCCTAAGGTCTTTGGTTGTGTTTGTTTTGTGAAGGATTATAGACCATCGGTTGGCAAACTAGATCCAAAGGCATTAAAGTGTGTATTTGTAGGCTATTCCGGTACACAGAAGGGTTATAGATGTTGGTGTCCATCTGAGAGGAGAATGTTTGTGAGTATGGATGTGGTATTTAGAGAGCAAGAACCATTTTATGGTGAGCCAACAGATTTAACCGATGTGTTCCCTGATTTGTTTACTAATGAAACTTCTAGTGTGAATTGTGAGAAAGAAGAAGATGATGAAACATCAGGAAAGATGATAATTGGGGTAATTCCAGCAGAAACAAGACAAGAACAAAGACAGGGGGAGCCGTATGATACATCGAATGAAGCACTCCGGTGGCCAAGACCAAATGAGGAAAGGGAGATTCAGGTGTATACACGAAGACAACGTACCACAGAGGAGCAAATGCAAGTGCTGGAACCCGAACCAGAGGCTTATGGACAACACCGGGAGCAAGAGCAGGAGGCTGACCACCATGATGATACGCAAGGTCAAACTAATGACACCAGATCTTCCTCGGACAGTGGTAACATCTCTTCTCAATATCATGACCTTGATGTTCCGATAGCTCACAGAAAGCAGCCACGGTCTAATGCCAGAAAATTGCCCTCTAAATTGGATCCTTATATGGTCTCCAACTATGTCTCGTATGATATTGTCGGTCCTTCTTACAAGTCTTTTATCGCAGCACTGGATGCTGCAGAACCTTTGCCACGGGATTGGCAGGAGGCAAAATTAAACCCAAAGTGGAGGGCAGCTATGCTGGAGGAGATGGCTGCTCTCGACAAGAATAATACATGGGTAGTTACACCACTTCCCAATAACAAGAAGGTAGTAGGATGCAAATGGGTGTTCACCATAAAACATACACCAGAAGGCAAAGTAGAGAGATACAAGGCAAGACTTGTGGCGAAAGGTTATAGCCAAACGTATGGGCTGGACTATGATGAAACCTTCGCCCCGGTTGCAAAGATGAACACCATTAGAGCTTTAATCTCGGTGGCAGCGAATAACAAGTGGAAGTTGTTCCAACTAGATGTGAAGAATGCATTCCTTCATGGAGATCTACAGGAAGAAGTTTATATGGAGATTCCACCAGGGTTTAATGGGCCTGAGACAGAGGGTAAAGTGTGCAGATTGAAGAAATCACTTTATGGACTTAAACAGTCACCAAGGGCTTGGTTTGGAAGATTTTGCAAAGAAGTCTGCTCCTTGGGCTTTAAACAGAGCAATGCCGACCACAGCCTTTTCTTTAAGCATCACCAAAACAAAACTGTCATATTGGTGGTATATGTTGATGACATTGTGATTACAGGTAATGATGATGAGGAGATAAGGAATGTGAAGAAGATGTTGGCGAAGTCATTTGAGGTCAAAGACCTCGGGTTTCTTCACTTCTTCTTGGGAATCGAAGTAGCTTATGGGGCTGAAGGTATCTATCTCTCTCAAAGAAAATATGTGCTTGATCTTCTCACTGAAACTGGGATGCTTGAAAGTAAACCTGCTGCCACACCAATTGAAATGAACCTTCGTATTACAGCAAATTCAGGAGAACCTGTTGATAGGGGGAGATATCAGAGACTTGTAGGGCGTTTAATTTATCTATCCCACACTAGACCAGACATTGCATATGCAGTTAGTCTGGTGAGTAGATATATGCATGATCCTCGATCAAGTCATCTAGATGCAGTAAATAGAATTTTGAGATACCTCAAAGGGTGTCCTGGAAAAGGAATTCTTCTTTCATATCATGGTCATCTAGAAGTTGAGGGATACACAGACGCTGATTGGGCTGGGTGCCTGGATGATAGGAGATCCACTTCAGGTTATTGCATCTTTGTGGGAGGAAATTTAGTCAGTTGGAGGAGTAAGAAGCAAAGTGTTGTCGCCAGGTCCACAGCAGAAGCAGAATTGCGATCCATGGCTGCGGGCCTATGTGAGTTGTTGTGGCTTCGATTATTGTTAACTGAACTTCGGTTGTTCAAAGGAGGACCACTTAAACTTCATTGTGATAATCAGGCCGCAATTAACATCATAAACAATCCGGTTCACCATGATAGAACAAAACATATCGAAATTGATAGGCATTTTATTAAGGAGAAACTTGACGAGGGAGTACTTGAAGTAGGCTTTGTTAAAAGTGGGGATCAACTTGCTGATGCATTAACAAAGGGTGTGAGTGTTGTATCATTCTCAAAATTGTGTGACAAGATGGGGCTCTTAGACGTTTTCGCCCCATCTTGAGGGGGAGTGTTGTAGGGTGTGAGTTACAGGAGTGTTGTAGGGTGTGAGTTGCAAAACAGGGAAGTGTGAAGGGTCAAAATGTAAATGGAAGGTGTATATACTGTGAGGAGGAATGGATCGATGGTTGAGGTTCTTCCAGAAATCTCTCATCTTTTCTCCCCCCTTCCCCTGTAGCTTTGCTGGAGAAGTGAGATCAACCAAAAGGCCAGACAAAAATAACATATATATAGAACATCTTCCCCTTACAGAGCATCACAAGCTTGCCTTATACATGGATTTATGGTACATATTGTCTCTAATTATAATTCCGTACATTGAACCTCATTGTAGAAGTACATTATGATGAGTGGTGATATTGAGTCTCATAAATGGCATCCTCCTTTGTCATCAAATTCTTGTAGTAGTAGGCAGGTTTGATGGCGATACACTGAATCTGATCACCATTCTCACCGGGCGCCACCTCTTTCATCTTCCTCCAGAAAGGCCTGTAATAGATGTTGCCACCGAGGGAGGGGGCACAACCTGGTCTTCAAATCCTTCATCTTTGCTTGAATTAGCAGTGAAAAAACTTGGTGGGAAATTTGGGAGCGTTGCATCGCTTTCCAGGTACTGCATAACGAGCCGCATGCATGGCCTTTCCTTGGGGAGCGAGTGGGAGCATAGAAGTCCAAGTTTTAGCACTAACTCTACCTCTTCAGCGACATGGTCCTGTTCTAACCTCGTGTCCATGGCATCAATGAGTGAACCAGTCTGCCATGTGTTGAACACCCAGTCTGCTAGCACCAGAGGTTCACCATGGGCATTCGCCTCAAGTGGCCGTCTTCCACATGCAACTTCCATCAGGGATATGCCAAATGCATACACGTCCGTTGCCTTGGTCGCCTTCCCGAGCCTAGCCAACTCAGGAGCAATGTAACCCCAGGTGCCTGCCACCCGCGTGGTATGGGCGTCGGCTTCATGTCCGTGCAACCTTGCAAGGCCGAAATCACCTAGCCTTCCATTCATTCCATCATCAAGGAGCACGTTGCTCACCTTGATATCTCGATGGATAACAACCTGCTCCCAGTCCTCATGCAAGTACGCAAGGCCAGAAGCGACCCCTTTGATGATGTGAAGCCTTTGAGCCCAGCCCAGAGTTGGCTTATCCTTTCTATGCAAATACATATCAAGGCATCCGTTGGGCATATAGTCATAGACCAAAAGAAGCTCCTGCCTGTGGCGGCAGTAGCCAATCAGTTGGACAAGGTTACGGTGGCGAAGGTGACCAAGAATGGCGATTTCAGCCATGAACTCTTTCATCCCCTGCTTTGATTCTGGAGACACCCTCTTGATTGCAATAGTCTCCTTAGGGACACCCAGCACACCCTTGTAGACCTTCCCAAATCCTCCTTTTCCTAGGAGCGCCTTTTTGTTGAACCCGCTGGTGGCAATAAATAGATCTTTGTACGTGAAAGATTGCAACACCCCACAGTCAATTTCCCATTTTTCGTGTGCAAGTGTTTTCTTCAACCATGACTTGACATCGTAGGAAAAAATAAGCACAAGAAGAACCAAGACAATGGGAACCATGGGTAGGAGTTGGATGTGCTTTTTGTGTTACTCTTCTACAGGAGGATTTGGCAGGACTCGAGAGAGATCAAAGGGGTTTAGTGGTGAAGCTTGTCCATTTTTCATGAAACTCCATCCAAAAACATATTGGCTGCAATTTGTTTTCCCATTGGCAGCAGAGAACCCAGCATATACATGCTTAGAGTTTGACAGCAAAGGTGAGAGATTGACAGTGATGATAACTGTGGCAGGCTCAGTGGTTTAGACCGTTCGATTTGATCACAGAATTCTTCTAAGGTGACATTTAGCTTTTGCTCAGTGCCATTATAGTGTATCCACACTTGCATCAGGATGGCACTGCTAAGTTTGGTGCTTTTGAATATGTTGTTGGCCCTGTATGAGCTGGTGGTATGGTTAACGGAGACTAAGTTTTTGACATCGATCACCACACGGCCATTGTAGATGTAGCTGAGCTCGACTATAAATAAGAATTGCTCACCTGAGTTCGAGCTAGAGCTATTACCTCCTACATCAGGGAAACCCAGCTGGCCCTGAACCAATGAGTTGTTGTGCAGATGTTGCAGCTCCATGGTGGAAGAGAGCACGAAGGCCATGCCAGGAGCTTCGGTGGTGTCAGAGTTGATGGCGAACACGAAAGTTGTTGAGAAGGAGGCTCCACCACCTGTACCTGTATATGATGATATTTGTACCTGTATATGATGCCGGGGCTTGTACCTGTATATGATGATATTTGTTCTTGTAGGACCGAGACGGTATTGATTTACCACCCACCCGGAAGATCACCTCTTCACTTTCCAGCATGACTTGACCTCTATAATGTTTACTCTACAGCAGAGATTTTGCACTATATATATACCTAACCCCTTTGGTATTTTCTTCACTGCTGCCCTGCAGAGCAAGCTAGTTAACGTACCTCTTCGGTGGAATGTTTCGTCTCTCTTGGCGCCCCTACCTCCTCGTTCTCTTCTTCCTCTGTCTTGCCGACCACCTCAACACCTCTGACGTTATTTTTGGTACCAATGAGCTGGTCTATAATGGCTTTCCACCCGACATGAAGCTTGGTGGCCAAGCTTTGTGGACAGGTGACCTGTTGAGTCTAACCAGTGGCCCAGGTGGTAAAAGCGGCCATGCTTTCTGCAGCGATCCTCTAAGCTTCCAAAACCATTATGGTGGCCCTATCTCCTCCTCCTCAACTATATTTGTGTTTATCATGGGCTTGAAGCACTATGAAGGCAACGGTCTGACCTTCATGCTTTCATCTACCAGTGACCTACCTGACAATTAATTCGCCAGGCCAGTGCCTTGGCCTCCCCTGTTCTAACTTAGATGGCCATGCTTTCTTCGCCATCGAGTTCGACACCGTCTTAATCCTGAGATCGGGGACATCAATGACAACCATGTTGGGATTGACGTCAACAGCTTGGCCTCAGTTGAATACCAAACTTCTGGCTTCTATGACCATTTTGGTGAGTTCCAAACCATTGTACTCATAAGCGGCCAACGAGTGCAAGCGTGGGTGGAGTATGATAGCAAATCGCACCAGCTGAATGTTACCTTAGCACCTTGTTGTATCTCTAAACCCCAAATTCCATTGCTATCGACCACTGTCAATCTGTCCTCTTTGTTGTCACTGGGTCCAGTTTATGCTGGGTTCTCTGCATCCAGCAACAAAGTCTCCTCTGACCATTATGTTATGTTCTAGGCTGGAGTCTGAAGCTAGATGGGGTGGCTCAACCACTTGACTACTCTATACTGCCATTTGGCAATGCAGATGAACGTCATCAAGAGTCCAAATCCGGTGTTCTCCATATGACTAGAGGAGCGCCATTCATTGTATTGATAGTCTTCCTAATAGTTTTTGCTGTTCTGATCTGTCGGCAACTGAGAAAGGCAAAGGAAGATGATGAGTGGGAGATCAAGTGTGGGATGCCCTCTTTCACATGCAAGGAACTAGTGACTGCCACCGAAGGCTTCAGCAACATGATGCTCCTTGGCAAAGGGGGCTTTGGAAGGGTGTACAAAGGGGTTCTCCCTACCACCACACAGCATGTCGCCATCAAGCGGGTGTCGCCGGAATCAAAGCAGGGGAAGAAGGAATTCATGGCGGAGATCGCCATCCTTGGGCATGTACGGCACCGAAACCTTATCCAGCTGCTAGGATATTGCCGGTACAAGCAGGAGCTGCTCTTGGTCTATGACTTCATGCCCAATGGCAGCCTTGATAGGTACTTGTATGACAAGACTACGCCGACCCTGGATTGGGCGCAGAGGCTTCGCATCATCAAAGGCGTAGCTTCCAGCCTCTTCTACCTGCACGAGGATTGGGAGCAAGTCATCATCCATCGGGACATCAAGGCGAGCAACGTTCTCCTCGATGACGACATGAATGGGAGGCTTGGTGACTTTGGCCTCGCAAGGCTGCATGACCACGGAGTCGATGCCCACACCACGCATGTGGCGGGCACATGGGGATACATTGCCCCTGAGCTGGCCCGGCTTGGCAAGGCGACCAAGGCGACCGACGTGTTTGCATTTGGAGTGTTTACCATAGAGGTGGTCTGTGGGAGAAAACCAATTGGGCCCGCCAACACCAGTGGCGGCCTTCTTGCGCTGGCGGATTGGGTACGGGGCACATGGCAGGGTGGCTCGATCGTCGACGCCGTGGACCCTGAGCTCAAAGATTACGACACGGCGGAGGTTGAGCTTGTGCTGAAGCTTGGGTTGCTGTGCTCCCATTCGCTGCCCATGTATGCGTCTAGTCATGTTGTATTTAGAAGGAGGTGTGAGACTTGCAGACTTCCAGCCAGCTTCTCTGGTCACTGATGGACATGAGGATGAAGAGATTGATCAGGCTTTATGTACACCTGCAGCTACGACTGTGACCATTCTTTCTGGAAGGTGATACTTCTGTTGCGGTGTTCACAACTTCACATCATCATGCAAGCTTATCACCAATGTTTATTTTGGATCTCTGCAAGTTAACCTGCTGGATGCACGTCCTCAGGGCCGGTGTGGTGTGGTGCCGATGTTTGTAAGCAAGTGGCGAATCCAGAGCGCGTGGTAGGGTGTCGGACTATGGTCGCTTGCGTGGTAGAGTCATCGGCCCGTTGGGGCGCAGCCTTGGGGCTGGCGTGTTTGTATGGCTCGTTGTATCGGTTTTCGGCCGGTTTCACTTATTGACCGGTCAATTCTCTTCTTCTGTATGAAATGGTAGAGCTCCTGCCGGTTGCTCGAAAAGAAAAGAAAAAATCAGCAGGAGCTCTGGTGGACTTGTGTGACAATTTACTTGTCCAAGGGCCGAAAAGCTCTAGTTGCAACAATTAGAATGAAATTTGTTGGCACAACCCAGAAACAAATTGGACACTAGCAGTACTGATGATAATGTCAGATCCGCAGTTCTTTTCGCACGAGATCAGATTCATGATTTTAGATAGAAATGGTAGAAAACTGAATTAATCTGAATAGCTTGTTCGCCGAAGGTAACAACAGGGCATCACAAAACTCCCTCTCATACATGCATACTGACTGCCTCACTGAACCTATTTTCTGATGGGTCAGCTGAGACGGTTACTCTTTATTATCAGCTTTCATTTTCTGTCATGTCAAAAAAAAAGTTTCAATTTTCTGTGAAATGATGGAATTGGAAGCTATGCTCCATAATTCGAAAAAAATATGTTCCATTATCTCTATGATAGTGAAACCTGATCCTATCTGGGATCGTACAGGAGCTGGAGCCAGAAGTGGCACTATCGTTGATCCTAGTCGACGACTCGACTTTGGGCGTTGGGGGGGAAAATGCCGGTCTAATTACGTTTCGTTTCATTGTGCAGTTGTCCCTTGCTACTAGCTACCAGATGGAGTTGTTTTCCATCGCCATCCAGAGCAAAACTCCTACCATATACTCCTTCCGTTCCAAAATAGATGACTTAACTTTATACTAACTTTGTACAAAGTTAGTATAAAATTGGGTCATCTATTTTAGAACGGAGGGAGTAGTATATGTGATCCCCGTCGGAAGATGAAGCCCCATCAGAAAACTGAAACGACAATAGGAACAAAGTATATTCATAATAAGATTATTAGATGCTTTTCCCCCTCAAAAAAAGATTAGATGCTTTTTTTCAATATCATAGCTGCATCTTTCTCTGTGCAAGTGCCCGAGTTCGACGGGTGTGGGCCAGCATAGGTCACCACGACGAATCCAAGCATTAGAGCCGGTCATTAGAAATAAACCAGTATTTCTTTAAGCATCGATACTTACTTACTTGTAGACAAGATTAGAAGCTTAATTAGCCACTCCTATAAAACACTTGATCGATTTGAAAAAAAAATATTTGGATTTGATAAAATTACATGAACTTGAAAAAAATAGACTGATTTGAAAAAAATACACAAATTTCAAAATAGTTCACGGATTTGAAAAATGTATGTTTATTTTTGAAAAAATTGCGCGAACTTGAAAAAACTATGTGGATTTGAAAAGAGTATGTGAATCTCAAAAAGTTCACGGATATGAAAAAATTATGCGAATTTGAGTCAGCACCGGTCAAAACCGGGGTCAGTTAGCACCAAAACTGGTCAAAATCAAGACCAGAGACGAACCTTGTCCGGTTTTGTTAGTTGAGGGTGCAAGTTGTCCGGTTTCGGAGTTGAGGGACCAAATCTAAACTTCACCGAGAGTTAAGGGACGAAAAGTATACTTTTCTCTAAAAATAAGCATCAGCTTGGGTTATCTGACTAAGCACCGTGCATTGTACAAAGGCCTTAGATGCGGGTTTCTGATGACATTGCACAAGCCTGTGACTCGTGACAGACAGATCCACAAATAATAAGGTACCAAGTGCATCGGTATGTATATAGTTTCTCTATGTATTAACTAGGCCACTAGGCCACAAAGCAACAAAACTGTATCCTCCATGGGCTCCTGCCACTTGACCAAGTGCCGGTGAGTGATGTATCTGGTAAAAAAAATCACAAGATACCCTGGTAAGAGTTCAAGGAACACGTCTATGCAACAGATGGAAACATATGAGGTACCATCTATAATTTCCGAACAACGAGCTTGCGTCGTTAGCATCATCGAAGTCAGCCAGTCAATGGATCATTCAAGTTCAGAAAAAAACTAGTTGTGCTATGTGTTTGGTTTCATTTCACTAGGTGCCCAGAGCAGAAAGATTCCACAGTTTTGCTGCTGCGCAGGGCAGCAAAAGTGTTCGTTTTGCAAGTGCCTAAGGAGCAACCACTCCAAAGAGTAGCATCATTTTGGGTGTCAAAAAGGTTGCGGTACCCAGCCTATGGAGAACTGCTTTTCGGAACTTGGGCGGGATCACCTTCTTCTGGATCCAATGGAGGATCCCCATCTTTAGAAAACCTTGAAAGCTCTTCCTCGACTTTCCTCGAGGTGTTCTCTTGAGCTTTCTACAGGCCTTTGGCACGTGCATCCCAGAGCTGCTTAGCGCATCGATCTGTTTATTCAGTTTCAATTCAGGATTAGAGAAAGAAACCGACCACTTTGCAATGTGATAAAACGTTAGGAGGTAACAGGTTAACTGTTGAGATTGAAAAAAGTAAATAACCTGGGGAATAACAACCGGTTCTCCATGGGCTTTGAGAGGAATAATTAATCTTCAGTCCTCTTTCCACTTACGCCATTGATTACAATCCCCAGGCCTCTTGTCTGTAAGAACAAAAACCAGAAGTCAGCTGAGACAAGTAGCTAGCTACAAACAGCTTCCAGTATTTCTTCCATCCTAAATGTTGTAAAGCAGTGGCCTTTGACGTTCGCATTAGTAACCCAACTGCTTCAGGAATTAAAGCAAGATATGGTAGGAAAAGAAACAAGATGATAGTCTCATAGTTCATCTGAAAACAAACTGACCTTAAGCTCTCACAGATAGGCTTGCCATAAACAGAGAAATAACCTATTTAGCTTTCGTCAAGCTAACTCCTGAAGAGACATTGATTTACAGTGTCCATCTCACATGAGAGACAAGCATGATATTACCTATGTAAACCCTAAAAGAGGCACTTTGGCTGCAAGCAAGTACATCCCCAAGAATAAGAGGCTGGACAATAAGGCAATAATGCCAAGGGTAAATACATCTGTCACAGCCGACCAAAGCTCATTCAGATGAGTGTAAGGCCGTAAGAAAAATGTGTGAGTCGTTCTTCGTTTGAGCCAGTCAACAAGACATCGATCAGTTTCAGACTTGATGTAGTGAAAATTAGAAATAAGACGAATTACAGAATGGGAGATAAAATGTAGCTTGGTTATTCATTTTCTTATCCGAATTCCTGGTACACCCTTTAACCCCATCTTCAAGGCGGTTTTCCTAAACAGCGTCGGAGGCTTTTCCATGCCGATAGAGACGCCGAACCTACTAGCCAGGTCAGCAAGCATGACTTTGTCTCTGCTAATATCAGCTATTGAGTTATAGTAACCAAGCCATGCGTGGTACGCGGCTTCCTTGATGCTCATGTCAACAATCCTGATCGAATCATCAACCTGCAGCACAAGAAAATTCAGGAAAATAATCAGGCGAGAATGTATGCATATAACGCTGAAATGCAAAATATGTACAAGTACGCCAGGTCAAACCTTTTGTTTCATCTCCTGGTCAATCTGTGGCACAGGAGCCTTCTGTATTGGAAGATCATGTATCTCCTTCAAGAAATACTCTTCCCATGGCGCAATCAACAGAATTCCTTTCCCGGATTTACCTTCTCTTCCAGTCCTTCCAAGACGATGAATATAATGCTCTCTACCAGGAGGAACGCCAGCCTGATAAAATCATAATGTGCGGTTAGAGCAGCAATGGTGAAGACAACCATGCAAAGTAATGGCATTAAAGAGATAGCTGCCACTCCTGCAGTTGCTTTAGTCTAGGCAGATAAATGTTCTTGCTCAGAAACTTCCTTAGCTGTATTAACCATCAAAAAGAAAAGAAATTCTACCTGAATCACTAGAGTAACATCTGGATAATTCACTCCACGTGTTGAAACATCTGATGTTACCAGAATCAGGCGATTGGAATCCCGGAACTCTTCAGAAATACGTGTTCTATAAAGCTGGGGCTTTCTTGAATGTATCTCTCTGACGTTTAGCTTCAGATCTCGAAGCATTATATACATAAATTCAGTCACCATGGCAGTTGTGCAGAAAACTATCACCTGCATGCAATGGAAAGACATTAGTGATTTAAGAAATTGCAAATTTACCAGCAAATCATACTGCTTGATCAAGCGACGTGGGCAGAGGAGGGAGCACCTTATAGTCCACTTCCTGATCAATATGCTCTCGAAGAAGGCGATGAACCATATGAAAGTGCAGTTCATGTGGTACCACGAGATATTGCTGTTGTACCTAAGCTCAAGAACAGAAGACATTAAGGGATCAATATTCTACCACACAAAAAAAATCCATAACAGACAAGAGAAGAAAGGCTATTACAGAATCATACTCCCTCCGATCCATATTAACTAAATCAGCAACAATTGTACTAAATCAGCAACAGTTAATATGGATCGGAGGGACAAATATTTTACTTTCAGATCAAATCCGTTCAGAAGTGCTGCTTGTGTTATCATACAACGTGACATTTGGTATAAATGTTTATGTGAATGTCGACATCTTTTGCATGACAAACTTCCAATGAAAGCTGAACAACGTGTAAAACTCTAAACAGCTAAATGGGGTCCTTTTCTTAAATAGAATGACGCAATAGAACACCATGGCATCAGCACATCAACTGCCTTATCCAAAAATAAAATAAAAACACATCGACCGCCTGCATCTGGTAAGGGAAATGCAAAGTGAGAATGTCAACCGTAACACTCTTTACTTGCAGAAGCCAGAATGAAACAAGTGCTTTGCAGCCACTAATGGAAGATTATTCTGTTTGTCATTGGTGCCAAATATTACTTGAGTAGGAGTAGAAATAGAAACCTTAGTAGGAGTTTCAACGGCCCCCAAGCCCACTGTATCGACAAAAACATGATCCTTGTTTAAAACCATCTGTGAAACCCTTCGAACCTGCCAATAAAGAATAAGAACCATCATTCCCATTTTCAGACCAGTGGGTGTCCATAAAGAAGGTAAACTACAGATTATATGATACAAGAAAGGCACTCATGCTACAGGCTATGCTGACTACATTACCTCTTTTGGAACAGTAGCTGAAAATAGTAGTGTCTGTCTTTGGCGTGGCAAGCTATCAGCAATCTTCTCTATGTCTTTGCGAAAACCCAAATCTAGCAAGTGGTCAGCTTCATCCAACACAAGCAATTTCAATCCCATCAAGCGGACAGAGAATGAAGATCTGTTTTCAATATGATCCAGCAGCCTACCAGGTGTTGCCACTAAAATCTGAAAAGGGAAATCCCAACCATATTATTAAGTCAACCCAGCAGTTAGGAGTTTAGACTTGATCTTTAGTAGCTCAGTAAATGCTACAAACCTGGCATGGATCGGACTCTAACCGTCTTTGATCAAGCTTGAATCTAGTGCCACCAATAAGAGACTGAACACCCACTCCATGATGGTACTTCACCAAAACATTCGCCTCAGCTGTAACCTGGACGGCAAGCTCTCTTGTAGGGCATAGGACAAGGGCAAATATTGGAGACACTCGATGATTTGTATGGCTCTTCATGGCATTCAAGACTGATTCAATTGCAGGAAGCTGTGTATCAATTCATTGCTTTTAATAAATTGGTTAAGGACAACAAAACCGAAAGGAACAACATCCCAAAGTAACTTCTTGCAAATGAACATTACCAGAAAAGCTACACTTTTGCCGGTTCCAGTTTTGGTCTTGACAAGAACATCTTTACCTGCATTTAGACATTGATGAGTCAGGAGCAATCCCCTGATCGTTGCAAGGTTTCAGTGATAGCATCTTCAGATAGTTCATGCACAGCCAAAATGGTACTACTGGAGTCAAGTGCTAAATACAAACTACTGAAGTCAAGCAACACGTCCCATAATATTACCGCCAAAAGGTTGTGATTCTTTCCCCGTGATTCAGGAAATTCGTTCACGAGGAAAGTGAAATAAGATATAATACCTTCGAGACAAACTGGAAGAGCTGCTTCCTGGACAACAGTTGTCTGTATATATCCAGCATCAGTGAGTGCTTTGACAGTAAGTGGGGAGATGCCACACTCATCGAATCTGAAGATAAAACAAGAACATGAATTGTGATGCCAACTCATCAAATCTAAGGGAAAAAGAAATATCATAACTTGTCGATAAGATGGGCACAATCACTGTTGCAGTGTAGGAGGGTGTGTGATTTGAAGAAGCTAATTCACCGATCATTCATTAATCTTGAGTTAGAAGGCATGTAAAAAGCAGGATGTGCTACAAACATTATGTCTATCATTTGCATCACGGGTGGCCAATTCTTATTTATAGACCAGTGCCTGACTAACAAAAAGAAACTTCATAAGGGGGCAACTTCGGTGACTCATATATCAAGAGCCACACATTTCAAGTCTTCTTAGTTGATTTTTCCTAATTCAACCATGCAGACACTACTTCTTACAAAGTTAGCAGGCCACACAACAAATGAGGCAATTGGTTACGAGGAAAATAAACAACATCAGAGATAACGGCGAGAGTGTAACCTTTTATTGGTAAACACAGATTCACCCCTTGACTCGTACCGCCTCCTCTCAGCACCCAGCACCTCCCTGTTTCTTATCTCCTCTCGCAGCTCTTGGATTCTACCAGTGATATCATCATCGCTTTCCTCCTCGTAGGACTTGAGCGGTCTCCTATCTCTCTTCATATCACAGTTCCTCAGAGCAGCAGTGCTCCATTTCCTCCTGATGGCGCTCGTCTCCCCCGGTTCATCATCTTCCGACTCATCTTCCCTCGAAGCCACGAATTTTGCCAACCTCAGATCCCTAGCAGCCGGCATAACCTCCTCATCCTCGTCTGATGAATCCGGCCTCCATTTCTGGCCAAACCGCCGTGGGGCTGCTACAGAGTACAACCTCTCCTGAGTATAAAACAGAGCCAACGGTGTCGCCTTCCTGCCATTCCCAGCCTCGGCGAGCTGTCTAGCAACCAACGGCATCAGCGCAGCACCCGATTCCCGGCACGGCGAGCATGGAGGCATCACCGAGTAGCATCTCTTCAGACCGAAGAAGCCGAAGGACGCCTCCTTCCTCTGCGAAGGCGTGCCGGAGCCCGGGCTCCATTGCCACCACCAGGGAGCGGCCGTCCCGTACCCTCTCCTCTGGTTGAACGTGGCGGGCAATCGCGGCTCATTTCCGGCTCCCCTTCCCGCCGTCGGCTCCCCAGAATCCAGCTCCTCCCAGTCCTTCCAGTCCCCTCCTCCCCGGGGCGGCTTCGGCTTCTCCCCTGACTCCACCTGCTTCCAGTCGACCATCCGGGCGCCGGACGGCAGGCTCCTCGCGGGCTGCTGCTGCTGGTGCGGGGGGAGCCGTGCCCGGCGTAGCGGGCCGTCATCGTCGTTCCAGAGGTCCTCGGCGCCAGGGCGGAGGAAGCGGTCGGCGAGGGCGCGGATGTGGGCGCGCGAGGAGGTGGGGCCGGCGTGGTCAGCGGGGGAGGCAGGGGCGCCTGGGAGGTGGGAGGCGCGGATCTCGGAGCGCAGGCGGGCGAGGTAGAGCTGCTTCTCGTGGCGGAGCAGGCCCCGCTCCTTCCCCCGCGCCAGCTTCTCGTGCATCCGCTTGTGCTGCCACTTGGACAGCCCGCCCGGGAACGTCCGCGGCCCGCCCCCCATCTCGGGCTCTTCTCCGGCGAAAGGTTTAGTCGTCTTTAGGCTGTGTTTGGTTGAGCTGCGGATTCTGAAAAAGAGTATGTGAAAATGCTAATTGACTGTAAAGCACTGATGTGTACTACTACTACATTGCCCGGTAATTCAACGATCATTCCCTTCTTCAAAGGAGCATTCAGTTATGAATGAAGCAGTGCAGAAATAATGGCATCATACATACAGCTTCAGCTTCAGTAGAAGAAGATGGACCATACAAAATAGTACTACAACATAATCCCAACAAATCATCTACTAATACTGTACGTACATGTCATGCATACAAGCAAGCAATAGACGAGTGCAGTTGGTTCATGCAAAGGATTTCACACAAGCACGTACTGACCAATACATGAAACAAGAGTTTGTTAATCGTATCAGACAATAGACGAGTGCAGCCCGATGCGGCGCGGCCGGCCATTCAAGGTGGTTGGAGGAGGGGCAGGTGGACCACTGGCAGAAGGGGAGGGAGGGAGGGAATGGGGAGGGAGGAGAGGTACCTGGCCGGTCGCCGGAGGGGTCGGGGTCGGCGGCGGCGGCGGCGGTGGCTGGGGCGCCGGGGAACCCTATTCCCTCCACCTGCCTATGGCTGGAGGCGTTCGGTCGTGCGGGTGATTGGACTCTGGCTCCGGACTCGCTCAAAGGGCGGCCGAGATGGGCCTGGGCCAGCCCACGACCCGCGCCTCTTTCTTCTTCCTGATTCTTTTTTACTTTTCTGGGTTTT
>NC_041391.1:712440026-712455737 GCF_002162155.2 Triticum dicoccoides
CTTCGCCGTCGGCAGTTGGCAGATCGGAGATGGAGGGGGAGAGGGGGCGGGTGCTGGTGGTGGGCGGGAGCGGCTACCTCGGCCAGCACCTCCTCGCCGCGCTCGCCGTCCACGGCAGCGTCGACGTCGACGTGGCCTTCACCCACCACCGCGGGACCGCGCCGCGGCCGCTCCTCGACGCGCTCCCCGGCGCCCGCGCCTTCCGCGCCGACCTCCGCTCCGGCGACGGCCTCCAGGCCGTCGCCGCGTCCTTCGGCCAGGTACGCGCAGGCCCCCTCCCCCATTCCCTCCATCCCAATTTCGTCCTGGTTAATGCCACTGCCCGCGCACTGGCATTTCGTTTTGCCAAATCCGCAGCTCCAGCAGCCAATCAGTACTAGCGCATTGGGCCTGGGAAATGTTTGCCCACCCGTCGCCTCTAGGCTCTACAGCAGTTGGCTTCGATGTAGCGGCAAGAATCCGGCTGACTGCAAATCTGCAATGCACGACTCTACTGAATTTTTCACGGTGCTGTAAAATGGCCTGACTGTGCCACAAGAATGCCAAGAATGTGGCCTCTCGCAGTGCCAGCTAACAGAGCCACCGCTAATCTTCCACACTGGATTTCTCCCTCCACCAATGGTGGTGGGTGATATACCTATACATGAACCCACCCCCACGGTCAAGTACTCTACCATCAGAGTGTTAATCAATATCCGGAGATCATTTCTGCGCCTGCGTAATTTTTTCCTTGTTTCTTTCATGCTTGGGTGCAGTGTACTCATTATAAAGTGTTGAGACACTTTTCGACTATCCACAACTGTTTCATCAAACCATGTGTATTACTCATCTCTTGCTCTTTTCATACTTGAGTTTGTAAACTCCCATTGCTGTCCTCTAACTGGGAGTGCTAATGCTTGTCCTGTTCAGCCACATGTGATTGTGAACTGTGCTGCAATCTCGGTTCCTCGGGCGTGCGAAGCGGACCCAGCTGCTGCCATGGCCACTAATGTGCCTTCTTCACTTGTTGATTGGTCGCTGAGCTTCGGGAATGACAGGACTCTTTTGATTCATCTCTCCACAGATCAAGGTAGAGCACTCTTGTCAATTGATGTGTGATACATTCGTACTGTTATATTTGACATCCGCCGTTAATTTACGGACAAGCATGCATCCACTTGCATTTGTATTTGTTGGTAATTAGAACTACTACTTGACCTAGTTTAGGTTTACTTTATCATCTTGGTGAGCTTAAGCCAAGGGCAAATGAAGAGCTTACCAAAGTTATACCTTGCTGATTGCCTGATCCGTAGTACTATAGAACTGTATAAAGGGAAGCCTGGTGCACGTAGTATGTAACTATATATTTACGTTATTTTTTACTAAGATGCCATCTTCTTTGCCAACTCCAAACCTAATCTAGAACTCATGTGCAACAGTTTATGAGGGGGTGAAATCCTTCTACAAAGAGGAGGATGAGACACTGCCGGTGAACATGTATGGCAAATCAAAAGTTGCTGCAGAGAAGTTCATTACTGAGAAATGCTCAAACTATGCAATCTTGAGAAGCAGCATCATTTACGGGCCACAAACAATCTCTCCTGTTGAAAAGTCGCTCCCTATCCAGGTAAGATAACCAATCACTCCAAAGAATTGTTGCTAAATTCAAAATAAAATAAAATTGTTTGACTGCACAACAGTTGCAGAATGTAGTGTCTAATTAGAAACTGCATGCCTCTTTGGTTGCAGTGGATGAACTCTGTCCTTTCACAAGGCCAACAAGTTGATTTTTTTAATGATGAGTACCGCTGCCCAGTTTATGTAAAAGATATGGTGGATGTAATATTGTCTTTAACAAAAAGTTGGTTATCAGGTATGAAAAGGGTGAATTCAATGTGATTTTATGGAGTGCAGTTATTAGGAATGCTCCTTGTATATGGCGTGATGGTTAACTATATGAAATCTGCTCTTTCTAAAATGCACTCCATTTTTCATTTAATAACTTCAATATTACATCCATTGCATCTTAAATGGTTTTATTATTTATTATTCGTTTATCAGTTGCACTGACACTAAAGTACATATTGCAGATGGCAAAAAAATTCAGGTACTTCTGAATGTAGGTGGACCAGATAGGGTTTCAAGACTGCAGATGGCTGAGTCTGTTGCTGAAGTTCGTGGATACAGCAAGTCGATAATCAAATCTGTGCCTGCATCATCGGTATGAACTCTACTTCTGCTCTTCCTTTATGCCTTATTGGTTTCCAGCCTGATTGCCTGAAATGAGTTCATTTCAAGCATTGTGTAGTCATATGACCCTTTATCAGTGGCTAATGGCCCCATCCATTTATTATTATCCAGGTTAACCGGGGTGTAGCTTCACCGCCAGACATATCCATGGATATCACCAGGCTAACTCAGACGCTCGGTATCCAGCCGATTACATTTCTGGATGGAGTCAGAGCTACACTTGACGCAGAAGCCAGTACATGATATTCATAAATTGTTTGTTCGAGTTCCTCCACAAAATATCCGAGTGTGACACAAAGAACCCCCTTTCTTTTACCTGACAAAGAACCCGCTCTACTTTGCCGAAATCGCAGCGGCGGTAGATTTTGTTGGATCTGTACGCGTGAAAGATGTAACTTTGCTACCATCGAACGACCTGCCCTTGGTTTTACTGTCTGTACCATTCTGAATAAAAATGTGCATCCATGTGTCTTCTTCAGAAGTCTGTACTTCTGGTCTGCCACATATACCCTTACCATATACCAGTATCACCAATGAAGAATCTTTTCACTCTGATGAATGTTATTACGTTTGATAATTTTAAGTAGGATGTCTTACTGACCAGTTAGGCTGGCTGAAATCTTGTTTCTCTGGAGGATATATCTTACTGACCCTGTTCTGTGTAAGTGGTATTTTACTTTTATTTTACAGTCTCGGTGAGTAACCATGTTTTGCATATATATCTAAAGTAGATTGAAGTGCAGGTTCTTGGTGTGCAGCTCTGTCAAACCCAAGCAGACAGCGGATGCGGGATTCACGCGGCCACGAGGGGAGACCGTGAGGCAGTATCCTTGTGGCAGAAGCAACATGATTTGACTCATGCCCTTGTCTTGCAGAGTGGCCTGGGGACAAAGGTAAATCAGTACGGCTGCTGTTCCAG
Organism: Triticum dicoccoides; assembly: GCF_002162155.2. Lineage (NCBI taxonomy): Eukaryota > Viridiplantae > Streptophyta > Magnoliopsida > Poales > Poaceae > Triticum > Triticum dicoccoides. Next base: position 712,443,175 of record NC_041391.1, read on the forward strand.
TGCTAATCAAGCATTGGAAGGCATATGGCTATGAATTTAAGGAATGCCCTGTTACTGGAGGCTGTAGCATGAGTGTTATTCCTAATCCCTGTTGCCATTGACCACACTGCAGGGGAACACAGATGGCGTGGGTCCCGCCGCCCAGGTAACACCCATATGCTCCTGCAATGCTAGATCCATAATATGTATCACTCATTCATATGAAGGGGGGCAGCCCCAGTGCATGTAGCTCCCGCTTGCGCAGGGTCTGGGGAAGGGTCCGACCACTTTGGGTCTATTGTACGCAGCCTTTCCCTACATTTCTGTAAGAGGCTGTTTCCAGGACTTGAACCCGTGACCTTATGGTCACAAGGCAGCAGCTTTACCACTGCGCTAAGGCTCCCCTTCCTCATTCATATGAAGCAAAAAAAAAAAAAGAGCATGCCAGTTAGTGAATGTCTGCATTCTTATGCTTTGCAACTATGCTAATCGTGCCAGATTAGCTAGCCTGCCCCTGTGGCGATCTGTGTGAGGCAGCTCATGGGCGTTCATTCATTGTCAACACCAAGAGCACCACTGGATGGCCTTTCCACAGGTAAGCAAGCATGCATGCATATCAGTACTAAGTCAGTGTTATTGCTCGTACAACTCCATCAATTCTCCAGCTAGAGCGGCATTAAGTGGGAGAGCAAGCATTGCTCTTCAGCAGTGGTCTGGTTGCTTGATTTTGAATCGCTGCCAGACCTGCTCGCAGTGAGCGGGCAGCATTGATGAACCAGGGCACTCACACAGTTAACACCTCACTGGCGCCGACACACATCAATTAACAATTGCGTAACATGTCCATCTTAGAATCTATCATTATCAAGTAGTGGTACAGTCAGTGAGGTTTGTGATCTAGTAGTAGTGAGATTTGTGATCTAGTAGTAAAATCTATCAAGCAGTAGCACTACTGCCAGTGAGATTTGTGATGGTAATTTAGCCAGGGTGGTTGGTTGGGAGCTTAGAATCTGTCAGGCTTGCCAAAAGTGCTAAGCTGGCAAGGAAGACGCGTGTAGACTGAAGATTTGTGCAAGGAAAATGACCACCTTTACCTCTTCATTAACGCTGCTGGATGCTTCCTAAACTTGGAGACTGCGCTTTACATGATTTGTTTATTTAATCGAGGGAAGGGGAGACTGTGCTTTACATTGACATTTGTGTCTTGTTCGATCCAGCCTTGCACTATTTAGATTTAGATTACTGGGCACCTACCCTGTTTGTGTCCGGATTCCCACCAGGTGTAGGGTCCACGCTGCTGGGGAATCTACTGCTGCTGCTAATTAAGCTTGAGCTACCGCCATGCATGCACTGAAAGTTTAATGGTAGGAGACATCTCCTTTCACCCTATTAGATTTATTTTTTTGAAAAGTTCACCCTATTAGATATAGATAGATAACTTGTGTCTGTGACCTAAGGCATGGGGTTCCTGCTAATTAATCAATTAAGCTTGAGCCTTGAGCTACTGCCATGCTCTGAAAGTCTAATGAAGGGTAGGAGACATCTCCATTCACCCTACAGTTAACTTGTGCCTATGACCAAGGGCATGGGGTTCCTGTTGACAGGGCCATTGGTTCCCTTTGGTTGCTTGGCTGGGCAGGATAACATAATGGCATGGAGGACTTGCTGCCACAAGCAGCCAAGGTTGTCAATGGCCCCCTGCACTGCCCTGCCATTTTTCTATGCACCATGAGTTTCATGCAGGGCCGGCCCTGGCATGTTAGGGGCCCCTGTGCGAACTCCGTATGATGGGCCCGTGGACTATAATAGACAAAAAAAAATCCACGCCTATGTCTACCGTGAAAATTCATTATAAAAGCAAGTGTAAATTTCATTAGCAAATATGGTCTTAATATATCATGGATGTATCACATTCTTAATTAAATCTTAACTCTAAACTAAATATATATGACATTCTTAATTCTTGATCCAATTTGGCAGAAGTTATGCTCAGGCTCTAGCGGTCCAACCACAACCATGCATCAGAGAATTCGATAAGCACCAGACACATTTTGGTAGCAATCTATAGTTGTAACAAAATTAAACATCTCATCTGCTGACACGAATATCTATTTGCAAAGTCATTTTCGAGCAATGCTACCATCAGCAGAATCTATCTAACAGAAATTTCATGTACAAAAATAGAGGAATCAAGTAGGTCAAACATCATATATCAGAAATAAATTGACAAGGCCAAAGAGTTGAGATCTAGAAATTACATGACTGGGGAATGGCTTGGGTTGTCTATGAATCTGGGGCACACACTGCTGGCTGCTGCTCTTGCGTTCCTGCCAGAGTGGTGTGTCGTCGGCTCGCCTCCGCTAACCTGGGGCGTATTTATAGGAAGCGAGAAGCCGAAGAAATCCTAGGGCCCTTGGAAAATTTATTAATTAGCTTGGGGAATTGGGGTCTTGGGCTCATAGGAACTTGGGGCAATCAATTGTTGAAGACTGAAGACTGAAGAAACGATGGCGGTTGGGAGACGAACAAGCCGGCGACGTTTTCTGGGAGAGAACGAGCGAAAACGGATCTTGGGATTGCGTTCGTGTGTGACTTTGCTTCCTCTCTCTTTAGGGGCTGGGCCTGCTTCCTTTGCGTATTAGATTTTTTAGTAATATATATAAACTGCTATGCACAGGTATGGGCCCCTGTTTAGGCTGGGCCCTAGGCCGTCGCACTCTTCGCCATGGCCCAGGGCCGGCCCTGGTTTCATGTAGTACATATCTTTTCTTTCTAGACTAGATATGTAGTTTATGTAGCCTAAAGTGCACTGCTTTTCCTCGCGGAAACCTTGCTAGCACCTGCTCCCCTTTCTAGATCGCCAAGTCCATGGATGGGACACTTGAAGATACCAAAGAGAGATATCCCATATCTGGTCAGTAGGATTAGCCATGCCCATGCATGCTTTTCTCCTAACCATGGCAGGTCCCATGCCCAGCTCTGGTCTCCATATCCAAGAAATTCAGGAAACAAGGATTTTTTCTTTGCTGTGGGGCCCACATGCCAAGATTTTAGTGAGCCAAACACATTGCCATACACCATGTAGTCAGAGTCAGTGGAGTACCACTATAGGCCATACTATATAGGATGGAGGATCACTCGGTGTCTATTTCTTGTTACCTGTGTCTCCTCTTATTAGTGGCCTCTCTCTCCCAGCTGCTAAATCCATATTAATACCCTCCTCCTCCCCTGCTCCTCTCTCTGTCTCTGTGTCTCATGCCATGGGGAGGCCCTCCCAGCAGCACTCCTTGCTCCCCTGCATCCTCCTCCTCCTCCTGCTCCTTGTTTCCATGTCACACCTGCCGAGCTCGAGCCATGGCTTGAGAACGCTGAGGGAGGAAGAAGAAGCGGTCGGTGAGCTCATCACAGGCCAGCATGAGCTTCCCCCAACCATCTCCCCTACTCAAGAAGCAGGCGGCGACGACGTTGCCGCTGCCGACGACATCGGCGCCGGGAAGTTCACCGTGTCGAGGAGAGCGGTTCCTCAGGGGCCCAACCCTCTGCACAACTGACGAGGAGGATCGACGCCATCGGCTCCGGCGGATCTCTGCAGCAGGTTCATGGCCCTCACCATGGCCACCAGATACATATACTATACCCTTTTTTTTTGGTCCCCCATTATTATTTTTAGCTGGCTAGGCTAGAAAGATGATAATACGGTACAGACAGGCCGTAGTACCACCATTGATGTGTGTGTGTTCATCAATACCCGTGGCTCCCTCCCTCCCTCCATGATTAGCTGTATCTCTTGTGTATATATGCAGTGATTGATGTTACAAGGCCGTGAAAGTTGTTGATCAAGCATTTACGTACTACCACTCACTACTCCCTCTGCACATGTACAGTAATGTAAGGTGTTTTCGCAGCTCAAATTGAACCGCAAAAAACACCTTATATTAGTGTGCGTACAGAGGTAGTGCTCCCTCCGTTCCTAAATATAAGTCTTTTTTAGAGAGACTTCAATATGAACTACATACGGATGTACATATATGTAGCAGTTTAGGGTGTAGATTCACTCATTTTGCTCCGTATGCATGTAGTCCATCCTGAAATCTCTTAAAAGACTTATATTTAGGAACGGAGGGAGTAGATAGTAGTGGCGTCTTTGTAATCATAATTGAATAGGATCTGAAATTCTGAAATGGTACTATTGTTGTTGCTTTTTTCCTTGTGTGAAGAAATATAATTAAGCTGTGTGTTTTGGGCTGTGATACTAGCATCTCTTGGTTGTTGGAGGGCTCCCATCTAGTAGTGGTATCATCTGCTGATCTATAAAGAAGAACGGCCAGGAGGCGCATGTGAATGTTTAATCAACCCCGTGACCGTGAGCAGAGCAGGTGTTAATTATTTTAACTAATCACGGGCTGATTAAGGCGTCTCCTCTCCTTTTTTGCTTCCAAATCCGCTGGCCATCTTTTCAAGAGATGGACTGACTGAAGCAAAGCAAAGCAGAGTAGTAGTAACAAAATGTCTGTAGCTGGCCGTACGAATTTATTTTTATTTCTGGGTGATTCAGCTGGGCTGGCTGTAGTTGGGTGAGCGTGTCAGCGGTGTCCCCGGAGGACAGGACGTAACGCGGCCGGCGATGAGACGTACAGGTGATTAGGTGACGGTGGTCGGTGGTGGTCAAAGCTCCGGCCGGTCTCCAAGTTGAGCTGCTGTGAGTTGGGGTGGGTGGAGGTGGAGGAGCAGCTGGGCAGGCGATTTTGCTGCTCAAACTCATCTCGAGATCCCAGCCAGACACTAACCTACAATTGTCAGGCAGTGCGGTGTCTCAACCCTGGACTGGACTGAGCTGGCTGTGTCTTCTTATAATTTCCAGAGTTTGCTCCTAGCCATCGATTAATCGAGGGTATATTTGTTGTTCATGTAAATATAAATATGATAAAGTATACAACGAAGCTAAAAAATATATTCTGGTGGCAGATTTGTAGCAGGTTGGAGCGAGGGTCTTCATTAGATCAACTAGACGATGCCCCGTGCATTGCTGCTGCTGCGGGAACCTTGTAAACGAGGTATGGATAAACGGTACTCCCTCTGGAAAGCAATGTAAGAGTGTTTAGACCATTAAAGTGGTAGTGAAATTGACCGGAACGAATGGTGTAACGACTGCCCCGCTATCTCCGACATGGACCCGGCGATCTAAATGCTTTTATATTTTTTTTTATGGAGGGAGTGGAAGACTAAAATTAATGAAAAAACAAATATAAACGTGTCTTGAATGGTTAATTCTCTGGAAAAAAATGCATGCATGAGATGGTATGTTTTGCATGAAGAGATTAATGAAAAAAGTAACTCATGACTCCATGCATGACTTGGTCATGTGGCTTTGTTGCATGGAGATGGAGATGAAAAATAGATAGTGGGTTATGAGTGTGGACCTACTGAACCCATGCGGATATGAACCCGTTTTTTCAAAAAATGCATTTTAAACACATTTTAAAATATTTAAAAAATCCAAGAAAATTTCACGGATACATCTCCGCACCATGTGCGCGTGGCACAAAGTTTTATAGCTATTTAAGAATAGAGGATTGCATGAATCTTGGAGCTTGCTCAGTTGCTACGTCAGGTAAAAAAAATGGTTTGATATGAAACTGCCTCAAGCAAACACCTCCTCCCCGCATCAACTTATCTCTTCCCCCTCCCACTCTCTGTCGCGGCCGTCTCGAGCGGTTCCTCCTCGTCCACTTCTCTGGCGAGCTCCAACTCTCCACTATCCAGCGATACCGGCCGAAGTGCAGCGACGCAGCACTCAAATGCCGGCGATTCTCGGCATCTTTCCAGCCTCCAGGTGTTCGGTGCGGTAGAGGCGGTGATGGGATCGGGGGACGGTGCTGGTTGGGGCGCGGCCATTTGCGAGTAGCGAGAGCAGTGGTGGTGCTGGGCGGGAGCTGCGAGCTGGTAATGTCCAGAGCTACACTGTAGCCAGGGCAAAATGTGTCATGATTGAGGGCAAGGAGCGGAGGCGCATTTCGGTTCAGGCAATGCGCGCATGAGGCGAATATGTCACAGGTCCAGCGAGAGCGGTTGACGGTGTCCCGGATTGGGTGTCACTCACGACACCATCTCCCAGCCAGTTGTGCCGAGACGGCATAAAATCCTACTCTATCCAATATCAATACAACACAAGCAGGACCTAGTGTTTTATCTCTTAGGAGAGCCCGAACCTAGGTAAAACTTATGTCTCTATTATCATCAAAGCTACTAGGTCAGGACTCCTTACCTGAGATCTATTGGAATCGATTCCATCATTGATGGTCCATGCATGTCCCGCTACGTAGTCGGAATCGATTCCATCATTGGTGGCCCGTGAGGCCGGAGGCCAGAACGGTCGGCACCGAACCTCTGCAGAGGGTTCCGATGCCGACCGTTCCGGCCTCCGGCCGCACACGCGAGCCCGAGTTCCGCCGCCGCTGAGCTCAACACCCCAGGACCTCCTCCACGACCCGACATCCACCGTCGACCCGCCGAACTGGGAGACTTTGTTCGCTGACGAGCATGAACAGCGTCGCCGATCCTTCTTTGCCGCTCGTGCGCGTGCTCCCAGTCCTCTCCACGCTCCAGCGCCACAGGAGGAGGCCGACGGAGCCTACAAGAAGGCCCTCGAGGACTCCCAGCTCGAAGAGCTCGCTAGGTGGCCCGGCCTGGCACTAATGCTGGCCGCATCAGCCACAGGTGATGCCGCCGTGCACGAACCGGAGTAGCTGGACCACGCGACTCGAGCCGCTGGCGTCACTGGCAGGGGTGCTCGTGTTTGTGGACGTCCACGATGCCCCGCACCCCGGAGTCGTGAATACCCGAGTGGGTGAGCGCGGAACATGAGCAGGAGGAGTAGTGGCCGTCGGAGCAACAACAGCCACCGGAGCCTGATGCGCCAGCGCCATAATCGTTAGCGGTATCGTGGTTGTTTCCACGGACAGTTCTATTCTTACACAGTCTCAGCGACGAGGACAACGACGACGGCCTTTATCATGTTTATTACTAGTTTTAATTAATGTATATATTTTTAATTCAAAAGATGTTCAAATTCTGAAATACCTTCCCGCGCACGCGGTGTCTCTTTCTGTCAAGAAGTGGGGCTTCACAATCACTAGCCAATTTTTATCGGTTTTCTTCTCGCATCTCGGTCAATTTTACTTTAAAAAGTGAGCGAGCAGAGCTGATAAGGATGGAGTTTCTCTATGATAAGATTTATTAGTTCCACATATATGAGTTGAGCGCTTTAACCATTCGGATGTAGAGCCTTTTTCCCTTCTGTTCTGCCCAATTACTTGGGGCACACATATGGGTTAACAGACAAAAAAACCCGGCCTTTAATTACCTAAACGGAAACAGACACATTACATGTCTGCTTGGGCCGGCGGGTTGGAATTGCCCAAAAAGTCCGGACCTTTACCGGAAAAGGCTAGAACCGCCGCAATCTTCCGTGGCCAGTCCCCTACAGGCACCGCCGCCGCCGACGCCTCAGCCTCAGCCCCGCCGGACTCCCCTCACTCCCTCTCCCCCGCCCCGGCCCCGCATCCCACGCGCGTCGTCGCCGCCGCCGCCGGCCCAGTCTTTCCTCGCCTGGACGCCGCGCTCCCGCCGTCTCCGCCCCGTCCGCCCACGCCCATTGGGTTCGAGGTACGAGGTTTCTCCGTCTTCGTCCGGCGGTCAGGCTCGATTCAAATCCCGCTGAACCTCACGGCTTCCGGGCGCGCGCCGTCTAGATCCGCCCTTGCAGCAGTCGCTGTGACGACCTGGGAGTAGATTGCGAAGGCAGGATTTTGATTTTGCCTGTTTGGTCCGAGCGATGCGCCGAGCAATGTTCTTGAACTTCTGCATGGGCTTTGTTAGACTTTTTAACTTTTCCTGCCGATGCTTGAGTAGTTGCATCTGGCCTGGTGGCTTGCTTGCTCTGTTTGAGGTGGTGGTACAATTGTAGGTTCCTACTAATGGAAGTTTGGGCAACTGCCCTTTCATCAAAAGGGGAATCCTAAACTGAACCCGCATGCCGGCCCCTGTTTCTGTTTCTGGATGAAGCCTTGAAATTCTGGGTGGGAGCCGTATCCCTACCCTTACACCCAGGAGATAGATAGATGAACAGCCCTCCACTGCTGATACTTGTCTTTTATGTTTGATTGTTTTATAAGTGTAAAACCTGTGGATGCTTTTGCTACACAATGCTTGTTCTTGTTCAGATGATGCACTTACTATGTTGTTTTTCATGTTTCCCAGCTCTGTTTATAAATCTTCGGTGTTTGCCAGCTCTGTTTATAAATATAAAACCTGTAGATGCATCTTGCACAGTGCTTATGCTTAATTATATTCCGAGGAAATCACAGCCATTACGATCGAGTGACTGTTGCTAGGTGTTGTTATTTCCCACAGAAGGAAGCTCCTATGGCGACATCCGATGAACAGGATCAGAAGGACCAACAGGATACCAAGGACGAACAACAGGCTCACAAGGACGACGACGAGCAGGCTGAGAAGGAGTACGCCGATTTCGAGGCGAGGGTCAAGAGGACGATATACATCGACCACCTCTCCCCCCTGGTCACCGCCCAGGTCATCAAGGCGTCTCTCGCCCAGTGCGCCAACGTCGTCAGCACCGAGTTCATTCAGAACTACACGATCCAGTACGAGATCCCCGCCGCTGCGTTGGTGGAGGTGGACAACGAGTCGCAGGCCCAGGCCGCTGTGGACCTGATGAACAACTTCCCGTTCATGCTCGGCGGGATGCCCAGGCCTGTGAGGGCTGTCTTTGCAAAGCCCGAGATGTTTCCGGACCGCCCTAGGAAGCCTGGCTTGAAGATTGAGTTCAGCTGGGTAAAGCAAGGAGATCCAGGGCATGATGGGATGAATAAGCTCAAGGGCCTCGCAAGGAGGCAAGAAGCAGAAAATATGGCACTTATCAAGGTGAAGTGGTTGTTTCTTTACTTCTTTACTCTTCTTATTATGTACGTGTATGCCCACTACTAAGAAAAGCTGCAAATCTTTCTGCTTTCCTTTATACTTGTCTAATAAAATGAGAAAAACACTTGCTCAGGGAACAGGAGATGTCAAGCATATTTTGAGAATTTTGATAATGATGCTGTTCTTTACAATGGATACAGTTGCTTTAAACCTCGTTTGCTTTGCGTACGGGCCATAATTTCATCAAACTTTGTTCTCCTTTTTGTTTCAGAATCAATTGGAAGAGGAGAAGGAGCTGGCGGCGCAGCAGCAGGAAACCCTGGAAGCAAGCAATAGCAAGTACGACATGCTCGAGAAACTCATGACCGACGGGGACATTACTAAACTCGCCCAGCATTATAAGGTCAAGCTGGGAGATGACCGATGAGTTCTCAGCGTACAAGCACCTCCCTCGGAGAGTACGGTCGGTCACCAGTGCAAGCAGATCCTTGTTCTGCCGAGGGCATCCCAGTCGTAGATGTGATGGTGCGATAGTAATCATCAGTTGGCTAGTCATCGAGCGTCGATTTGTTAGGTGCAGCCGCGCTCTTGTTGTGGCCAGCTGCAAAGCAGCAGTTCCTTAGTGTAACAACTGTGATCTGATCCGTTGATGGTACGCTTGGTGTGATAACAATCTTTGTATGACTTCCAAGCTTAGCATGTCGCCAAGATGATCCAACGATGTCTGATACCATCTCCTGTATTGCTTGAAACTTGCTCGATATTGGATATGTCGGTGCCCTCGGTTCTGCCCTGTCTGGCAGTTGTGCTGCTAGCTTGAGATGTTTTATGTTGGTCCTGAAGGTGTGTTGTTGCTTGAAGCAGGAGGGGAATCATGTCTCTGCCTTGTGTTGACAGGAATGGGCACAATGCCAGTCACAAGTGCCATGTTTCCCAAATCTTGCAACACAGGAGAAGGAGGTTCTGCCTGGCTGGAGAATCTGAGGAAGAAATGCCATGGCAAGAGGAACTCCAGAGCTTTTTCACTGCTGTTGCTGCACCTGAATCTGCAATGGGTAGGTACGTCCCCAGGGCCAAGGAGGGTTCTGCTTCTGCTTCTCAGGTGCTCTTCATGACGAAATTTCTTCACCTCCTCTCACTTTCTGCTGTTGGTAGGAGTAATATCGTGTCAGGTTTTCTGACTGCTAGAATAGAATGATATGGTTTGGAATCATCACCAGCCAAGTTGGTCTCCATCTATGCCTGTCCCACCTCCATCTTCCCAGATTTTTCTTACACTCTGTTTCAAATGCAGTGTACACCTTGTTTCAAATATTGACAGGTCAAGTCATACTGAACCTCAATGGAAAGTCCTACCATACACTGCCCAATGCCATAAATTGTTTGTCTGAAGTTGTCGATTTTTCAGTTACTTGTGCTATCCATGAAGATGCAAAGAACATGCTCTGGAGGTCGCAGTTTATATTAACAGAACAGAAGGAAAAAAAAACATTCTTTTTATCGCTGTGACAGTGGATATGAGGCGCGCGTAGGGTGCAAGAAAAGCTCGAGACTCATGAGCCAATTGAGATCGACTTGGCTCTTTGGCTCGACTTGAAAAGAAATGAGCTGAGTATGAGCCCTAGGCGCGTGGAGTCGGCCCGGGAGTTCACGCTCATCAACCAATGCAAGACAGACGTGCAGCTGACGGTGACACCGGGTGAGAGCTTCGGGCTTTGGGGCCCCCTAGACCAAGGGGCCCCTTGCCCAGTATGATCCTTATCACAAATCCCAGCCGTTGAGAAGGCGTCGTCACTATCCTATCCGGGGTAAAATTGAAGGTGAAATTACGAAGGATGCTCCAATTATCTACTAAACTCCCCCTCTTCAAACTACGACCCTTCGTCGGAAATAGTTCAGTTCTAAAGAGAGCACATGTCAATCTTTTTAAACCATCTCAAATTTTTACCATGACATCATGAGGTCATACCATGACATCATGAGGTCATACCATGACACCATGCCAAGTATCAGGATTTTCAGACTTTATGTTCATTTTCTAGAATTAGGGAAACAATAAACTCCGCATTTGCGGTTGACCGTTCGCCAAAAAGTTATTTGAAAGTTCCCTCTATTCCTAGCATATGGCATGTACATGTGCACAAGACCCTGGGTATGAATTTTCAAGTCACTTGTCTCCACTAGTTCGTGTACTGGCAGTGCAAAATTGAATTATTTCAGCTAAATGCCATATAAATGCACTAAATAAGTTAATTATAGCAAATGGTGCCCAAAAATGCCAAATTTGAACATGAAGGATTATATTGTGTATGAAGAGCATATAAAACATTCAAGTTGATGCAACGAAATGTTCCAAATATCAAACTTGACAAACCCCCTCTCCAAACCACGATCCCTCGTCTGAGATGGTTAGAGAGAGAGAGAGAGAGAGAGAGAGAGAGAGAGAGAGAGAGTACATGGCAATCTTTTCCAAACCATCTCAAATTTTTACCACGGCATTATCAGGTCATATCATGACACCATGACGAGTATCAGGTTTACAACCTTCATTTTCATTAACTTGTAAAACCATGTACTACATCGGTAAAATCAAATGATCCAGCATAACACATGCATATGTAATTCACACAAAAAAATACCAAGTTTCCAAAACAAGAACCAATCAAGCCAGTAACTCATAAAGCCACCGGTGTTGCGTGCCAGACGGGAGGGCCAGGCAACGTCACCCACACTACTACGGGAGATGAAGGAGGACCGTGCCTCACTTCGCAAGCTACCGCCCTTATCTAGATGCGAGCGGCCCAATGCATGCGATGCGGAGAGCAACCACATCGACATCGCTCTTGTTGCCGCCAGAGCCAGAGCTGCTGCGGTCATCTGCCATTGATCGGATATGAAGAGAAAGCGGTGGATTGGGAAGCGGAGTGGATGGAGTGGAGTGGACTGAGCGGGCTGTGGTCTAGGGTTCATCAAAGGGGTTATTTGTGGGGTCAGTGATGGGTCGGGCTGATGTGACGGATGCGCCCGGGCCGCCTCATATCTGTCCTATATTTCAGCTAGATACGAGGGGTGACGGAGCGCCCAGAAGGTTTCAGTTCCTTGCTTTCCTTTTTGATTTTTAAAGTCGCCGGGGTTACTTCTCCGTCCGGAAATACTTGTCCATGGTATAGCTGGCCAAACGGGCCGTGCTAACTGGGTCGGCCCGATAGCACGCAGGAACGGCACGGCCAATGCACGACACGACCCGGGCTAAACGGGCCAAGCCCTGTACGCAACACGTCATGGGCCATGCCTAGGCCTGGAGGCCGGGCACACGGGCCGGCATGGCCCATTTTTCCTAGTATACAGCCCAATAGGCTAAAAAACAGGTGGCCCAGCGTGCTAAACGTGCCACGGGCCGGCCCGTTTAATAATCAGGCCGTGCCTGGGCCAAGGAACTATGCCCGTGGGCCGGCCCGGCTATTAAACGTGCCACGGCGGGCCGTGCCGGGCCAGGCCGTTTGGCCATGGGCCGGGATCACCTACCTGCCTCTCGTTGTCTCAAAAAAAAAAAAAACCTACCTGCCTCTCTGGAAAAATAATTGCTCCACTCTCTTTCGGCTCACCCTCTCCTGGAATTCGAATTCCAGCGAGCCAACGGAGAG
>NC_041391.1:712456125-712471001 GCF_002162155.2 Triticum dicoccoides
ACCCGCCGTAGATCTGACATATATTGTGCGAACACCATGATGATTATCTCCTGATGAGCTAGTACTTGCCGCATGATTTTTCCCGTGCGTGCTCAAGTCCACCACATGTGAAAGGATTTTTGCTTGGTAGGTATTTGTGGTAATGCTTGCAAGGGCAAATGCTTACGACTGACGGTAGTTTGGATCTTCTTCAGATGCGCAAATGTTTTGGTTTAAACATGTTAGCAGTAGTCAAACATGCAACGACTGACGGTGATACATATGAAAAGGGGAAACATCAACTTCTTTTTCATCTGCGCAGCCTTGACCTGAAACCAAAGCCTAGTAGCAGCAGTGAACATGCAGTTTGAGAGAGCGGGAGCTTTGTCTTGGTTATTATACTGGCCGAAATTGATTGGTTAACACTTAGGGCCCATTCGGGAACACTCCGGCTCCCAACTCCGCGGAGCTGAAGTGGTGGAGCGGAGCGGCACGCAGCTCATTTTTGCGGAGCTGCCATTCTGTCGCTCCAGCGGAGCGGAGTAGCTGGAGCGGTCCGTTGCCGAACAGGCACTTAACACATCAGTGGTATTGTTGGCATGATGGATGCCCCAGATCTCGTTTATGATTGGGAATATAGTGGTGCTGTTGCGCTGTGTTGTTGATTTTATCAGTCAGACCTGAATTGTCAGTACCGTTTAAAGTGATTGCTTCTCCTTTTGCATGTTTGCTGGTTGATTGATCTTCAGGTTCCACCTTTCGTGTTACGCCATGACAGATGTACAGCTAGCTGATGATTTGATTTGCTGTTCCATATTCATTTTACACTTACTAAAAGTCTAATTCTGTCCCTTTGGAACTTGGGAGTTGGAACAGGGCATCAACATTGTCAATTGGAGAGGCTTGGAGCTGCTTCGATGCCCACAGTAGAGCAAACAAGAAGGCATCAATTCTAGAAGCTTGCAGAACCGTCGCCCGTGCAGATGGAGAACCGAAAGAATGCCGGCCTCAGGGTACTGCCGTCTAACCCCGTCCCTGCTTCTGTACCCTGCCCGTCTCTCCACTCTTTTCATCTCATTTTTCTTCCCTTTTGTGCCACCGCGCCGTTGCACACAGAAGAGGAAGCTTCCGAACAATGGGACGGTGCAGGAGGAGCCTGATATCAAGAAGATGTGCCAAGGTAAAGCTGAGCGAATTCTGTCCTTCTCGGCCGGAGATCGGTGTTTTTTCTTTAAACATTTTGTGATTTGGATGATGCAGCCCTGAAGGAGATGGAATGTGAGCTCCAGAACCTCCGGGACGACAACAACCAGCTCCGCGACGAGCTGTAAGATCAAATGCTTTTGTTGTGCTTGCTGATTTGGGCTCACTTTTATTTTTTGGGGAATGATGGCTGAGACACTGATTCCTCTTCTTTTTCTTGTTGTTGCTGTTGATTCTTTTATGCCAGCCTTGGCAAAGACCGTCAGCTTGCGGAGACACGGACAGTTCTAGTTGACAGGGAGCACAAGCTTTCGAACACCCAGGCACTTCTAGTTGACAGGGAGCAGCAGCTTGCGGCCCAGACACTTGTTGTTGACAGTGAGTTTTCTTGTCTAAATTTTGAGTTGTACTCCCTTTATTGGTCCAAGTTGATGCTTGGAATTTTAGAGAATGGAGATCGGTGGTGTGTCAGCATAAAACATGCATTTATGGGGGATTAATACATGTCTTCTTGAAATAGAGTGCATTAATGTGTCTGATGGAGAGTACTTTACAGATTAACAGATACCTCAAATCAACTTGTCTTTGTTATGATCTGATTTTCAGGCAACTCACATATCTAAGTATTTGAATGTTGTAAGCAACTACTTCTCCAGGCTGTGACATTTCTATACAACGGGCTTAATTACTTGAGTAGTTTTTTAAAAATCTTAATTTGCTGATTGCCACAATTCTTTGATGTTTGTTATATCAAATTGCAACACGCATATACTCGATTATATGAGTGTGTCAACATGCGGTTGCACCCTATTGAAGAAGTACACTTTATGCAGAAAAAAAAGTCAAAATATCATAGATGAGCAACATGCTAGTGCATTTGCAGAAAGGCATGCAAAAACATGACCATTTGCGAACTGTTCTCTTGAGTAAGCCAAAAACGTTGTGCGCATATATAGTTGCTGCATTGGTCCTTCATCTCTCTGTCTTTTTTTGGTACAATACATAACTTTTCATAATTTTGAACAACTTTTAGCAAGTGCACATGTTATAGCATGTTACAACCATTATTTTCCCCCACATTTATTGGAAAATTCAGGGTTCTTGTTCTAGAAGTGAGGTGTGGTGCAGTGAGCTCTGGAAAATTCACATTCAATGTTTGTCAACTGCCAACTGTACTGAGTTGTGATACTGGCCGTGTTTAGCTTGAATCAGTTACTCAATTTTGCAATTATGTCTCTGAAAATGTAGGATTTGATGAAATGGTTTTTGTATGCTTATATGCAAGTGAACAGTTGGCACCAAAACCTATGTGCATCATGTTATTTTCTACTTCTATAATCTGATGTTTGGAGAGCTGATGGTGTTGCATTTATCTGCATGTCTCTATCGTGGTCCAAAATATGCTTCACATTCTGTTTTAGTCCTAATGATCATTAACTGCTTACCCAACATTTTTACATTTTCCAGTGCTTTATTACTAGTATCCTGCAAACATACAACAGCCTTAACAGGGTAATGTAATTCATGGTTGTTTTATACCTGGTTAATAATCAGGTTCAGGTATGCCTGGTTAATAACATCCAACTTGTTTCTCGAGAAAAAATACACACCTTATAAAGCACAGCAGTCCTTTGTAAATTCACCTATACCTTGTAGATTGCCAACAAATCTATTTCTATCTTTCATTCTTTTTGGTGATAACCAAGTTGATTTAGCTGCAATTTTGTTTACTCTGTTCTGCTTTTCTTATGCAGCAAAGGAGTTTGAAACTGAAATTTTAAGGCTTAAGCGTCTCTTGGCTGAGAAGAATGACACAAATAATCATGCAGCTCTAGTGTCTGCTGAGACAACAACTGAATTCATGCAGAAGCAAACTCCAGTTTCACCTGCAAGGACACCAGTGTCAAACAGAACGAACACAGTCCAGTCCAGTGTGAAAGCCATTGCCCACCATGGTAGCTTTCAGGATGAAGCTAGAGAGGCAAGTTCTTGAAACTACTTTGCTGGTAGTGTAGAAGTATGCAAGGTTAAATGATTATCTTGAGCTTTATATTGTTTGCTAAGCCTTTTTTCATGGCCTGCATTGTTCTGTAGCAGGATTGCTGTAGAAGAGGTGTTTGCAGCTCAGGTTAGTGATAATGTACAAGTGTATTGCTGTTTGTGTTTCTTCTCATGCCTGTAAATTGGTTTGACTTGTAAGTCTGTTGCTTTCAGGGAGTGGGACAGATGAAAGTTCTCGTTCTTGTGTGTACCATATGCTGGTTGAATCTTTAGTTGGCATGAAGTTTTCACTGAAGGATGAAGCAGAAGGACTCTCACTTTCAATCTATCATGAAGCTACTGGTACATGCAAACACCAGTTCTTGCGTTGTTTATTTTGCTACAGCACATTAGTAGAACATGACACTGCAGTTATTTATGGTTTGCATTCTACATTTTGGCCTTGATATTTACATTCTTGCATGTGATTTTATATGTAACTGGGCAAGCTGGATATCTGGAGAGCAGTTGTGTTTAGAGCAGCTGCCTCTGTAACTTGAAAAGTGTCTCTTTAAACTGCAAAATGTGGTACCTAAATACACATTCAGTGACAGCTTGCCTTGTAGCGAGAATTGTGTACTTCTTCTGTATCATAGTCCCTCTTTGATCCAGCCTTGCATTTTAAACAGTTTATACTTGTGTGGGCTTTATTAGATGCAGGGCCATGCGCACAATATTGTCACACTGACAGACAATAGCAAGTACCTGACGTTAGAGAATGGACTCAGAACAGAGTTCATTCTGACCTTTAGTTGTTGTTACCAGCACATGTCGTAATTACGGCTCTGAAATTGTGATGTTGATGGAGTAAAGAACATAATATTCTTATTACTTGTTCACATGTTGAGGCTATGTTCCTGTCAATTAGTGATAGATAGTAGTATGTTGAGGTGGCATGTTACCTCTTGTCTTGCTATGATCGACACGTGGCAATTATGTTTTCACATTTTTATATTCTGGCGATAAGCATGTGCCTTTGTTTGTCAACAGGGAAGTAAGTACCTAGCATGTGATGATTTTGCATCAGTTTGATGTTTCATTGTGTATAAAATAAAATATACCATTATGTATGTACTATAAAGGTGGTAATGCAATCTTAACTGAGATGTTCAAGTCATTTATTGCAGGTTATGATTTCAGCCTTACATGGTTGGAGCAGCCTGATGGCGGTGAATGGGCCTACAAATACTCCTCACTGGGCACCCTGGAGGAGATGGCTTTGAAGTGGATGAAAGTGCAGGACATACGGTTCAGCATGGACATGTTCCCCATGTTCTTCGAGCGGATATCGAGCCTCCTCAGGCGAGGCCGATGAATGATCGCCGTGACTTGATACTTTAGAGCTCTAGATAGATGTGACTTGACTGAAACTGATCGACTGTTGGCGGAACGAACTGTCCTTTGGTATCTTGGGAGGGCCGAAGATGGGTTGGGCCTGTTCCTTTGGCTACTGAATCTTGGGACCTGTACTGCATAGTTAACGAGCGAGGCAAGACTGTGGCTGATATCTGGGATGGCCAACGGGTTAGGCGCGCCGTTAGGAGGAACCGTAACGAGTTGATGCAACGGTGGCATGAGTTTGAAAGTATTGCTCGGATCATCGTGTTTACTGGTGATGAAGACCGGATTGTTTGTCAATATGTGGCTAGTGATTGTTTTCTCTTCTAGTAGTTCTCTTTATAAGATTATTATCAGTTTTGGGGGGTCACCCCATTTCATTTGCCTGCTGTTTGGAAGATTAATTAAGGCCCCTCCTGAGATCCATTTATTCGTATGTTTTTTGGCTCTTGCGCGGAATAAAATCATGACCAGGAATGACCTTGGCAAGAGAAACATGAAAAGAAAAAGAAAAAGCCTTTGTAGAGTGTGTTTTGCTGGGATCTGGTTAGTTAACCTTATGTCTGAGTGTGTGGTTTCTGAACCTTGTATGAACTAGTATGTGGTTTCCTTGTTATGCAATGGAGCCGGGGAGTGACCCCATGAGAAAGAAGAAGTTGTTGCTTGTTGCATCTGACGCCATCTAAAATCTTCCCAGGAAACCTCCACGGCGTGGCGGCGTGCTCTCCTGGAGGTCAGTGGACGATAGATCCTGCCTTCTTCCTCCTCTTTACGCCGGCTTGTAGAGCTTCTCCGTCGTCTTCCTCGACATTCTTTGGCTCGGCCAATAGTTGAGTGGTAACACCGATAATGGCTACGTGCATACTCTTCTTGTACTGGTGGTCTATATAGAAGCCATCTGAACCTTCTCTATAGAAGATGCCATCTGAAAATGATCCATAATGGCCAAGACGCAATGAGAAGGCTTATCATGTTACAACATGGCCAAGACAAGAGATCCTACACCACCTTTTCCAGCAATACCTCATGGAAATTGGTTCGTTGTCGAGGATGGCATCAACTCAAAATAATCTTAACAGGGGTTCAGCAGGGTTCTATTCAGAACCTGGTACCAAAGAACAGTGCATGCATCATAACCAAATCTGTTTAGTCTGATTGGCACTCCAGAACTAAGTAAACGACAGCAAGGCACACACAGCAGCTGTAAACTAAAATACTTGTCATCAAAATGAATAAAAAGAGATGTGTCTAGAGCTAAAATACGTCTAGATACATCCCCTTTTATTCATTTTGATGACAAGTATTTCCGGACGGAGGGAGTACATAATAATTGCAGATATATAGCAAGATTCAACTGCACTCCACGTTTCACCCAAGGGCAATCACAGGTTAAATGGATGCAAGCGGCACCACATGGATCTTATGGAGAATAGCACAGCACAGCTAAAGATTTTTTTTTTTTAAAAAGTCTTGCGTTTGAGCTCGCTGCCTCCCCAAATTCCGTACCTCAAGCTAACTTTTGCATCTAGTGATAGAGTAATGCAGCAGCGGTATAACAGCGTCACAAGGATTGAAGCAGGGACAGACTCTTACAACAAACACCGCATCAAAACATCCTCCTCTTCTTGTCCCCCGGCTCGCCCTTGTGGTTGTTGTTAAACCCTCTCAAGTCGTTGGTCGTCTCGGCAGTGTTTTGCTTCTTCATCCCTCTGCGACCGCCATGCCCGAACCTGGAATCCTCTGGCCAATGATGGTTTTTTCCCTTGCTTACCTCGCCTGGCAAGGCCACCAGGAGAGACGCCAGGCCTCTGCTTCTTGTGCTGCTTGAGACCTTCTTCAACTTCTTGACGACCTTGTCCCCCTGGTCGTGACCGACGGCGAGCTTGTGCATCCAGTCCACAACATTCTCTGGCCAGGCGATGATGTCCTCGAGCTTCTCGAGGAGCCCCTCCTTGTTTGTACACGGCCTTCTTTGAAGGTTGATCAGCCTGCTGCAATTCTTCTTCCTCTGAATCGTCATCCTCTCACTCCACATAGTCCTCGTCGGTATCGTCGTCATCCAACATGGATTCGTCGTGGACCGAGGGGTCCTCTTCTTTCTCAAGTTGCACCATTTTCGTTGTACCAAAGAAAACATGGTGTTAGGCTGTGTTTGATATAGTAAAGCATCCCAAAAACCAAGTGTAAAAAAACTAGAGTAATTCAGCCTGCAGGTATGAAATACCACATGGTTTTGACATAACAGAGTATTTTGTAGTATTGATAATACATACACACAACCTGTTTGGCTATGCCGTCTTCAGTGACTCAAAATTAGCTGGCTAAAACCATTAGCTAGCAGCTACTCGCAAAAAAAACCATTAATAGCTTGTTTTTCCAGTTAGCCAGCCATTTCATGCAACTATTCGGCCATGCACACGGCGTAGAAGCATTGTAAAAAATAGTGTGCTCTCCTAGAATGCATCAATACGGATACGTGTATTGGTATCAGGCTGATATGGATACGTAAATTCATCAAAAAAATTTAAAGTGCCAATACGGGGATCATTTGACTAATTTAAAAATGATAATGATAAATAGTTATTTACTATGCAGTGTGAACAACAAATTAGTTTGATGTTTTGATTTTTTTTCCTAAACATGGCCAGGGTACAGATTACATATTAATACCATGCAGAAGAAGACCAAAACAGACATGCTTGTAGTGTAGGGAGGGGGAGCTGCCGGAGCACCGGATTAGCCACCACCGGCGAGCTACTGCTGGATCCTGCGTGCCCTCGAGCTTGTGAGCTGCGACACATACATGGGTGGCACTGCAGGAGCATCGGAGCTGAGAGCGTGCCTTGGTGCTGCGTGAGAGGGGCTGAGGGTGAGGGGCATTCGGGGACGAGGACGACGCGGACCTCGGTGAGGAAGGAGGAGGAGCTCGTCGCCGGCTTGCCGCCGCCGCCTCTTAACTGGGCTGGGAAGGATGGGGTGTTGGGGAAGGGGAACGTATCCAAAACGCACCAGCCAGATATCCTTCACGTACCACTCAAAAAAAAAGGTATCCTTCACGTATGTTTCTCGTAATTTCCTCAAAGGAAAAAAGAAAAAACCGTATGTTTCTAAACAAAAAAGTATCCTTCACGTATCTTTCTTTTTTGAACATCAATACAGATGCAAGCGCTCATACATATGCACATACTCATCCCTATGAACGCACACACGCACATCTTATCCTTATGAGCACCTCCGAGAGACTGAGCCGGCATGTCATCTTTAAATTTACGAAGTCACTGTCGGCGCCTCGTCGTCGACGGGAACGTCTCCTTCAACTGAAAGCGCATTGCCGGAAATCCTGAAATAAATCCAGGAATAATGCGAGCACCAGGACTTGAACCCTTGTGGCCTGGGGATAACATAACGTATCTTGTTTGTCTGAAATCGTTTATTCATGAATACTCAAACGACACGTATATATCCAGCACGTATCGGGGACGAATCCGCATCCGTGCATCCCTATATATACTCGAAGGGTGCGGGGAGGTCCATGAAGCACCCGTGCATTCGAGCATGTAAGATGATGTGAGATCGACGACCTAGCTAGCTTAAGAGAACATCGTTACTGGCTCCTTCCTCTTCTCCACTGCATGCCATTGAGGAGCTCAGTTGTATTATCATTTGAAGTTGGCGCCCATGCATGCCATTGAGGAGCTCAGTTGTTCTCCAACTAGCTAGGACGAGCAAACCAACAAGGAATCGTGTTATGGACCTTTTCTAGTTCATTCATCAAATCGCTTTCTACCGGTTTCAATTTTTCCTGATGCAGACTTCATCAGTAATAATCTAATAAGGTGACACGATCGATCAGGGACAGGGTGCAGATTAGCCGCGTCACGGTGATCACCCTGGACGTACGGCGTTGAGACTTGAGACTGGAGAGGGAAACGGCGTGCGCTAAATAACCGCAAACGTTGTGAGACACGGAAGGTGCACTTGGAAAACAAGTGTAGTAGCTAGTGTTTCAAGCCTTTCCCGATGAACCCGAAATGATTCAGGAAAGATGGGGCATGCATATATAGGCAGTCGGGATCCATGCAAGTCGCGAGATCGACCTATAGTTCGAGAAAACTTTAGTGATCTAAACGCTCTTATATTTCTTTATAAAGGGGGTACTATGTAGTAGCATTTCGAAGTTGGCGCGAGAGCTTGAGTGCCCAGGGTTGTTGTTCTTGTATTGCAGTCCGAGGACAGCAACTAGAACGAGCAAAAACGAAGGAACCGTGCACAAGATACACACAGACTTTTCTTGTTCATCGAATTGCTTTGTACTGGTCCCTGTTTTTCCTAATGCACACTTTCCAGTCGAAAATCTGATGAGGAAAGGGAAAAAAATATCAGACATTATTTTACTTGTAACTTGGAGAGTATGAGTATGGAAGAGTCTAGAATAAATTAGAAGCGTGCTTCAAGTTTTGTGCAAAATGGCCATATGGCTTAAGCCCAACAATAGGATCTTCTAGATAGTATATGTGGTAGAATCTAGTGAAGTAATGAGAAGATCCAATGGTCAGCAACACTCAAATTTGCCCTGTCGCTACTGTCGGATCCGCTTCATCCAACGGTTGTTATTCCAAGTTATACGTACACTATATAGTGGTATAGATATAGAAATATTTTGTTTTACCTTGTATTAATAGAAAATACCGTAGAACAAGGTTTGAGCTTAAAAAAAGGGCGGGCCATGATTGCGCCCACAGAGAAAAAAATCTACCCAAACAATCTCCTTATAGATGGAAGAAATTTATACAACGCATAAATATGTTAGGGATTCTTTCCTCGGGAAGGTGTGACACAAAAGGGACGGGACGGGACGGAACGTGAGGCTACTGCCAGAAACGAAACGCGTGTTCGTGAAAGCCGACCAACACTCTCTGCCTTTTTTAACGTGGCAAGGAAAGTGCACAACCCATTCTTATTTTCTTCTTCCTCCATCTTCTCCATTGGTGCCTTGATCTCACTTTTTCCTTGCTTTGTTCTTGTTCTTGTTCTTCCTCTTTCATTCTGGTCGAAACACGATGACAGTCACACGCTTTGATTATGTCCGCGTCATTATTTTGTGCCAAGGCGTGGTTTGTGGAGGCCCATATATAAGCAGTGGCGGAGCTTCATGGGAGCCAAAGGGGACCATTGCCCCCCCCCCCCCTACTCTAGGAAAACTGTTAAGTGTGACCCTAATTATTATGCTCGAATATTCAAGATTTCTCAGAGTCATGCATAACTTACTTCTTTGCCTCCTCAATAATCTTCATCAAGCCCCGCCACTGCTTATATATTTTAACAAGTGCAGTCTAAAAACCGTTTCGTTCCATGCAGTTTGTTGGTACAATGAATTATCATAGCTCCTGACAGCGCCAAAGTGTGAACTTGAAAAAATATATAAATATAACAACTAGCATCCCAATTTACATAATACCACAAGCTTGTGAGGTCCAGCAGCTTCTGTTTCAAAATGCAAGGGGAAATAAAACATGGATTCTATATAGCAGCATTCATATATTCCCTCCGTCCGAAAAAACTTGTCCCAAACTTGTTCCTCAAATGAATGTATCTAGCACTAACTTGATGTTAGATACATCTATTTGAGGGACAAGCTTTTTCGGACGGAGGGAGTACATGGATAAGAACACAAGTGTATTGCATGATCAGATTTAAAAGGAAAGACGTAGTATGCAGCAGCTAGTGTCACAGCCTAGACAAAAGACATGGGTAGACATGGCAAAATGATGTTGGTTGCATTGGATAAACAACAACAGAGGACAATGGTACACTCACTGCTGTCATATAGCTGAAATACACCATTTTTTTTGTGAGATACACCGTTTGGGGCACTAGGTGCCCAGACACCTTGCCTAGATGCTGTTTGATCGAATCGTGTCATTTATTTTTATTATGTATAGATGAGGTATCGGGTCTGACCCGTTAACAAATAGGTATCGGGTCCGGCGGGAGGCGGCGGAGGATCTCCGTGAGGACGTCATCGATCCCCATCTAGTTTTTTCCGTCTAACAGAAGAATCAGGCCCGGGTTGAGTGCGCGAGCAATGACCAGGCTCTACTTTGACTGTCCACTTATCTTGGATCCTAGAGCCAACTACCTGCAACTGCAAGCGCCTCTATGTTTCTTGGTACGCCATGTCGTTAGTGTTTCTTTTAAGGTAATACATGTCTCTTTATATCATAAGGATCATAGTACAAGGCACGTACAAACCGAACTGGTAAAACTGAAAACGAGAGCAAATCGCTAGCCTTTGCACAAAGGAACAACAACCAAGAAGTAAAATTACAATCAAGACCGAAGAAACCTCTGAACTTGACACCAACGCCCGTCACCAGCCTCTGGAACCACCATAGCAACCACCAAAGGAAAAAAAATGACGAATCACCTTCACACCCGAGCTCGAAGCGGCTCCATCGCTGATATGCAGCTTTGCGGACCTCCAAGGTGGCTCACCAAAAGTGAAACCATGTCGTTAGTGTGTGGGCGCGCACCATAACATGCAGTGTGTAGCAATGGAGTACTAAACAAGGGGTTGTACGTTTATAGGGATGAATATATGTGTGCATATGTATGAACATCTGCGTCCGTAGTGTGTTCAAAAAAAAAAACGGCCAATTTTCTTCGCAAAAAGCAAATAGAGGACGGGCTCCATGTCAAGTGTCGTTGGCATCTCTGCAGCGCCACATGCCCGCATGTCCTCTGCTGATCATTTTTTTTCTCTTTCAAGAAAGGAGATTGATCTATTAAACGAGATCAGTTTGAACCGCACCGCATAACTTTACAATCAATCTATTAAACGAGATCAGTTTGAACCGCAACGCATAACTTTACAATCTCCTCAGTGTCAGACCTTAACCACACTATGGTGCGCCGGAAGTCATGGATTTGCTTCTTCTATGCTATTTTCCCAAGCTGGAAAAATAGAAAAATGCAAGTATAGTGCTGAAATTGTGTGACGATTAGACAAAACATGGATTGGGTGGAGAAGACGGATTGTAGTGTTTTGTAAACACGGATATTGTGTGACAATTGAACGCACTCCTCAACGGCATATTTGGGCAAAGAGAACATGGTCCCATACATCGCTGTGCAGTTGAACCACAATGGAAGCAGAGAGCCGGACAAATCATTTGCAGCACTACTGAACAACTGTTTACCAACTTCATCAGCGATACAGAACAAATCCAGTGATCTTGAAAATTTAGGACTAAATTGATAGTCGATGTCCCTCTTATAGTTATAGGGCCCCAATCAAAAAATGGACCTCTGTTATAGGGCCCCAATGAAAAGTTTGTTACTCGCCCTCCATGTCATTGTTCTCATACGAATCTAAACAATGCTGACATCTTATTTTACCAATACTATATATTTGTTAAAAGTCAAAGAAGACACTATGCTTTGATCAACAAGTTGGTTTATTGAATAATAAATAGCCAGCAAGTCAGTTTATCTCAGGATTAGATACCTGAACTAAGGTAACAACATGTTGTAACCAGTGACTAAACAAGAATGCCATCTGTGTGGCAGCAAGCATTATTCTAACTCTTCAAAGATTAAAATACTGATGCATATCTGTACTCCAGATTAACTTTAACATCTGTTGCGACTGAATTGCAAGACACATAATTTTTATAACTAGAACTAACAATGCATCTAGCTGTATCTGTATTTTTTTTTCACTTCTTTCATTTGTTGACATACAATTGTAACAATCGGCTATGAGTTTGTAATTTCAGTCACATCAAGCCTACGAGTTGTGACACTCCAGCCCTATATAGAAGTAATCCGTGGGAATTTGCCAAACAAAGAGGCACCTTCTTGTGTGTCTATATGTGCTTAAACTTATTTCCTAGTGAAAATGCTTTAGAACATCACCAGTTTTGCATAGTCTTTCATCCCAGGCTTCCAATCATTAAGGGCTACATTGTGGAGAACAAATGAAAGTCCAATTTTATATTCTGAACACAAGATTTCTGGACTAACACTAAAGTTGCTGCTGCCACATCTCTGTACATAGCTGCGGGCTGCTACTGCCTGCTGTTAAATCTTCCTTACCAGAGGCGACTGTCATTGTTTATTTAGTTTAACTATCCTAATAGGATGAAATACTGGTTTCATTTCTGTTCGGATACCCATATCCCTTAATAACATTAGAGGATGAACTAACCATATAGAGCTCCGCTCCTCCCATATGGGTTGCACTTCGAGCTGCTGGCAAGCATGGACTACAACAACTCTGGTCTGGTCCAGAACTACCAATGCAAGTAGCACCGCAATTGGAGGAGGCAGATTAAGGTCCGACCACTGCAACTGGCACAAAATATTGACATGTACCGATAAATCGAGCTCAGCTGCCGGCGGTGATTGCACATGCGCTATGGTAGCCATTGGTGCCGGCCAGACATGCGCCGTGGTATCCCACTGAAGTGGCTCTGATAGAAATCGCCCGAACGACACCGACTCCCGCAGCGCCGATATCCAGTTGTAAAACCAAAAAATCAAAATCAGGAAGAATCAAAATCAGGAATGTGAACACCAGAAGAAGCCCAGATACCGACCAGAAAAGAGGCGCCGCCTCTTACCAGATCGTTGTTTTGTTGGTTCTCTCGATCCCGCGACATGGTCGGATCCAGCGGCGACGGGGAGAGGCTCGTCTCCGCTCCCATGGAGAAATCAACAGTTCGGGCAGGTTTGCGACATCTGTTGCTCTGGATTGGGGCGAACTATAGCGGATGGGGCATGCTCCATGGTGGCCGGCGGCTGGACATGACCTAGCGGCGGCGGTGGGGAAAAGGTCGTATCGAAGAAGAGAGGCAAAGAGAAAGGAGCGATATGCACTTCGGTCGGAATACAAAATAATCCAGGGCGGCTTATGCAAATTTCTCATGCGATCTGAGCCCTCTCAATCCTGTGCCTCCAGTCCAGATCCAACGGGCCACATAGTCCTGGATCATGGGATCATACCACACACCGTATCACCAGATATGCACTCATTACACCAGTACCGTACCGGCACACATTGTCCTCCTGGCGTGTAATGACCGGAGCCGTACAAGAGCAAGCAGATATTGTCATGGGATTGGCTCCGCATATCCGATGCCCAAGCCATCAGGGCTCGAGAGAAAAATCAGAGAACTCATTTCCGCAAGCATCACATCAGCCATTTCCATCCATCAGAGATCTATTATATGCCATGGCAAGCAACAGCTCATTACATGAACAGGTCGGCAAGTGATATGCCGCGGATCGATCTGTTCATCGCGGAGCATAGAATCATTCATCCACAGGGCAGCAATTCAACAACAGATGTATAGAGATTGATCCATCGTCCGACACAACAACAGGAATCCATGGCGCACACACACACACATACTACTAATTTGATTAATTTAAACATGGCCAGCAACAAAATCGGCAGGATTTATTAGTCGGCCACGAGCGACGAGCAGCAGTTCATCAGATCTAGAGCAGAGGACGCGGACGGGAGGAGGAGTAAGCCGTACGCAAGCGATGGAGGGATCGGGGGAGGCGGTCACACGGGCGGGAGGGGAGGACCCTGCTCCTGCTCCTCCTCCTTGCCGGCGGCGACGGCGGGGGCGTCGTGCAGGGGCTGGTCGGAGGGGGCGGCGGCGAGCATGAGGGGGCGGTCGTTGGCCTCCTCCTCATCGTCGTCGTCGTCGGTGGAGAGGTTGATGCAGGAGCAGCGCTCGAGGGAGGCGAAGAAGGCGGAGGTGACGCCGGCGCCGAACCAGCTCGCCCAGCCCTGCTCCATCGGCGATCTGCTCGCTAGGGTTCGGCGGTCAGAGGGGTTGGGAGGATGGGAGAGACGGGGAGGCGACTAGGCGAGAGCAGAGAGGACTCACTGGAGGGGAAGGGGAATGGGGATTTGGCGAGATCCACGGGATACTTCTCCCCAACCCCAACCCAAATACAGTTGTGCTCCTTTTATTTTCTCATTTTTTTTGAATGCTTCTTTTGATCTTTTCTCACATTAAAGGCACACCAAATATACATCCATAAAAAACATCCTAACTACAATGGCACACATTTTTTCTGCTCAAAATTACACGCATCATAATTCAAAAAAGAAGTTAAGGCGTCCGCAAGTCGTCGGTCTGGCGAGGGGGCTGTGCGGTGTGGTGGCATGCGACTTTTTATGTACTACGGCGCATGGGAGCACGCGTGATGCTTTTGACGCAAAACCTCCACCTCCTTGTGCTTCCCCGTTGGTTTGTCGCTCTCAGCCACGCACTCGTCCGTCACTCGCACTTGCC
>NC_041391.1:712471419-712527085 GCF_002162155.2 Triticum dicoccoides
CGCACCGTCGAAGAGAAAGCTGCGGTTGTGATCCATGGAGTCTTTGGCGGAAACCTACCTAGCCATGGGCGCCGGAGACTGCAGAGAATTTGTAAGTTACAACTAGGAATGACGTGCTCCGACTTCCGAGATGGTCCCAAATGTGTGGCGTGTGGGAATATCTACGCGGAAGAATGAATGTATGGATGCATTTTAGTTCAAGATACATTCATTTTTATTCATTTCTTCGACAAGTATTTGTGGACGGAGGGAGTATTTGTTTAGGGGATCATGGATGCATTTTCTGATTTTTGAGTACTCCAATAAGTTTTTTTTAGAAACAGTCCATAAGTTCTTTTAGGGGAAACAGTCCATAAATTTAGCTTTTTTTTCTAGACAACCGTAAGTTTAGCTGGTTGAACTTGAGGCAATTCAGGCCTATCGGTCACTTCACAGCCCAAATACACAGCCCATCTACAAGCCTGTTTGCAGCCCAGCTAAACACCAGCACAGATCTGGTTAAGGCCCAGCAACATGCCAACACATAACCAGTTCAGTTTCCACCCAAATTCAGAAACACTCCATAAGTCATGCATTTTATTAAAAACAACCGCTGGACACAATGGATTAGCATCTCCTTATTTTCATTTGCAAATGGTAGGAGCATCTGGAGTCAGCAATTTATTTGAATGTACATGTGAGAACCATTTACAGCACACGGGCTTCGTTTTTCAGTTTGTCAAGGAGCTCGTCGACCGACGAGAGGATCACCCCGGCTTTCCTCTTTGGCGGCTCGTCCACCCGGAGCACCTCCATGTCTGACCTGACATCGACGTTCAGGTCGCCAGGGGTGACTTTCTTGATCACCTTCGACTTCGCCTTCATTATGTTTGGCAGCGTCGCGTACCGGGGCTGGTTCAGCCTCAGATCAGTCCTGCAAGACAGAAACCATGGCAGTTATAAGCTCAGACGGAGTCGCAGAAATGGGAGCAAAAAGCCGTAGCTTGTGAGCGCTAGGTATGAACGTAATAACTTAACATTTCAGTTATGAAAAAAAAAGCTTGAGTAGTACTGTGCTTTTACGAACAATGAGCAGCCTACTGAAAATAAGAAACAGAGACGTGTAGCGGAGCATACGTGATCACTGCCGGTAAATCCAAGCAGATGGTTTCGGTTCCACCATCGACCTCTCGCTCAACAGTAGCTTTTTGCTTATCTTTGTCAATTATCACCTGAAAGAAAAAACCACCATTGATTACAATTTTCTGTTAAGCAGAATCTTGAGAACCATTGGCATAGAAATCTGACAACAAAGATATAAGCACAGCACAGTAAAAGAGATGGTCAAGAATTAATTTCTTTTTGCCTATTTTGAGGAACAATTTCCTTATGTTTGCATCCTTTGTTGCTTCACCTTGTTTGGCCCACAAAGATGAAACAAAATGTTGGCCCACAAAATGAAATTAAATGCTTCTAGGGGAGTGGGGTCAAATAAGAATTTGAAAACTGTGAGTCTGTGACAACAGCAAGTTCTTTCCTCACTAAAAGTAGTTGTAGTGCTCAGCTTGTGAGTGATAGAAGCCTTTGGAACCAAAAGCACAAGCTCCCCCCAAAAATCAGAGTTTTGCCTGGAGATTAACAACGAATACTTTGGCTGTGTAACAGAACGAAGGAGAAGACTGAGAAATGTGCTTCCAACTTATACTAGAGCTGCTTCCATGCAGTGATGACATAAACAAAAGCTCTCTAAGGTTTGAGCTTCCACCAGAGGAGCAGCTGTGTACTAACGCTATGAATGGTTCCTAGTGCTGTTGGACAGCGTCCCAGGCGATATGCGAGTTAATCACTTCCTTCGGTAGCGTGCTTGGCACCTGCAAAATGATGTGTTTTCCACTAAAGGGGATGTACTAGTGGTTGCTTGGCTAACTTGCTCATAAGCTCCAAAGGCACACCAAGATATAAAGGAGTGGAGAAGAACCTATTGAGTACCATACTCAGAAGGAGTCTTGCAAACTTCCGGCTGACAATTAAATCCTTGAAAACGTCCAGACGGGGGCTAGCTAAAACTGAATGTTGATGCCAGTTCCCTTGGCAATACAAAAGAAACAGCATGGGGTGTGGTGCTGCAGGAAATGAATGGGTATGTCATTGTCGGGGGCGTGGGAAACTCTGTGCTAGCGCAGAGGAAGCCAAAGCTCTGGAATGCCTAGAATGGGCTCATAAGGCAGTGATATATAATGCCCCAGTGGTCTTGGAGAGTGACTGCAGCTTAGTAGTTGAAGCCTTGAAGTGCAAGGCGAGAGATCTTTCAGCAATCAGAACCATTAGTCGAAGAAACAAAGTTCCTTCTCCAGGAAATATCTCGATTTAAGGTGGAGAAAATCCATTGCAAAGTAAACAGGGTAGGGCACAGACTGTGTCAGTTTGGTCGTAAGTGTCATGTGGTGGTCTTTTGCAGGGTTCAGTCCTGCATCAGTCTCAGTGGTTATTTGAACGACCAAAATGATCTAGTAAAACTCAAATGCCCGTGTGCAATGATAAAAACTTGACATTACTGACATCTAAGAAGAACAAACAAAAACAAACCTTTGATGCGAAGGTACCCTGCGGCCAGTTGAGCAAAGCAGCTAGCATTTGTCCTGTTTGGTTGCAATCATCATCAATTGCCTGTAATTACAGATGGAAGTAGAAGTTATGATTATGAACAGATATAATCCAAATCTAAACTTTCTTCACACATTTCTTCTTGTCTGTCCTTTGTTCTCATTTTCTTCATGGCAAAACTTAGCAGTAAAGCTTCTGTAATTATTTCTTAGTGACGAGTTATTACAAAAGAGAACTTGCAAACAATCGAAGCAAACACAACTATGTTGAACAAAGTAAGCAACTAAGTCGGCAGGAAGAAAACTAACGCAGACATCCATGCCCTTGAGGTAATCACAAAAACATTTCGAGCAATAATTTTATCCCTAAAACCCTATATAGAAAGAAACACTCCAAAAAAAATTGACCTCAAAACAGTAGGAGAAACATTTTGATTTGAGCAATAGGGTGGTTTACGCATGACTGACAATCACATCACTGGAGTGTTATATATTTCCCTGTTATACTGTCTAATGAACAGACAGTGAAATAGACATGTATATTTCCCCTAATTAATACCCGCAGAAAGATAAGAGAATTGTTCTGTCTTGAACATCTGAGATACAACTGGCATATCTAAGTAACATCCCCCACCTTTCCTGTCAAAAATGGTACTACGAATTACATACCGTGCAGAATGTGAAATGAGAACACTTTCATCCTGTATTTTACAGCTACACTACCTTAGTAGATCAACAAGAAGCTGGTAATTGAGCTGGTTTCTGTTCAACATTGTTTTCGACAAAATTATTGTTTTAACTTCAAACAGTGAAACTAAGGATTCAGGTGTTATATAAGCAGTGGATGTGATGATGTTGAGCATGTTCTGTCCACAAGATTTGGTCTCAGTTCTGAACTTTGTTCCAGCTAACACTTCAGGATTCAGAGGCATGGAAGGGCAGGCAAAGCTGAGTGAATCAAGGTGAAATCTTGGGCGGTGGCGGCGCGGGACTACGGACTACCTGCTTGCCGAGGATGAGGAGGCCGGGGGCCTCCTGGAGCGCGAGGGCGCGGAGGATCTTGGCGACGGCGAGCGGGAGGAGCGGGCGGGCGGGGTCGGGGTCGTGGAGGACGTGGACGGCGCGGTCGGCGCCCATGGCGAGCGCGGTGCGGAGCGTGTCGGCGGCCTGCGCGGGGCCGACGGTGGCGGCGACGACCTCGGAGGCGGCGCCGGCCTCGCGCAGCCGCAGCGCCTCCTCGACCGCGATCTCGCAGAAGGGGTTCATGGACATCTTGACGCTGGCCGTGTCGACGCCCGTCCGGTCCGGCCGGACCCGCACCTTCACCGCGTAGTCCACCACCCGCTTCACCGCCACCAGGATCTTCATCCCACCGCCGACGGCAATGGCGACCTGGTATTATCCCAGTCAGTCAGTGGGGTGCGCTTCTCCGGTTCTCTCTGTCCCTAATCCCCTGGTCCCGGAGAGAGGAGATCGGGCGTGCTTGGGGTCGACGGCGAGCTGTCGCGGCGGCGGGCCGGCGGTGGAGGGGAGGAGAGTTGGGGAGAGCGCTGAGGCAGAGCAGAGCAGAGCATCCAAGCAAAGCAGTTGCGAGTTGTATTGTCTCACTCCTACTGCTGCTGAGTCATCAGTGCTCACCCACAAATCTCAACACACCCTTGTGTGGCACTCTCATCACTCCCAACCCGATTTTTCAGACTCTTAATTTAATTTCTGAGCAAAGACTTCGGATAGAACTGCGAACCAACATTTGATGTACGTAGGATTGTATCAGTGACAGATACTTGGTGTAGGTAGGGTTGTATCGGTGACAGACATACCTCAGAGAATATTGATCTTATCTTTAGCTCTTTATGGATTCGACACTTCATACTTACCACTTCCATCTTCAGAAAATGCTATGATGATTTCTTGCACTTGGGGATTATCAGTTCATAGGATAAAAGTGGGGTTGAGACCCATCAAGTTTGGATGGAGTTAGAGTCAATCTCGTAATCCCAGTTTTGGGTTCCCGAAAATGGTCACTTTTGTAAATATTGAATT
Source organism: Triticum dicoccoides (assembly GCF_002162155.2). Lineage (NCBI taxonomy): Eukaryota > Viridiplantae > Streptophyta > Magnoliopsida > Poales > Poaceae > Triticum > Triticum dicoccoides. The sequence goes on from NC_041391.1 coordinate 712,476,045, forward strand.
ACCCACAAGGTGCAATGGATTTCGAATGGGGGTGGTTCAAAGTGCTATGGTTTTTTCTACGACGTTGAGATTAGCTTTCATGCTATGACTTTCTTTGTTTGACTCCATATTCATGGGTCCTAGTGACGATCTTTAAGTACTTGTCCTGCAGGGACATATTTGTAGTTACTCCAAATGTGAATGGACCTTGAAGTTTATTGATAGTTCATTGAATTTCCCCTAAGTTCTTACACACGTTAGGGAACACATGAACATGTGGATCTCTTACAACTACTCGTAGGTTGGTCCAAATAAATATAAAAGTTTGCACAAAAAAGGTAAGATAGTGACATGAAACATACAAAAATTATAGATACTAGCAAACCGGCATGTGCATTTCAACGGGAGAACAACAAAATCATAATCTCCGATGGCCATGACCATATTTTTCTGCATCACCGAGATACACCATCACTCTCATTTTTGTGAAATCGTCAAGAATTTTTGAAAATCATGAACATTTTTTGAAACTCATGAACATATCAGAAATCATGAACATTTTTCAAATTCTCGAACATTTTTACAGATTTCGAACATTTTCTAAAATTATTAACATTTTATAGTATTTGCAAAAATTTACGAACATTTTTTAAAACATTTTTCTTGAATAGGCAAACATTTCTAGAGTCGATGAACATTTGCTTTTAAGTTGGTGGAACAATTTTTAAAATTCACGAGCAACTTTTTGATTAAACAAACATTTTTCAAATAGATGATCATTTTTCAGCGGACATTTTATGAATCAATAAACTATTTTGTAAGTCAAGAACCATTTTTCTATTTTTAGGATATTTTATAATTCATGAACATTTTTTGAATTGGCGAAATTTTGATCAATTTCATTAACATTGTTAATACATTAATTTTTTTAAAAAAAAATTCATAAACAGTTTTTTTATTTCCTGAACATTTGTTTCCAAAATTGCGAACATTTTTGAGTATGCAAACATTTTTTAGAAATCCCGAACAATTTTCTGAATCCACAAATATTTTATTTAAAAATTCTCATTTCTTTTAATTTTCCGAACTTTTTGGAAGTCCCAAATTATTTAAAGTAGAAAAAAAGACGGAAAAGGAAAACAAAGAAAAAACAAAATTTAAAAAACAGGCCGCTCGGACATGGGCCCGCCCAAATAGACGTGATGTGTCTTCTCCCAGCGCGCAAAGCGTTGTATAGAAGGTTCCTACTACATGAGCTGGCGCAGTCGGAGATTCCCTCGTGTGAAACATTTTTTATCACTTATAGGTGGCAGCATTGTCTAAAAGAAACTTATATGTGGCATCAATGGATAAAATTTTGCAATTCTGGGGGCAATTTCGATGGCGTACTGTCAGAAGCAATTGCCCCGATATTATTAGATATGGATGTCGGACATGTATCACATGTCTCGTCGGATCTAGCAATGATACCTGGGTGGACATGTTTTCCTTCCCCGCCCGGAAACATGGGGAGTTGGTTGTGTCACCATCTTGTTAGTGATGCTTCGGCAGCAACAACGTTTTGATTCCATTGACTCGGATGAACATGGAAAATACTGTTGTTAACGCTCAAAAACCCGGAAAACAAAATATGCCAAGGTCCCAAAAAGGATTGAATTTGTGAAAGTGGCTGACACGATGCTATACCAGAAGTCCTGACATGGTAGTTTTTGAAATTTGAAGAGCCTAGAATCACTAGTAGAAAAAGGGTCAAATGTGAAGCATAATAGTGCCGGTTTGAATTTCAGCCGGCACTAATGTGTACATTAGTGCCGGTTCGTGGCGAACCTTTAGTACCGGTTCATGCCACGAACCAGTACTAAAGAGGCTGTGTCAGCCCGGGGTCAGGATATGGCCCCACCATCACCATTTAGTGCCGGTTCGTACCACGAACCGGTACTAATGAGGTTATGGCAAGCTGTTTTTAGTCCCACCTCGCTCCCTTAACAAGCCTTTTACCACCTTCAATATGTTATTTCTCAAACTATCACAAGCACTTGGTCTTTATTGAACTCTATGTGTAGAATTTATGGCCGCAATATGAGTCTTCATCGGTTTATAAATCGTTGATAACTCATATTGACAATTCAGATTGTACACACAAAGATCATTGATGATCAAAGTATTTTTGATGTTATAAGATCATATTGACAATTTAGACTGTAAAGAAATATAAGATCATGATGTAAATGCTCTTATATTTTTTGCGTTCAGTATGCACCAACTGCTAGGCGGGAGAAGCTGTTTAGTACCGGTTCGTGGAGAACCTTTAGCACCGGTTCGTGCCACGAACTGGTACTAATGAGGTTGTGTCAGGTAAGGCTAGCTGGGGCCGCACGAGCACCTTTAGTACCGGTTCATGGATGAACCAGTACTACAGTTTCTTAGTAAGCTATTTTTTAGTCCCACCTCGCGAAGAGAGAGAGACTAGGAGCGGTTTATAAGCCCTGAGTGTAGAGACGATGAAGAAGAGGCTCAATGCTCACGTTGCTTAGCTTCAAGCCTTCAGAAATATGGTAGACTGCACGAAGCTATGCGCAATGCAGTTTACGCTATTCCGAAAGGCTTGAAGCAAATTAACGAGCATTGCACCTTTTTTTTATTTTTAATAACTTATTACAACTCCGGACTTCTTCTGTTATGGCAAAAACTAATTGCACGTCAGCATTTCTTTTTTTTTAAACTTTGGTTATAACTCCAGACTTTGACCATCAAGTTTTGCAGAAAAGAAAAAATAGCAGGAAAAAAAACTATAGCTGAAAAGAAAAAACTATATAAAATGACCGTGAAATTGAAAATCACTACAAAATGAACTCTGAAAATGTTGAATTTTGGCAAACTAGATAAAAAACTACTTAGAAATAAATAGAAGAAAATAAATATAACAGAAAAGAAAAAACTATACAAAAAACTACGCAGAAATAAATAGAAGAAAATAAAGCAGAAAAGAAAAGAACTATAAAAAAATTGGGGCGCTGCCCTGTGGGCCTGCTAGGCCACGGGCGTGCAACTACAGGCCTTAAAGGCCCAGCAGACTCATAGGGCAGCGCGCAGAATTTAGGCCCACAAGCCTGCTATATAGAGGAGTTCAAAGAGGTAGCCGCGGCTGGGTTTATAAACCAGTGCGGCTGCCCTTCGCCCGGCGAGGTGGGACTAAACTTTGGGGTGGCAGCGCGAGGCCTTTAGTACCGGTTGGTGGCTCCAACCGGTACTACAGATCACCCTTTAGTACCGGTTGGAGCCACCAACTGGTACTAAAGGCCTGCTCTTCCCGCCTCTTGGTCTGGCCAAAGTTGGCCTTTAGTACCGGTTGGTGGCTCCAACCGGTACTAAAGGCCCATCCTATATATATAGCACTTACGAAAATTTCAGTTACATCTCCCCACTTTCGTCTCCAACCTCTCGACATCGTCGCGCGCCGCTCGATCCCGTCGTCCGTCGTCGTCGTCGCTGTCCCCGCCGCCGCCCGTCGTCGTCGTCGTCTCGCGCCGCCGCCCCGAACGCCGTCGTCGTCCGTCGTCGTCGTCGCGGTCCCGTACGTCGTCTATCGCACCCGCGCGCCGGTGCCCCTGCCCCGTACGCCGCCGCCCTCGCCCCGTATGCCGGCGCCCCCACTCGTACGTACGGGGCGGCGTACACACACATACACACATATACACACACTACACACATACACACACACACACACACACACACACACACACATTTTTTACTTATTTTCTGTTTTCTGTTTTCTGTTTTTTAGAAAATTTAATTAGATATTAATTAGCTAGGTATGTGAGATTTGAACTAGTTGAATAATTAATATAACTAGTTTATTTTTAGTAAGGAAATTGCCGAACTAGTTTATTTAGGTATATGAGATTTGAACTGGTTGAATAATTAATATAACTAGTTTATTTTTAGTAAGAAAATTGTCGTATCTAAGATTTGATTATCTAATTAAAATATTATAGTTAGATATATATTTGAACTAGTTTATTTTTAGTAAATGCTTAGTTGAACTAGTTGAATTAATATATAGAACTAGTTTATTTTTAGTAACGCTTAGTTGAACTAGTTGAATTAATATATAGAACTAGTTTATTTTTAGTAAATGCTTAGTTGAACTAGTTGAATTAATATATAGAACTAGTTTATTTTTAGTAAATGCTTAGTTGAACTAATTGAATTAATATAACTAGTTTATTTTTAGTAAATGCTTAGTTAAACTAACTGAATTAATATAACTAGTTTATTTTTAGTAAATGCTTAGTTGAATTAATAGAACTAGTTGAATTAATTGAATTAGTAAGTGTTTAATGTTTCGCCTAATATGAACATAGGAAATATCGTCTGACGATGGAAAAAATTTCGGTATGTGCACATACTGTGAAGACAAGCGCAGCCAGTGCGACAGAAATTTCCTTGTTGCTGGTAGGCGATTCAGCATCAAGCTGGATGAGACTTCGAATTCGATACAGTAAGTCACAACGACAAATCTGTTTTCGTAATTAAGCATGACTTATATATGCTTCATTTGCCTGACTTATAATTTTTAATTTTCACTATTCTACTAGCGCATCCCATGCCATGCAAGAATTTTTGTCTTGGATAAGATAGGTTTCAAAGATATGAAAACTATGGAGGTAAAGAGAGCTTACCTGAAAACTGAGCATGATGGTTATACTTTCAACGTCAAAGTATACAATGCACACACGTACACCTATTTTGAATGCAAAACTTGGCAAGCACTATGCAAGGCTTATGCATTTGAGCCTGGTATGGTTATCACCTTTGATATTCGTCCGGAAGATGATATTGAAGGTAATAGAGACATATGGGTCGATGTGCAGACGCCTCCAGTTCTACCATTATGTGAGTTCTTCTCAAATATATTTTTGTCTTTGATATTGCTTATTTCAAAAATAACTGACAACTAATTTCTATTGACAGCTTATCTCCATTCAACCAAACATGTCCGGCGCTTGGTAGACAGGACCTTCTACTGTCCCGGAGCTGAACTAAACTGCGAGGAGATAAGTCATTATGTTTCATGGCTTGAGGATCTTCATACTGTCAAGACAAATTTTTTTCCTGCACTTGGAAATGTTAGTACTCAAAACGTACGACCAATAGTGATGGTATTGAACTATGGTCACATCTATTTAGGAATGATGGTAAGATATTTACTATTTGTTCTCAGTGCATATTTTGCATACATATTTTTTTAAAACTTTCATTGCTGAGTATATTAATTAAGTACTATACGATGTTCTTCAACAGGGACTCCCGATGACAGTTGTGCCTCAGGGGATCGAGACTAAAGGTCAGATGTCAATTGTTAGCTTAAGGCCAAGATATCCTGCATTGCACATGAATGCATTCAGGATTTCTAGAAGCGATGAATGCTTAATAGTAAAAGATTGGAGGAAAATTGTTAATGATCACAGAGAAGTACTAGGGGGCAGCAATGAGAAGCGCAGCCCATGATTAGGAGACATGTTCATCGGCATGCTCCAGTATGATCAATCAGGAGAGCTATACATGTTCTATGCTATTTTACCAGAGAGAGAGAGAGTAGCTAGCAGGAGTGATTTATCTAGTTCTTCATGCTGCTCTTAATTAGTACTTGGCCTTTCATGTCCGTGTTCTTCGTTCTGAACTTAAGTGATTTGCTTTTGTGGTGTTATATATGAACGCTTATAATATCATGACAATCATGTTGAACTCGATGATTGGTTCTACTAGAAATTATATGCATAACGTTTACAATGTGTAGTATCGTAAAATACCAGCAAACGAAAAAGAATTAAAATGGAAACACAAAATTAAATGAAAAAGAAACCATAAAACTAAAAAACCCCAAACCTTATAGTACCGGTTGGTGTTACCAACCGGGTGTTACCAACCGGTAGTAAAGGGCTCCAGGCCCCCGGAGCTGGCTCGTGCCACGTGGTTTCCCTTTAGCACCGGTTCGTGCAGAACCCGTACTAAAGGGGGGGGGGGCTTTAGTGACCACATTTTAGTGCCGGTTATGGAACCGACACTAAAGGGCCTTACGAACCGGTGCTATTGCCCGGTTCTGCACTAGTGAATGGTCACAGAAATATCGGAAACTACCCAACAATGAGTGATCCTGAGGCGATTCTGATTCAAATACTCTTACTTTAGCTTATTTTGTAGGCTCCTGCTTTAGTTTTTCCATCACATTTTGATGATTTTGACTTTCAACCCAATTCACTGCCTATTGCTTCCCGTCATTCGGAAGTACACTTGTGGCTAGCTCCTCCGGTCTTACTGCAGCCGCAGGGAGCCTAACTATTATCGTTGTGTGGAAAGATGGGCCTTTTGAATAGGATGCCGGTAAGTCTGAACATTTAGTATTTGCCCATGGTAAACCGAACATTTTTCATGCCAATTTGTATACACGAGGAATGTCAAGTTTAGCTAACCAGCACGGCAAGCTTGTCAACTGAACTTGTCATCCTCAAAATTTCCATAAGAAAAGTTCGATTTGCAATGGGAAAATCCCGAACGTTTAGGGTTTATCATTTGAGTTTGAATATGAGTGGGCTCCTATTCTATCCATGCAGTCCTACTAGAAGTACCCGATTATGTAACGTTGCTTTGCTTGCTTTAGGAGTTAACTTCCAAACTGTATTCTCCCTTTGTTTTTCCTAAAATGCGGCTAGGGTTTCTGCTTCCCGTCGGCGGCACCGCCTATCTCCTACGTCTCCTGTGGCCTTAGGGCCATGGGTGCGTAGTGGATCCTGGCCCTTGCCGGCGGGAGGGCGCCGTTTTTAGGTGCTTCTTCAAGTTTTATTACAGTTTGTGTCCTGCTCAAGAAGGCGAGACGTCGGTGATTTTTTGAAGATGAAATAAGGTTTTTCCCGCTTAGCCCCCGCCTCAATGATGTGTTTAGCATCGTCAGAAGGCATGTGAAGGTGTGTCTCCGGCGGATCTCGCAGGATTCGATCGGTGGTTGTCTTTGGTGGATCCACTATTTGTTCGTCTTTGTTCTTGTGTCTTCATGTTGGATCTTTCCGATTTAAACTTCTGCGTGCCTTCGCTCGCTTCAATGCTTGTATCGCTAGGTGGTCTATGAATCTAGATCTAATTGTTATTATTTTGGGTGTTCATTGTACTACCATGATTGAAAATGAATAGATCGACAATTGCCCGCAAAAAAACTTCCAGACTGTATTAATGAAAAACTTCAAATGAATGGAAGTAAAAGAAATAAGCAGCATTGCTTTGCTTAGGTGGAAACGAATTAGCACAAGAAGTTCGACAAGACCATTTCAGTTTAGACGCGGAAGTGATTTGAAAGGTTTCAGCTGGTGCGCGGATTGTATTTCCGCATTCTTCTAGAGATTTTCGTATAATAGTGCGTGCCTGTCTCTATCTGTATAGACATACCAATGTAAAAAAAACAAAAAGATAGATCCAATTAATCTCGTGTATCAAACCATGTCAATCCAACAACCTAAATTGCTCTAACGGCGAGTGCTCATATGTTTAGCATGCAATTAGGAAAATATCATCCCAAATATAACGTCTGTCCTAAACACATAATTGATATCCTCTATACCCTAATATCAATGTGCAATTAAATTCCTTTATACTATTAACGTGCAATGCACGCACACAATTATTAGTTTAGAGGAAAAAAGTTTTAATCTAGTCGGGACCCAAAATTTGTCTCCTTTTTTTTGAACTTACCCAAAATTTGTCTCCTAAATATACGCATGGGCCATCTCTCGATCTGTTGGTTTTGTCTAATCCAAATCTGATAATTTAGAAAGCAATCGAGTCTGTGATATATATAATGGTCCTTGTCCAACACGTACACAAGAAATCACGCATTGTACGCCCAACAAGGAAACATGCACTAGAAAAAAGGAAACATGCATCCACGGCAGGAAATTTTATGGGCGACGCTACGCGTCCGCCGGTGGATGTTAAGATTTTATCCGTCACCGCGATGGCCGTTGGATATCCGAGCTGATAGCCGTCTGATTTAGTGTCCGTGTTTCGTATGCCCACTCGTTATTCCCGCAACAAATGCTCTGTTGCAGAAACAACACCCTTGCCGCTGGCTCCGACAGAGCTGCACCCCGCGCGGCACCGCGGCCAACCCACCGCAAAATCTGCCCGCCTCCGGCGTGCGGGAGCTACTCCAGTGCATCATACCGTGTGTCAGATGGTTGGACCTGACACAAATTGAGCTCACCGAGGGGCCCTGCTTTGAGCACAGGTGCGACCTCTACTCCGGCATGGGGGCGACGAGCTCCCACGCCGGAAACTCCTTTGCGATTTCTGCAACTGGAGCTATGTTTCTGAAACACGCGTCGTGTTGCAATTCTTGGCCGTGCATGCTCTAAGATCGTGTGCTTCTTCAACGCTTTCTGTAACCGGGCCTATGTTTCTGAAGCAGGACCCTTGTTGCAGAAAAAATCTTTGGTTTTTTTCTGAAACAAGACCTGTGTTGCAAAAACTTTCTAAAAATAGACCTGTGTTGCAATTTTTTTTTGCAAATGAGGTCTGGTTGCAGAAATTTTTCATGACCGAGGTTTTGTTGTAGAACATAGATCCGTCATAAACTACTGCAACACTACATATGTTTCAGAAACATAGCCTCTGTTGCAAAAGCGCGTTCGATGAAGGACAGTATACGAGCCCTCGTTGAACACGTGTCATGCATTAGAGGTGGCGGACGCTGCCGCTGTGATCCGCCGGTTGATGATAAGCTTTTTCCAAATTTTATTGATCGACTGGAGGTCGGTCCCGGTTGCACGCGCGTCCTCTCTCCCTCCCAACACGTCTATATATATCTACCTGTTCCACAAACACAAACCCCAACCCCAAGCAACTAAAGCAACACACAACACCTCCCATAGAAGAACGGCAGCCCGAGATGGATCCAGAAGCAGCTAGGGGCGCCATGATTCCGGACCAGCGCTCCGATCAGCTGGTGGAAGTGCCGAGCCGGCCGATGTCGCTCTGGGCCGTGATATTGCCGATGGTGCTCCTCGTAGGTGCCATCTGTTTCTGTGCCTACCAATACCACGAACTGCCTTATTACTATGCCGCAATCGACTCCGTCTCCGGCCTGAACCTCACCACCGACCTCGCACGCCGCCCTGCGTTGCTCTACCCGGAGTTCAACCTCACCGTCCGTGTCGCCTCGCACACGCTATGGTTCAAGAAGTGCCTCGACCGCGGCGCATATGTGGGGGTGGCCTACCGTGGCGTCTGGTTCGCCACCAGCGTGCCCACGACGGACAAGATCTGTGTCGGGCCTGGGAAGGTGGTGGATCGGCCCTTTGTCGCCAGGGGCCGCGACGTGGTCATGCCGGTGTCCGTGCAGGATAGCCTTGTGGGGGAGTTGCGCGGTCCATTGCCGGATTTCAACGTCGTGCTCCTTGGCCTAGGGCGGTGCTGGGCGTTGTCTTGCGGGACTCGACGGGTTGGTGATGCCGGTGTCTTGCGGACGCGGTGCTCCCAGACTTATTCGACGTGCACCAGATATACATACTAAGTGTTGTTGATCACCGCCGTACAACGTTGTTATTTTGCTTTCCAACCTCATTTTAACTGGCCTGGTGTGGAACAATTTGTTGTCGCTTCTCATACTAAAACATTTTATTTTTTTATTGTTGATGACACCGGACTTTTATTAGTCTATCTATAATAATTCAGGATTCATATGTGCACTGACTATTTGGTGGTTGCTCCGCTTCAAACAAGAAGCTAGAAATTTAAGCCACACCACACACAATTTCCTCCGTACCTCAACCATGCATTCCTTCCAATGCTTTTCCGCTTCTTCCCATGGTCCGTGGAACTCTTCTTCCAAACAAAAGCACAACGAATTTGGACCCACTTAACATCTTTTTATTGAAAACAGCTTCAATTGTGAACTAACAGCTTTTGAGACAGTTAAGATTTCCACTATACCATTCCAAAGATCTCTTATAGATTCAACGTCATGTTCATCAAGTCATATGATAGAAAACGTCCTACAAAAAGCTATGATTATGATTAAGATTATGTTTTCAACGGCATGTCCTAAAACGTGAACGGCAATAAACCTACAGTGAAGGACCGAAGGAAGGATTTTGTTTTCCCAAACATACCTGAGATGAGACGGGAGGGAATCCTCTGATTTTCAGATCCTTTGGAAAGTCGAACATTTATCCTGCTGTGGAATCCCGTCGGTATGGTCCAAGCAGCAGCCGTCAACGGTCGGCTAGCTCCTCCAAGTAAATTTAAGCAACATGCATGGTCACTAGAGGATGACGCGCGCTTTGCCACGCCGTCCTTCTGTGGTGAGTTACGCCTCTCTTTTTTCCTTAGACGGGTTATTATTGTCAGTTGGTTCGCTGCTTGTTTCATTTAAGCTATGGTGCCTGATTTTGCTGTTTGTGTGATAAAATTCTGTTTTTGAGACACCTGTATGAGCGAAGCTTCATACAAAAAATCCACACAATGCATGTGCTATTCAGTTCGCTAATTAACATTTTGGTAAGTATGGGAACATTCATACTCCCTCCGTAAACTAATATAAGAGTGTTTAGATCACTACTTTAGTAATCTAAACGCTCTTATATTAGTTTACAGAGGGAGTACATGGCAATACGTTAGCATTAGGTACATGTACAAAAATAGCAAAATGCTAATTATCCATCATCTTTCAACTGATCTGTTGCCGCCTGTTCTCTTAGCCAGTCTCAATATTTAAATTGAAACAACAAAAGTTTGGACTAATCTTGTTCGCACCATGCTACATGATGTGTTGCACATGTATATCAGCATATATTTCACAGGAGTCTGGCTTTGTTACTGATGTCAAGGTAGCCACTTTATATGACTCAATATTGTTCACGGGAGGGTACACATCATAGCAGTTGAGTGCACAAAGTTTTGCATTTTCGTCTCTAGAATGTCCCTCTTTAGGTCCGCACATCCAAGTATCCTCCAGTAACCAGTTAATTATAAACTCGGGTAACTAGCTAAAACATGGCTACATCCTCTATTATGATTGAGGCGAGGACAGAGACTGGGTCAATGGAATATACTTTCCGCTTAACGTAAGAGAAACAAACAATGCTAAAATGGGTAATTATAACGCAATGACCATAGTAGAGAGTGTGCGCACCTGAATGCCTTACTCAAAGGACCAAAGGGCAGTTAGGCTCAATCCTCCTCGAAAGATCCCACATGAGATATCTCTCGTGTGCTTTTCGTTCACCATAAACAAAGGTACCCCACCACAAAGGGCCATGAGGAGCATCACGAATATGGACATCAATTTACATCGGTCCATTTTGAACTTGCTTTTTGCTATGTCCCTATAGGGGAGGACAAAAAAACTGGTTCAGACATAAGAGAATGATGCGGTCGAGTTTCGGCAAAGAAGAATGGCAGTTGAATGACCTTGGGACAGTACGGCTTGGAGACAGGCAGGACATCGCGACTTAGATGTACTTAGTGTGGAGCCCTTCTAGCGACATGGCAGACTCTGCAGAACAAGAAGATGGGTGGGATGATTATCGTCTTGCATTCTTTCCTTGCCATATAGCTTGATTTAATTAGTTAGTCTTTTAGAGATCTAATAACTCCACAATATATCCCAAAATCAACTAAACTAAAATATGTAGTCGTCTATTCGTGCCCTCTAGTCGATATCTTTCGTCCTTCACCAATCTTCATGTCCTTCAGTCCATCCTCCAAGGACGTACCGAGGTCAAGTAGATCCACATGATTCTGTACATTTGTGGCTCACTGTGCCACCAGGATATCGTCTCATGACATTGCATTCCTCTTGCATGTCCCCGATGACAGCTGCCTTCGGGAGACTTTTGGGTCCACCCATGCTTACGTTGTCTTCCACCCCTTAGCAACCTCTCTCCATGAAGTCCATCATCGACGGCACTGCCTCCTACACTGGTGACCGCAGAAACCCCGCCAATGACGACACAAGTGCAAGAACCAACACTCCGCCACTTAGTCCATAGCCAGGTCGGGTCGGGTTTTTGTCTAGGTCCGGGTCCATCGAGTCAGCATTCGATGAGTAAAAGGCTGATTTTGCCACCCATTGACTTACAGGTGGGCCCAAGGTGTGGGAAATGCTATCAAACGTTCTAAAATGTGATATTTTTATTTGATGATATATAAAACTTACACTCAAAGTTGTGCTTAATGGAAAAATTCCCTTCGGTTATGATTCTTCGAAACCACAACTCTAAAGGCTATGGCTGTGATACTTGATCAATGTTGTTGGGTGGTGTTTTGTGTGTGTTCTATTATATTTTTCGCTTCTGCTAATGCGGCATGGAACCCGTTCATGGTAAAAAAGATTTCTTCTAAGCTGGACTAGACTATGCTTCATCTATTGAGAAAATCTTTAACCCTAAAAAAAGAAAATAAAATCTTTAGGCTAGGAATATAGGCGCATGCGTGATATACACACTCACCAATGAGATAAATCTGAGTCCTATTTTTTTTACGGCAAAATCTGAGTCCTAGTTAGTTGAGATAAAATCTCTCGATCTGTTGGTTGTTCAGAAGGTTAAGTTAAATATAAATCTGAACAGTACGTGTACGTAAACCCAACGCAAACCAGCAAACGACATACCACCGATCGATCTTGGGACTTCGGCGGACGGGCTGCCGGAATTCCACCAACAAGAGCTAGGCAACCATGGGCGCCTGCGCCCAAGATCAGCGCTCCGCTTGGCTGAAGGATGCGGCGCGACGGTGCAACCCCTGCTGGCTGTGGTACGTCCTGGTGGTGTTCCTCCTCATCGCAGCTGCCGCGTGTTTCTACGGAGACGAAACAGACGACGAGGTACGGCGCCTTTACTCCGTCGCCATCGACTCCTTCTCCGGCCTCGACCCGACGATGGATCTCGGCCAACGGCCCATGCTTGACCCGGAGTTCAACTTCACTTTTCGCGTTACATCGAGGTCACTCTGGGTCAGCGAATGCGTCCAGCCCGGCGTCTATGTGGAGGTGTCCTACCGTGGCGTCTCGTTGGCATCCAGCGGAACCATGACGGAGCGGATCTGCGCCAGGCCCAGGAACGCGACTGACCATGCCGGCATAGCAAGGGGCGCCGGGGTGGTCGTGCCAGGGTCTGTGTTGGACGGCCTCGCTACCGATTTGCGCCGTGGGGAGCAGATTTTTGACGTCATGCTCCATGGCCGAACCAAGTACGACAGGTGGTCGTGCGGGTCCATACGGGTCGGTGACCGCGGTTCCTTGCGTAGGGAGTGCAGGTCCTAGCTGCCGTCGATACCATTGTCGTGGCGCCACGTTATTTATTACTGAAAGAGATTGTAATAAAAGGATATATTATACATTGATTATTATCTCTTGTTCTTAATGATATAGTTATTGTGTGGTGACTAAATTTGTTAAGCTGGAAGTGAAAATGGGCGTCATCTCAGTGCGCAACTATACTTTTCTTTAAGAAGCCACATATTCATTAAACAAACTTAGACATATGTGGACACCCTTAGAGACAAACAGGAAAACATGTGATCTGAAGATTTGCACGCACAATCCCACAACAAGAAATTTTACAGTGCAATCCTTGGAGATAAACTTTTCTTATCTAAACATCGTCCCCAAATAGACTCCGTCGCCGCCGAGGCTTCGCCGGAGAAAAATGAGAACTACCACCACACCTAGATCAAGAAGATCATCATCGCAGACAAAACTACATTTGATTATTATCTTTTGTACGTACTGTTATAATTATGGCCATTGATATGCACCGGTCCGCCTGCGGAATTTTCGGCCGGTCACACCGCGCCCACACGATTTAAATAGCTACAGCCGTACGATGGTCTTCCTTCCCCCAACTGTTTCGTTAAGGGAACAAAGAAAAAGTCACGGCACCCGTCATCAAGTACAGCCCGTAATCCTCTGCAGAAATCAGCTAGCTAGCTGGCCATCCTCGCCTGCCTGCCTCGCTGCTAATCGGCATCCTCGCCCGCATGTCTCGCCGCTGATCGCCGTCCTCGTTGCTGGTGGTCGCCATCGCATCCCCGTCCTCGCCGGTTCCAGCAGGATGTCGCCTTCCCTCGTAGCAAAACTGCGCCGTGTAGCAAAACGCCCCATGTCTCTGTCTTTGCCGCACCTAGCCGTCGTCGTCGTATCAAGCACGTCGCCGCACCATCGTGCCTCCGGCCGCAACACGTAGTGTCGCCACTCGCATCCAGTTGAAGCTTTTTCTCATACTGGTTGAAGCTTTTTTTTCACCCGTCGATGCTCACTGCACGGGGTTGAACGAACGGCAACTGCCAACGAACGCCATTTAAATGGATGTAGCAAAAATTCTCGCCGGTTGTAGCAAAAGACACCGACGGCTGCAGCAAAAACATTGTCGCCGACATCCCGGGTCGCATCTCCGCCATTAAAGAATGTAGCAAATTTCTCGTCGGTCATAGCAAAACCAAAGGACGGTTGCAGCAAATAAGCATCTCCATCGTCGTGGGTCGTAGCTTTGCCGTTAGTGGATGTAGCAAAAAATGTTGTTGGTTCCAGTATGCCGCGATGTTGGTTCTAGCATGGAACGACAACGGTTGCAGCATGCAGCACCCGTCGTCCTCGAGCTCGCAGCTCCATGATGGTGTGGGCATGGCCATGGTCGCCACGGTCACATCACCGACAAAAACGGATGTAGCTTCGTGAAGCTGTGGTTGCAGCTTCTTTCCCCACCCATGTTGCCGTTGGAGCTTCAGCCAGCAGTAGTGGACATGGATCTTGGAGACGACCTGGTGAAGAAGATAAAGAGGAAGGCTGAGGAAAAAAACAAGCGGTCGTGATGGGCCAAAGACACGTGGTGGGCCAAGAAGGAAAAACAACGCCGTGAAACCTGGATTGGGAGACGTGTGTGCTGTGGATCCCTGTACTACGATCGTGTGGTGTGCAGCCGACCGGCCGAAGCTTCGGCCAGCGCGCCGTTGTCAAGCGTTTCCCTATAGGTAAATGTTTGTGCCCGGTGCACTGGCCGAGTCTTGGGCCGGTCGCTCGCGACACGCGAGCTGACTCATGGCCCCGCACGGCCGCACCGCTAACTTTCCCCATCACACCGCTACCTTTTCCCACCTTATTCTCAGTCTGCATCTATCTTTCTTCATCAAATCCTCTCATCATGGGAGCCTCTCGAGCTTGATTCCCTCCTCTCTCCGTCCACTCCTCCTCTGGCCATGGAGCACTAGTCATTGCTGCTCCGCCGTGCATCTCCCTCCTACCCTCCTCCCCCCACCCCATCCCCCACCCCCGCACTCCTGAATCTCGTGATGCGATGGCTACGGCCGCAAATCCGAAACTGCGTGCTTGGCTGGAAACGGCCAGCCCGGTGCTACAATGGGCGACGGCTGTAGATGCTACCTCCGGCAGCGACCATTTTTGCTGGTAAAGCTTCAACCTTCGGCTTGATTTTTTGCTGGAACCACTGATTGGGGATGTTACAAGCAGGGGCATTTTTGGCTGGAACCATATTCTTTTTTTGCTGGAACCGATCCTAATTTTTGCTGCCACCTTGTTTCAAATTTCCTGGGATCAGTCTAAAAATTTCTACCACGTCTTCCAATTTTGCTGGAACCTGCAATTTTTTCTGCTTCATCCAAGTACTGCAGATTTTTGTTTGTAAATTAGTTTCAACCTTCGGCAGGATTTTTGCTGGAACCACTGGTTGGGGATGTTACAAGCAGAGGCAATTTTTGCTGGAACCATGTTCTTCTTGAATCACTGGTTCCAGCTTCTGCTCAACTCAATTCATCTTTTTTTGCTGGAACCGTGTCTTTTTTTGTTGGAACCAACAAATGATTTTGTTATGATGGCAATTTCTGAAGTTCTTTGTTGGTTGAGATTATTTGCTACAGTCAGGCGGAGGTGGCGCATTTTTTGCTGGAACCGTATTAATTTTTGCTGAAATCAGGGATTTTTATTGCTTCAAGCAATTTACTGGGTTTGCTAGTTGCTCAAGTCGTTTTGCTGGAAACCTTTTGTTTTTGCTGGAATCAGTTTTTAATTTTGCTCCAACTACCTACCATAGTTTTTTTTGGGCTGAGATGTGTTTTTTTTGCTGGAATTGTGTGGTGCAGGTCGATGCCGGCGGCGATGTCGTGCTATGATGGGCGGTGCCGGTGCGAGTTGCTGAAACCGATGTTTGGCAGAGGTGCATCCGACAGGGGGTGGTGCTGGAACGACGGGAGATGAGGAGGGTGTGCAACGACGGCAAATTGGAGCTGCAGAGAGAGGTGGGGAGGAGTGGTGGTCCGACTAGCGGCGGAGATCCGGCGGGTCAGGCCGCCTGTCCATGGCGCTCGTGCCCGCTTGTGTGTTCGCATGATTTGCAGGGTAGAAACAGCGTGGTGGAGATGAAAGCGTCTTGTATCTGACGGCAAACAGGGCTTTAATCGGACGTACAGGGTGCGACCGGCCCAAATTTGGGCCCGCGCACCAGCGCCTATTAGTGCCCTTCCCTATAATTATTGTGTGGTGACTAAACTTGTTAAGTTAGAAGTGAAAATGGGTGTCATCTCAGTGCACAACTATATTTTTCTTTGAAGAAGCCACATATTCATTAAACAAACGTGGTACGCAAAGTACATACGTGGACACCCTTAGAGACAAACAGAGAAACATGTGATGTGATCTGAAGATTTGCGCGCACGATCCCAAAACAAGAAATTTTACAGCGTAATCGTTGGAGATCAACGTGCCTTGTCTAACCGTCGTTCCCAAATGGACTCCATCGCCACCGTGGCTTCGCCGGAGAGAGATGGAAACTGCCACCACACCTAGATCAGGAAGATCATCATCGCAGACAAACCTACTTTTTGACCCGATGAAACTGTCCGCCGCACACGATGGAGCCGATTTTTGTGGTGCGTCGGCCGGGGATCATCCCCATGTCCGCTTGATCCCAACGTCATCGACTTCAACAATTGCAATCAGACAAGATGGACGTCGCTGCACCCTGCCCTTTGCACACCCTACTTCTGAACCTTCAGACACTCTGTCATGGCCGCAGCCGCTGCCACCAGCCGACACAACCTAAAATCGCCAGATCCGATGCCTAACGAGACAAAGAGGCCACCTGCTTCCCAGCACCCTCGATTGGAACGCTGCCGGGTGGGGAAGAAATAGGGCCAATTTTTTTATCAATTATTATTTTGCATACCGTTCACTGGAAGGTGGGACCCCACAATCATAGTGGCGTTTTGGGATATTTTTTATTATTTATGTTGAACAAATTTGGATATTCAATATAAATTGTTATAATTTAGAAAGTCTTAAAATAAAGGAAAGAAGTTGCGTCCTCCCACGCACGTCGAAAACCATGGGTGGCGAAAGTGACGGCCAGATCGCACGTTCGTAGGGAAATCTGAGGTGGCCACCAGAGAGGGTACACAAAAACTGTCCCATAAACACATCCAAATATTGGTCGTTGCCCAACAAGCTTAAGTACTAAACCAACAGAACGGAAACCCAGGAATGCCGTTACTCAACACGTACTAGTATGCGTATATGCAACTAACCCCAATTCCAGCCAACTAACAGCGGCGGCATACAAACACAATCGATCCATCTCGCTCGGCGGCGGAAGGGCTGCCCTGCCGTAGGAGATCTGACCGACGACGATGCGCTCCACCCAGGATCACCACCCCTCCGTCGTTCCACAGCCGGCGGTGGAAGCCCGACGGCGGTACTCGCGCTGTGAATGCTGCTGGCTATGGTGCGTGGGGCTGACGGCCATGGCCGCCGTGTGCTTCTTCCTGGACCAGACCCAGGGGATGACGCCCTACTTCTCCATCGCCATCAACTCCGTCTCAGGGCTCGACCCCGCGACGGACCTCGGTCGCCGGTCCGCGGTAGATCCGGAGTTCAACCTCACTTTGCGTGTCGCCTCGCATAAATTCTGGGTCAGCGAGTGCGCCAAGCCCGACATGTACGTCGACGTGTTCTACCGCGGCATCTTCCTGGCGGCCAGCGTGACTACGGCGGAAGAAATCTGCGCCAGGCCGAAGAAAGCAGTGGATCACCCTATCATCGCGAGGGGCATCGGGGTGGTCGTGCCGGGACCCATGCTGGATAGCCTCGCCGGGGACATGCGTAGAGGAGTTCAAGTGTTCGATGTCATGCTCCATGGCAGCAACGCGAAGCACTCGCACTGGTCGTGGTATTGCGGGGCTAGGCGTGTCGGCAATGCTGGTGCCTTAGGAGCAGAGTGTGTCTCGGACTAGACAGGCTCCGAGGATGCTAGAGACGGTGGCGGCCGGCGGATGTTCATGATCCTGATCACCGCACGATATGGTTATTTTGCTTTCCATCTTTTAACACAAGACGTGGTGAAATAATTTATCGAATTACTGTGATTGGCCATGCAATCCTTTTACGTTTTTTCTTTGTTAGCGACGAACAATTCTTCTAGCCTAGAACAATAGATTTACACAATCATGTGTACATTGGCTCTAAGACACGCCTGATTTTGAGTTTTTGGCCCGCGCTTAGTTAGTATTTTCAGTTTATTGTGACCCCAATGCTTGCTCTGCTGTTTTTCTGTTCCTACCATATTATCATATCCAAAATCGCCAACTGAAAATACGCAAGCTATTTAGAATAATAATTATTCTGCTAGTAACTGCACACATCACAATGCTTTCGACACATAACACAACACACATCTGCTAAAAATGATATCATTTTTTTAATGAAGCAATGTCACAAGGTTCATAATTAGGTTGTTCGTTTCAATTTCATTATGTTTCATATGTTTGGAAACAAAAAGAACGTTGTACCCTAGGCATGTCGAGAAACCATTCATGACTAGCACGTGGATGCTGAGATCTCTAGAGTTCGATGGCAGCAGCTGGAAGTACACTCTAGAGTCTGATGTGTCACATGTCATGCTGAGGGAGCTTTCAGGAGGATGCGCTCTTTTCAGAAATTTGGAATATTGGACCATGGCAAAATTTTGGAATTTTCGCTAAGACTCACGTGGCAATTTCTTAGAAAACATTTTACTGATGGCGTATCAAATATGACCACACGAACACTATTTGGAGAATATAATGGGGGTGTGAATTAAAAGTACCGCGCCACAAACTGAAATTGTGGGCAAGCATTTCTCCACTAGTGGTTGATCATCGGAACATCGTCGTCGTTAATCTTGGCGGCACAGCAGCCGGCGGCGGCCATTGAAGTTGTTCTTGTTAGATCGATTGATTGATGGATCAATGCGCTTGATTGATTGATGGTGTCCTTATTGGAAGGAAAAAGCTATCGTTCAACCGGTGGATGTTTGTGCGCGTGTCGATCTCAGACTGAGCAAACAATTATATATATATATTAGAAAAGCTTTTCACTTATCCTTTGTTTCGACCGAAACAAATGATCTGTTTTGGACCTAGCACTCGCGACCAGGAGCCAAGCCGAGCGCCCATGCCTGCAGGCCATTGTCGCCGAGCGCCGCCTCCTTTAGGTCATCCTCGTTAATCGTCACCGACTACCACCGCCAATAGGCGCCATCGCCAGTAGGTCATCGTCGCCGACTACCTCCTATAGGCGCCACCTCCTCTGGGCCGTAGTCACCGAGCGCCGCTGCCTATAGGCGCCGCCACTTGTAGGTCGTCGTCGCCAAGCGCCACCGCCTATAGGTCGTCTTCGCGAGCACATCCATGCCAGATCTCCGCCACCAAATTGTTGGGGAACGTAGCAGAAATTCAAAAATTTTCCTACGTAACACCAAGATCTATCTATGGAGAGACCAGCAACGAGTAGAAAGGAGAGTGCATCTACATACCCTTGTAGATCGCTAAGCGGAAGCGTTCAAGTGAACGGGGTTGATGGAGTCGTACTCGTCGTGATTCAGATCACCGATGATCCTAGTACCGAACGGACGGCACCTCCGCGTTCAACACACGTACAGCCCGGTGACGTCTCCCACGCCTTGATCCAGCAAGGAGAGAGGGAGAGGTTGAGGAAGACTCCATCCAACAGCAGCACAACGGCGTGGTGGTGGTGGAGGAGCGTGGCAATCCTGCAGGGCTTCGCCGAGCACCTACGGGAGAGGAGATGTGTCACGGGAGGGAGAGGGAGGCAACCAAAGGCCTTAGGTCTGATTGCTCCTCCTTTTCCCCACTATATATAGGGCCAAGGGAGAGGGGGAGGGCGCAGCCTTGCCCCCTCCTCCAAGGAAGGGGTGCGGCTAAGGATGGGGAGGAGTCCATCCTCCCCAAGGCACCTCGGAGGTGCCTTCCCCTTTTAGGACTCTTCCCTCTCCAAGTTTCCTTGCACATGGGCCTCTTGGGGCTGGTGCCCTTGGCCCATGTAGGCCAAGGCGCACCCCCTACAGCCCATGTGGCCCCCCGGGGCAGGTGGCCCCACCCGGTGGGCCCCCGGTACCCTTCCGGTGGTCCCGGTACAATACCGATGACCCCGAAACTTGTCCCGATGGCCGAAACAGGACTTCCTATATATAAATCTTTACCTCCGGACCATTCCGGAACTCCTCGTGACGTCCGGGATCTCATCCGAGACTCCGAACAACATTCGGTAACCACATACAAGCTTCCTTTATAACCCTAGCGTCATCGAACCTTAAGTGTGTAGACCCTACGGGTTCGGGAGACATGCAGACATGACCGAGACGTTCTCCGGTCAATAACCAACAGCGGGATCTGGATACCCATGATGGCTCCCACATGTTCCACGATGATCTCATCGGATGAACCACGATGTCAAGGACTCAATCGATCCCGTATACAATTCCCTTTGTCTAGCGGTATTTTACTTGCCCGAGATTCGATCGTCGGTATACCGATACCTTGTTAAATCTCGTTACCGGCAAGTCACTTTACTCGTTCCGTAACACATCATCCCGTGATCAACTCCTTGGTCACATTGCGCATATGATGATGTCCTACCGAGTGGGCCCAGAGATACCTCTCCGTTTTCACGGAGTGACAAATCCCAGTCTCGATCCGCATAAAACAATAGATACTTTCGGAGATACCTGTAGTGCACCTTTATAGTCACCCAGTTACGTTGTGACGTTTGATACACCCAAAGCACTCCTACGGTATCCAGGAGTTACACGATCTCATGGTCAAAGGAAGAGATACTTGACATTGGCAAAGTTCTAGCAAACGAACTACACGATCTTTGTGCTAGTCTTAGGATTGGGTCTTGTCCATCACATCATTCTCCTAATGATGTGATCCCGTTATCAACGACATCCAATGTCCATAGCCAGGAAACCATGACTATCTGTTGATCACAACGAGCTAGTCAACTAGAGGCTCACTAGGGACATATTGTGGTCTATGTATTCACACGTGTATTACGATTTCCGGATAATACAGTTATAGCATGAATAAAAGACAATTATCATGAACAAGGAAATATAATAATAACACTTTTATTATTGCCTCTAGGGCATATTTCCAACAGTCTCCCACTTGCACTAGAGTCAATAATCTAGTTCACATTGTCATGTGATTAACACTCACAGGTCACATCGCCATGTGACTAATACCCAAGAGTTTACTAGAGTCAGTAGTCTAGTTCACATCACTATGTGATTAACACTCAATGAGTTTTATGTTTGATCATGTTGCTTGTGAGAGAGGTTTTAGTCAACGGGTCTGAACCTTTCTGATCCGTGTGCGCTTTACAAATCTCTATGTCATCTCCTAGATGCAGCTACCACGCTCTATTTGGAGCTATTCGAAATAACTGTTCTACTTGCAACTATTCTAAATTGTTGCCCCATTGTACGTATCCGGTATCTCTACTTAGAGCTATCCGGATAGGTGTTAAGCTTGCATCGTCGTAACCTTTACGACGAACTCTTTTACCACCTCCATAATCGAGAAAATTCCTTAGTCCACTAGTTACTAAGGATAACTTTGACCGCTGTCCTGTGAGCCATTCTTGGATCACTCTTGTACCCCTTGACTGACTCATGGCAATGCACACTTCAGGTGCGGTACACAGCATAGCATACTGAAGAGCCTATGTCTTAATCATAGGGGACGACCTTCGTCCTTTCTCTCTATTCTGCCGTGGTCGAGTTTTAAGTCTTAACTTCGTACCTTACAACTCAGGCAAGAACTCCTTCTTTGACTGGTCCATTTTGAACACCTTCAAGATCATGTCAAGGTATGTGCTCATTTGAAAGTATTATTAAGCATTTTGATCTATCCTTATAGATCTCGATGCTCAATGTTCAAGTAGCTTAATCCAGGTTTTCTAATGAAAAACACCTTTCAAATAACCCTATATGCTTTCTAGAAATTCTACATCATTTCTGATCAACATATACTCATCAGAAATTCTATAGTGCTCCCACTCACTTCTTTGGAAATACAAGTTTCTCATAAACTTTGTACAAACCCAAAATCTTTGATCATCATCAAAGCATTCATTCCAACTCCGAGATGCTCACTCCAGTCCTTAAAAGGATCGCTGGAGCTAGCATACCTTTTAGCATCCTTAGGATCGACAAAACTTTTCTGATTGTATTGCATACAACCTTTCCTTACGAAAACTAGTAAGGAAACTTGTCTTGACATCCATCTGCCAGATTTCATAAATGCAGCTAATGCTAACATGATTCCGACGGACTTTAAGCATCGCTACGGATGAGAAAAACTCATCGTAGTCAACTCCTTGAACTTGTGAGAAACTTTTCGCCACAAGTCGAGCTTCATGGATGGTGACATTACCATCCGCGTCCGTCTTCTTCTTAAAAGATCCATTTATCTCAATGGATTGCCGATCATCGGGCAAGTCCATCAAAGTCCATGCTTTGTTCTGATATATGGATACTATCTCGGATTTCATGGCTTCTAACCATTTGTCGGAATTCGGGCCCACCATCGCTTCTCCATAGCTCGTAGGTTCATTGTTGTCTAGCAACATGACCTTCAAGACAGGATCACCTTACCACTCCGAAGTAGTACGTGTTCTTGTCGTCCTACGAGGTTTGGTAGTGACTTGATCCGAAGTTTCATGATCAATATCATAAGCTTCCACTTCAATTGGTGTAGGTGCCACAGGAACAATCTTCCTGTGCCCTGCCACACACTAGTTGAAGAGACGGTTCAATAACCTCATCAAGTTTCCACCATCCTCCCACTCAATTCTTTCGAGAGAAACCTTTCCTCGAGAAAGGACCCGATTCAAGAAACAATCCATATTGCTTTCGGATCTGAATTAGGAGGTATACCCAACTGTTTTGGGTGTCCTATGAAGATGCATTTTATCCGCTTTGGGTTCGAGCTTAATCCTGAAACTTTTTCATATAAGCGTCGCAGCCCCAAACTTTTAAGAAACGACAACTTAGGTTTCTCTAAACCATAATTCATACGGTGTCATCTCATCGGAATTACGTGGTGCCCTATTAAAATGAGTGTGGTTGTCTCTAATGCCTAACCCATGAACGATAGTGGTAATTCGATAAGAGAAATCATGGTACGCATCATATCCAATAGGGTGCAACTATGATGTTCGGACACACCATCACACTATGGTGTTCCAGGCGGTATTAATTGCGAAACAATTTCCACAATGTCTTAATTGTGTGCCAAAACTCGTAACTCAGATATTCATCTCTATGATCATATCATAGACATTTTATCCTCTTGTCACAATGATCTGCTACTTCACTCTAAAATTACTTGAACCATTCAATAATTCAGACTTGTGTTTCATCAAGTAAATATATTCAACATCTACTCAAATCATCTGTGAAGTAAGAACATAACGATATTCACTGCATGCCTCAGCACTCATTGGACTGCACACATCAAAATGTGTTACTTCCAATGAGTTCCTATCTTGTTCCATCTTACTGAAACCGAGGCTTTTCAGTCATCTTGCCTATGTGGTATGATTCGCATATCTCAAGTGATTCAAAATCAAGTGAGTCTAAACGATCCATCTGCATGGAGTTTCTTCATGCATATACACCAACAGACATGGTTCGCATGTCTCAAACTTTTCAAAAACGAGTGAGTCCAAAGATCCATCAACATGGAGCTTCTTCATGCGTTTTATACCATTATGACTTACATGGCAGTGCCACAAGTAAGTGGTACTATCATTACTATCTTATATCTTTTGGCATGAAAATGTGTATCACTACGATCGAGATTCAATAAACCATTCCTTTAGGTGCATGACCATCAAAGGTATTATTCAAATAAATAGAGTAACCATTATTCTCCTTAGATGAATAACCGTATTGCGATAGACATAATCCAATCATGTCAATGCTCAACGCAAACACCAAATGATAATTATTCTGGTTTAATACTAATCTTGATGGTAGAGGGAGCGTGCGATGTTTGATCACATCAAACTTGGAAACACTTCCAACACATATCGTCAGCTCACCTTTAGCTTGTCTCCGTTTTATTCCGTAGCTTTTATTTCGAGTTACTAACACTTAGCAACCGAACCGGTATCTAATACCCTGGTGCTACTAGGAGTACTAGTAAAGTACACATTAACACAATGTATATCCAATATACTTCTATCGACCTTGCCAGCCTTCTCATCTACCAAGTATCTAGGGTAATCCTGCTCCAGTGGTTGTTCCCCTTATTACAGAAGCACTTAGTCTCGGGTTTGGGTTCAACCTCGGGTTTCTTCATTGGTGCAGCAGCTGATTTGCCGTTTCATGAAGTATCCCTTTGTTCCCTTGCCCTTCTTGAAACTAGTGGTTTCACCAACCATCAACAATTGATGCTCCTTCTTGATTTCTACTTTCGTGATGTCAAACAACGCGAATACCTCAAGGATCATCATCTCTATCCTTGATATGTTATAGTTCATCACGAAGCTCTAGCAGCTTGGTGGTAATGACTTCGGAGAAACTATCACTATTTCATCTGGAAGATCAACTCCCACTTGATTCAAGTGATTGTTGTACTCAGACAATCTGAGCACAAGCTCAACGATTGAGCTTTTCTCCCTTAGTTTGCAGGCTAAGAAAATCGTCGGAGGTCTCATACCTCTTGACGTGGGCACGAGCCTGAAATCTTAATTTCAGCCCTCGAAACATCTCATATGTTCCGCGACATTTCGAAAACGTCTTTGGTGCCTATACTCTAAACCATTTAACTGAACTATCATGTAGTTATCAAAACGTGTATGTTCGATGTTCGAAACATCCACAAACGACGTTTGGGGTTCAGCACATTGAGCGGTGCATTAAGGACATGAGCTTTCTACTGATCGCATAATCGCTACTATCAACTTTCAACTATATTTTCTCTAGGAACATATCTAAACAGTAGAACTATAGCGTGAGCTACGACATAATTTGCAAAAGGTCTTTTGACTATGTTCAGGATAATTAAGTTCATCTTATGAACTCCCACTCAGATAGACATCCCTCTAGTCATCTAAGTGATTACATGATCCGAGTCAAACTAGGCCGTGTCCGATCATCACGTGAGACGGACTAGTCATCATCGGTGAACATCTTCATGTTGATCGTATCTACTATACGACTCATGCTCGACCTTTCGGTCTCTGTGTTCCGAGGCCATGTCTGTACATGCTAGGCTCGTCAAGTTAACCCTAAGTGTTTTCGCTGTGTAAAACTGTCTTACACCCGTTGTATGTGAACGTAAGAATCTATCACACCCGATCATCACGTGGTGCTTCGAAACGACGAACTGTAGCAACGGTGCACAGTTAGGGGAGAACACTTCTTGAAATTTTAATGAGGGATCATCTTATTTACTACCGTCGTTCTAAGCAAACAAGATGCATAAACATGATAAACATCACATGCAATCAAATAGAGTAGTGACATGATATGGCCAATATCATATAGCTCCTTTGATCTTCATCTTCGGGGCTCCATGATCATCTTGTCACCGGCATGACACCATGATCTCCATCATCATGATCTCCATCATCGTGTCTTCATGAAGTTGTCACGCCAACGACTACTTCTACTTCTATGACTAACACGTTTAGCAATAAAGTAAAGTAGTTTACATGGCGTTCTTCAATGACATGCAGGTCATACAAAAAATAAAGACAACTCCTATGGCTCCTGCCGGTTGTCATACTCATCGACATGCAAGTCGTGAATCCTATTACAAGAACATGATCAATCTCATACATCACATATATCATTCATCACATCCTTTGGCCATATCACATCACATAGCATACCCTGCAAAAACAAGTTAGACGTCCTCTAATTGTTGTTGCATGTTTTACGTGGCTGCTATGGGTTTCTAGCAAGAACGTTTTCTTACCTACGCATGAACCACAACGTGATATGCCAATTGCTATTTACCCTTCATAAGGACCCTTTTCATCGAATCCGATCCGACTAAAGTGGGAGAGACAGACACCCGCCAGCCACCTTATGCAACTAGTGCATGTTTGTCGGTGGAACCGGTCTCACGTAAGCGTACGTGTAAGGTTGGTCCGGGCCGCTTCATCCCACGATGCCGCCGAATCAAGATAAGACTAGTAACGGCAAGCATATTGAACAATATCGACGCCCACAACTACTTTGTGTTCTACTCGTGCAAAGAATCTACGCAATAGACCTAGCTCATGATGCCACTGTTGGGGAACGTAGCAGAAATTCAAAAATTTTCCTACGTAACACCAAGATCTATCTATGGAGAGACCAGCAACGAGTAGAAAGGAGAGTGCATCTACATACCCTTGTAGATCGCTAAGCGGAAGCGTTCAAGTGAACGGGGTTGATGGAGTCGTACTCGTCGTGATTCAGATCACCGATGATCCTAGTGCCGAACGGACGGCACCTCCGCGTTCAACACACGTACAGCCCGGTGACGTCTCCCACGCCTTGATCCAGCAAGGAGAGAGGGAGAGGTTGAGGAAGACTCCATCCAACAGCAGCACAACGGCGTGGTGGTGGTGGAGGAGCGTGGCAATCCTGCAGGGCTTCGCCGAGCACCTACGGGAGAGGAGATGTGTCACGGGAGGGAGAGGAAGGCAACCAAAGGCCTTAGGTCTGATTGCTCCTCCTTTTCCCCACTATATATAGGGCCAAGGGAGAGGGGGAGGGCGCAGCCTTGCCCCCTCCTCCAAGGAAGGGGTGCGGCTAAGGATGGGGAGGAGTCCATCCTCCCCAAGGCACCTCGGAGGTGCCTTCCCCTTTTAGGACTCTTCCCTCTCCAAGTTTCCTTGCGCATGGGCCTCTTGGGGCTGGTGCCCTTGGCCCATGTAGGCCAAGGCGCACCCCCTACAGCCCATGTGGCCCCCCGGGGCAGGTGGCCCCACCCGGTGGGCCCCCGGGACCCTTCCGGTGGTCCCGGTACAATACCGATGACCCCAAAACTTGTCCCGATGGCCGAAACAGGACTTCCTATATATAAATCTTTACCTCCGGACCATTCCGGAACTCCTCGTGACGTCCGGGATCTCATCCGAGACTCCGAACAACATTCGGTAACCACATACAAGCTTCCTTTATAACCCTAGCGTCATCGAACCTTAAGTGTGTAGACCCTACGGGTTCGGGAGACATGCAGACATGACCGAGACGTTCTCCGGTCAATAACCAACAGCGGGATCTGGATACCCATGATGGCTCCCACATGTTCCACGATGATCTCATCGGATGAACCACGATGTCAAGGACTCAATCGATCCCGTATACAATTCCCTTTGTCTAGCGGTATTTTACTTGCCCGAGATTCGATCGTTGGTATACCGATACCTTGTTAAATCTCGTTACCGGCAAGTCACTTTACTCGTTCCGTAACACATCATCCCGTGATCAACTCCTTGGTCACATTGCGCATATGATGATGTCCTACCGAGTGGGCCCAGAGATACCTCTCCGTTTTCACGGAGTGACAAATCCCAGTCTCGATCCGCATAAAACAATAGATACTTTCGGAGATACCTGTAGTGCACCTTTATAGTCACCCAGTTACGTTGTGACGTTTGATACACCCAAAGCACTCCTACGGTATCCAGGAGTTACACGATCTCATGGTCAAAGGAAGAGATACTTGACATTGGCAAAGTTCTAGCAAACGAACTACACGATCTTTGTGCTAGTCTTAGGATTGGGTCTTGTCCATCACATCATTCTCCTAATGATGTGATCCCGTTATCAACGACATCCAATGTCCATAGCCAGGAAACCATGACTATCTGTTGATCACAACGAGCTAGTCAACTAGAGGCTCACTAGGGACATATTGTGGTCTATGTATTCACACGTGTATTACGATTTTCGGATAATACAGTTATAGCATGAATAAAAGACAATTATCATGAACAAGGAAATATAATAATATCACTTTTATTATTGCCTCTAGGGCATATTTCCAACACAAATGCCTCCCGGTGGCCGGGTCGACCGATCCGGCGAGATCCACCACGCGTGCGTGGAGCACCTTCAAACTCATTGTCGTCCTGGCACCACCAGCACTAGCAGCAGTCATGTCGTACATCCATGTCCACTCCAAGTTTATGCAACAACAACGTTGTTGCCGAACGGCAGCAGCGAAAGATGACTATGTTAGTGCGTGATGCGGCCTGAGATGTTGTAATTTTTTGCAACAAGGGTCTTGTTACAACCGGAGATGTGTTTGCAATTTCATAACAAGGGTGTTGTTGCATAAAATTAGAGAGGAACACATTTTGCAACAGGAGACTTGTTTCAAAAAATTAGAGATAAGAAGATTTTGCAACAAAGGTTTTATTGCAGTAAATTAGAGAAGAGGAGGTTTTGCAATATGAGTATTGTTGCAGGAAATTTGAGAAGGAGAACTGATGACTGGCGTCATACAGTCGGACGTCTCGCGAGCGGACGGACCTTTTAAGAAGACTATTTCAAAGACTACAAACAATTTCCCTTTCGGAGACGTGTGTACGCACTAGTAGTAATTAGATGCGGACATGCGGTGACGATTCCGGCCGGATTCGTAAAGGATACTAGCGATACAATCGAACTACTCCAAACTAATTTTCATTCGGAGACGTGCCTATCGATCCTTTTCTTCATATATATGTATATAACCTGCTCTGCGTCCACGCCAAATCAAACTAACCCAAGAGCGAAGACCCCACAGCGAAAAGTGCAGGCTGCCGGACATGGACGACGTCGAGAGCCAGGCACCCGATGGAGATCACGAGATCAATGCCCCCAGATGGTGCCCGTTTTGGTGCATCGTGGTGCTCCTGCTAGTCAGCACCCTCCTGTTAGCCGCAGCCATAATCCTCCCAGTCGAGTAGTATAGCCGCCACTCCCGTTACTCCGTCGCGGTAGACTCCGTCTCCTCCACCGACCCCAAGACAGGCCTCTCATTCAACCTCACCCTCGGTGTCGCCTCCCGGAGCTACGGGTCAGAGGCATGCATCAACCCCGGCGCATACATAACGGTGGCCTACAATGGCGTCCAGCTTGCCGCTACCGGGCCCAAGTCGCGGCCGATCTGCGCGGGGCCACGGAAGGCGGTGAAGCAGCCGGTCCTGGCAATGGCCACCACGTTTCCAATAGGGAAAGTGTTGGACGCTCTTGTGGCGGACATGAAGAGAGGGGTGGCGGTGTTCGACGCCACATTGCACCTACCTGCCGGGTCGTTTGAAGGGGTCCTGCCGCCGTACACATGGGGGTTAGGCTGCAAGGGCATGCGAGTCGGTTTGGGCGCCGTGCCATGTGACTTTCTCGACCAATAGTTGTTTGCTTAGCTAGAATATAATAGCAGTTGATCCCAGAGTTTTTTTTCTCATATGGTTTATCCAAGTAATATGTATATATATGTGGATGATCTATCGATTAGTCACCAATGAAGCGTTAACCACTTTGCTGTATTTTTTATTAAAACTAGTTGTTTTTTTAGAGAGAGAGATTTCAAGGAACTACCGTTGCATGTTGCACATCTTTCGATCGGGATTAGCAAAGTTTGTAATGTCTATTTGTTCTCTTATTTATATTGCCAATATATGCTGTCTTGTTTGGTTATTTAATTTGGTCATGCATGAACGATGTCTTTATTTTTTATTAAAATGGTTTATCCAGCAACTATGCAATATTCTACGGAGGTAGAATTTTTTTGTCTATTTAACTAGGACCATGCTTGTGCATTGCAACGTATATAAATATTCGGGTACGTTAGCTTGTAATTTACCTACACATATTAATGGGATATTATAAATAAATGTATATCAAATCCTTCCATGATTTACCGATTCAATCGAATAGTTCATGAGAATTTACTGATTCAATCGAATAGTACATCAGAGGCAAACACAGCATATAGAGATCTTATGGTGATAAAAACCAAAATTTACACAAGATTTTGTATTTCATCATCTCAGTACACCACAGCGCCAGATCTCCAACGACATTTTTTGCATGTCGATCTTCTTCTCTGCATACGGTGAAACAAACGTAGAAAGCACAAACCACAAAGTCGGAGCAGCACGGACATGAACTATGCACTTCAATATATAGATTGAAACGCATGTAAAACCGCTTGCCTGGTATTCAACTCATGCAAGGAAGCACGCACATGAGCTATGCATAGGTGTTTTCTAAGACTGGTCATAGTGGGGAGTAACTTAGAGTAGTATGCATGTGTAGTAACATACACATGTTCATTTATTGTCTTGTAGACTCATTTTGCATTGGAAAGCGCTATGTGATGGTAACATATTAGGTTACTCTATTTGCCTCTTTCCTCACTAACTACTTGCTACATCAACACTTTTGTTTATGTGGCATCTATATTACTACCTATGTTACTCCCACTATGACCAGCCTCAGGGTAATGCATGCAACGTTGTAGCGAGCCAGCGAGACGCGTGTGCATGCATGATGTAATAATGGTGTTTTTTTTCCTTTGACTCTGCAACTTAACGAGACAGCAGATGCATCGATCAATTTCAAATCCAGACTAACCAACCCGCACGTAACATACGTAGATACCCCGGACTATGCTCGCATGCACATGAATAGAACCAACCTAGATCGAGTCTCTAGTTAGATACCAACTACTACCGATTAGTATGCACAGAAGAATAGCAGATCAACAACCACGACCATGGAAGCCACCCGCGCATGCCCTTGCTGGGCACAACTCATCGTCGCAGGGCTGATCTTCACTGTCGCCTTCGTCCTAATCTTTGTCTTTGTAATACCCGGCGACATCTTCTACTCCATCGCCATCGACTCCGCCTCCGGCCTCGACCCGCCGTCGCCCACCGACTTCTCGCTGGCCCGCCCCGAGTTCAACCTCACCTTCCGCGTCACCACCGACGGCCTCAGGCGCACCGTGTGCGTCGACGCTGGCATCTACGTGGAGGTGTCCTACCGCTGCGTCCCGCTCGCCGCCAGCCCCGCCACGCCGCACCGGATCTGCGTCGCGCCGAGGAAGGTGAGGGATGAGCCTATGTTCGCGACGGGAGCCTGCATCCGCCTGCCAGGGTACATGATGGACAGCCTCGCGGCCGACATACGGAGCGGGGTGGAGGCGTTCGGCGTCACGCTCAAACAGTCCTCCGGTGGTGATCAAGCCGGCGAGGGCGACAATGTGGCAAAGTGTGGAGCTAGGCGGGTCGGGGATGTCCCCGCCAGGTGCGATACGTTGTACACGTGCCCCGATGGGGACCCGTCAAGGAGTGCTCCAGATGCTGCTGCTTCCCCAAGGAGTACTCCTGATACTGCTGCTTCCCCAGGGAGTACTCCTGACTCTGCTGCCATTGCGAATGCGTCTCAACCATAGGAAGAACGATTAAGATCCTTCGGTTGAAGATCAACGGCAAGATGCGTTATGGATTTACTAGATTTGTTTGAACGATTTTTTAGTTAACTCTATATTGCTCTTACATTTACACATATTGGTAATGCTTTCACACATCTGTTATTTGTTCGTGTTTGTTAATCAAGATTTATTAACGTGTTTACCATCCAGACGTATCTCAACCCTTATGTGCCACCTATACATAAAACTAAGCTACTCAACTAATCGAAACAATTATCACAATTTTGTTCTTTTGGAAGTGATATTTTCATTGGTTAACTAAATAAAATATATCAAAAATGCAAATATTGAAACAAATACTAGCAGCAAAGATAAATGATAATTACCTAAAATTTACAAGTAGATCCAACTAACCACCAAGTCAAGTTGAACCTTGGACCAAAACAACACAAGAATCCCACGGCACGACAGGGATAGATTGTGCTAGTAGATTTACATTCCATACGACAGCTTATGTCTCTCATGTGTAAGAGCGCCTCCGACAGTAGCCGTATAACCTAATCTAAAAACCAGACTGGATCGGCGGTCGGACCAGAAAAACCTCGCCGATCCCGACGGTTATTTAATTGCAGCGGAGCTTTGAGCAATCAAACAGAAAAAACCGGTCGAACCACTGTTGACGGCTGGGCCGGGGGGCCGCCGCCGCCTAATCAGATTGGTCTGTACAGCTTTGATCTTCCTCCGCTCAGGTCAAATCGACCAGGCTTCCCTCCGGTTGTCTCCCACCGTTCCACAGTCGAAACTAGGAGCAGCCGAGTAGGAGGACCAAGATGCCCGAAGGTCACCTCTGAATACACATTTTTTATCTATTGATTGGTGGCATTATTGATAAAATATGTATTATTTTTATTACTTTAAAAACTGACAAGCCCAACCGTTAAAAACCTGAACAAGCAGCCTGGTTCGGCTTTTTAAACTATATGCCTAAAATAGGAAATGAACAGTGGGTGGAGTAAAAATTAGGCACAAAAACCATTGTTTTTGGCACAAGAAAGTGTTGTCTCAAACAATTTGGGCACGAAATAGGGCACGACTGCTCCTACAGCTTCCTTGAAACAGAGTGGCTGCGGCTGAGCGTATCGGAGTTAGCGGCGGGATCGGAGGAGCCGGCCATGGTGCATGGTGACCGGTCGATGGGCGGATCCGATGGTTTCCGGCCGCATGAAGGCGTCCGAAAGTTTCCTCGCGTTTTTGGGCAGCCGCCGACTTGCCCAAAATTTGTCGCACAAGAAGCCTCTTTTTAGGGGTGCCCATTTATTTTTTTGGAAGAAATTTAGGATCGGGCAGCTATTGGGGGCCCTTATTGGCCCTTCGCGCCCTAAAAACGACTCGTGCCCTATGATAGGGCTGTAGTTGAAGATGCTCTAACATATAGTTGGCCGACTCAGAGGGGGCACGGTGTGCCTGGAGCACGTGATGCCTTTTGCTCAGGCGGTCCAAAGATGGCCATGGCCACTCCAAGGACATGAGGCTGGAATCGTGCGTGCTGGCAGGTCGATAACATATGTGAATGTGGACGATCGAGTTGGACTATGAACTATATATGAAGCACAAAATATTCACATACCCATATATTTGTCAAAATACTCTATATATCTAGTTCTCTTTCTTGAAATAGGCTTTCGCTCCGCTTTATAAATAAAGCCACAACCACTTCCATACAAGAGTTTCAAGTGCATGGAAATAGAAATTTTTGCTGGAGCATCAGCATAAACAAGCCCAGAAAAGGCATAAAAAGAAATAAAGAAAAATACAAGCAAATGGCCACAGACTCAGAGCGCCTGCTACGAGGGAAATCAGCGTGCGGCATCATGAATCGCATCCATTATTAGTCCTAGCCGCTCGTGGTCGTGCTGCCTAGACAACAGGTGTCAATGCCGCAAAAAGGCCAAGAATTTGAAAATCAAGTCAGAGGCCCGTCCGACAAAGAACCTCTCAATCACCATTTTATTATGCGTGGTCCAAAGAGTCCTCTTAATATTTTGTTTGACTACGGTCACCAAAAACCCTAGGCCTCATGGTTTTTACGATATACTCCTTCCGTTCCATAATATAGTGCATATGTAGTTTTTAGAAAGTCAAGCCTCGCAAACTTTGATCAAGTTTGTTGAGGAAAACAGTTACATCTAGAGTTCCAAACATATATCATTAGATTCATCGTAAGATGTACGGTAGTTTTTATATTATATATTTTTGTGTTTGTATATAGATATAAATAGTTTTCTCTATAAACCTGACAAAAGTTTGCAAAGTTTGACTTGTCAGAAAATCTGTATGCACTACATTATGAAATGGGGGAGTACTAAAAACGACTCAATCAAATGAGATTAAATCACACTCTTGTGGCTCATGCCTGACTAGCCTGCATAACCACACGGACACATGCTCGTGCCCACCAATTGGTAGGTGGAGCTTAACTCGCATGTCCTCGGCGAGGTTGCCCAGCACGGTCCCCGGCAAACGCAACCCAGCCCCTCTTGTGACCATAGGCGGCTGCAGCCCCGCCGCCTTCCTTGAACCGATGCAAAGCTGTCCCATCGTGGTCGCGGTGGTGGCGAGCACGACATCGCGGTAGGACACCTCAGCGTACATGCCAGGCTTGATGCATGCGCCGTCAAAGAATTGTTTGGATGCAACACCAAGCGTGAGGATGAGCTCTGGGTCGACGAGACTAGACCGCTGACCGAGGTCCATCACGGGGTCAAGGCCGGTGATGGAGTCTATGGAGACAGAGTGGTGCGGGGACCTCCTTGATATAATGTGTTTTATGTGTTGTTCACGGTTTTATAAGACAAACGCTAACAAAACTCAAAAAAAACATGAAAAACGGAGCCGTCCCGCCGGCAAAGGCCGGGATCCACCGCGCCTCCATGGCCCTAAGACCACAAGAGACGAGGTAGACCGATGGTGGCACCGACGGGAAGCACGAGAAACCCTAGCCAAAAAGGTCCTCTTTCTTCCACGGGAAGAAAGAAAAAGCTAGCTTTGGTTATGTGAGCCATCCGATCAACTTAATTGATCCAATGGCGTGGAATGAGTTGAGGCATACGTTGAAGTGCTTAGGCTAAAAGTTTAGGATTAATTAAGGAGGCATGATGTGCATGAACAATATTAAATTCAACACCAAGTGCTAGTACGATAAGATGCTTTGGATCATGCAGCATTAATTATTTCTTGTAGGAATCTTGCAGCATGTTCTTTTTGCGTTAGTTAAGATCGGCATGATATGGATGAGTTTGTTTTATAATCTCTCGACTTTACGGCTATCACACATTCACATAACGGCTATCACACATTCACATGGCACATCGTGAACGCGTGGTAAGCAACCCAAAGTTGATAAAAACAAAGTGTTGGTGGGAGACACTAGGCTTTACTTTATACTCTACCAACGCAACAGCTCAATTGCAGATCTATAAGAAGCGTACAGCCATAATAGCATTTGGAACGCACAATACATAATCCCATACATCCATGGCTCATGTGCAAGCTGAGAACGAGGTGATGAGTGCTGATGACAGGCTCCAAGCTCAGCTCGAGCTCTACCACCACTCCCTCGCCTTTGTCAAGTCCATGGCCCTCAGGGCCGCCGCTGACCTGCGCATCCCTGAGGCCATCCACCGTCGTGGCGGCACCGCCACCTTGTCTGACATTGCGTCTGACACCGGGATTCACGCGACTAAGCTCGCGCACCTCCGGCGGCTCATGCGCGTGCTAACCATCACCGGCATATTCTCCAGCAGCAGCGATGCCGTGTTCAAGCTAACCCCGGTGTCACGCCTCCTTGCCGAAGGCGGCCAAAGCTCGTGCAACCTGTCTCCGGTGGTTGTGGGTGTCTTTGTCAACCCGGTCGCTGTGACAGCCCTCCTCAGCATACCCAAGTGGTTCACCGACGAGCGGGCAGCAGCGCTGTCGCTCTTCGAGGTGGCCCACGGCTGCACACGCTGGGAGATGGCAGCAAAGGAGAAGGGCGACAGCAGCTTGTTGGATGCCGGAATGGTCGCGGATAGCACCATCATCATGGAGGTCCTTCTGAGGGACAGTCACAGCATCTTCGAGGGGGTGAGCTCGCTGGTCGATGTTGGCGGCGGACATGGCGCGGTGGCTGCGGCCGTCGCGAGGGCGTTCCCGGAAGTCAACTGCACAGTTTTGGACCTCCCACACGTTGTAGCCGGGGCACCCGCCAATGAAAGCATCCAGTTTGTCGCTGGTGATATGTTCGAACACATTCCATCAGCAGACGTCGTTCTACTCAAGGTACATACTCCCCAATTTGAACTAAAACCATAACACTTATTTTAGGGCGGACGGAGTAGGACGTCTCATGTCTTTTTTTTTTAACAATAAAAGGTGCTTTTATACAAACATAACGTGCAAGTCAGTATCTCCTCTAATCGTTTACGTACATATGTGTGGTCTTCATACATTTCAGTGGATTCTGCATTGTTGGCAAGATGAGCACTGCATCAACATACTGCGACGGTGCAAGGAAGCCATCCCGTCAAGGGATGCAGGCGGGAAGGTGATAATCATCGATATGGTCGTCGGCTATGCTGGTGCTGCGTCAGCGGAAAATGTTTCAATGGAGACGCAGGTTCTGTCAGATGTTTACAAGATGTACATGGACGGGGTTGAGCGAGAGGAGGATGAGTGGGCCAAGATCTTCTCTGAAGCTGGGTTCAGTGACTATAAGATCTCGCCCGTGTTGGGGTTTCGATCCATCATCGAGGTCTACCCTTGAAATGCTTTCCCTCAAAGCAGAATGAAACACATTACAATGTTCGTTTCGTGTTAAAATATGGCTGATGCAACTACTCCATCTGTTTAGCATGTAGCAGAAGTTTGTGTCGCTGGAAATCAAATAATGCAAGTGTGTTTGACTTCCCTGGTGAACATGCATGGCATTATTGACATGGATGGAGAATCTTAATCCCACCATCACGGCGTGGTTACTTTATTATCATCCATCGAAAAAAATTAAAAACAAATAGGCCCATAGTATTCAACTTCCATTATGAATACCCTATTATCATCCATTGTTTTCTTCAAAAAAATTTATCATTCATCGACCCTCAGGAGAAATGGCAATTATAAACAAATAGGCCCAATGGATATGCAAGTTGCTTCTAAAGCAGTTTAGTAATCCACATGCCTTGTAGGAGCATCCATCCATTCCAACTTGCTGACAAACAGTGATACTTCCACGATGCGCGTATTGTTCTCTTTCTTATCTTCTACGATCACTTGTGTACGTCGATAGGTGAGTTCGATTCCTTACATATTCTGCCAAAGTGACAGAGGAAGTGCAGGAAAAAATGAGCAAGAGGATGATGCGGTAAAGTCTTGGACTTGCAAATTTCATTGAAAGAAACAAAAAGGCCCGTATATTTGACAAGCTCAAAGCTGGGATTAGGGATGGACGTGGATGACGTCCGCGAAAACAAACTAAATTTTGTTACTTTATTAATAAGTGTGTTTTTATCTTGCGGACTCACGGACACCGTCCGCCTGCATGCCTAGCTGGTTCAGAGATTTCCAACCCCAAAAACTATAATGAGAAGATGATGCAGCATTTTTTAAGCCAAAGGGGGTGAAATAGAGCAACCTCATGTTGCAAAATCACATCAATCTAGAAATAATAATCACATCGATCTGTTTCCAGGTCCAGACTGTATTGTATTACGTACGAACCCAGGTATTCGCATTTTGTGGCCCATATGAATCCAATCCACACGTGTATTAATTATCTCCGTTAGCAGCTCGGGTGTGGGGAGCCCTAGCCACCACGGTCATATCATCTACCACACGAGCAAAGCTATGGGCTAAATTCCAAATAGTATTTTTTAGAAAGAGAAAAAAGAATTCCTAATAGTCGGGTAGGATGTATCTGTTGAACCAGTGCTTCGGGTTCGCCTCTAGGTGCACCATTATCCATTGTAACGTGGAATTCACAAAGTGTTGGATAGTTCACCCACTAATAGGGAAAGCTGAGTTAGGCCATGTGAGATAGGTTAGTTTAGCCAACTGATAACAATGGGCGATGGTAATTCAACCTAGTACGAAAGAAAATGTTAATTCACACAATTGGTTATTGCGCTTGGTTGAAAAGCCAGGGGCACAAAGCCAGTGACGCCTACGCCTACGCCCGCCGCCTGACCCGGCCCATGTTATGGTTGAATGCGCCCTAAGGGCCCGTGCCATTGGCTAAGCCGGTCTAGCCGACATGCCGCGGTTGGCCGCCTCGAAACTCCCTCCCCAATAGGCGGTGGGTTGAATCCTTTGTAGACGACTTAAATACGCGGCGGGGTGTTGTAAGTGGTAGAGTGACCTTGTTGCTACGATCCACTGAGATCTAGCCCCGTGTCACACGGATTTGTCCTCTACCACACCTCTCATTCACCGACTTAGATTCGTATGTCATTGTCATAGGCTACACGGCTAAGTCATGAACAAGAGAACCTTCTATGACATACGCAATCACCCGAAGAAAAAAACCAACTGGCGAGTACACTCAAAACTCTATGTGCCAAGTAACCAACCTATGTGGCCCGCAAGATACATGGCTAGTTCATGCCTAGTTTCATTGTCAAGACCAAACTTGGTACTGACTTAGTACTATAGCACTAGCTTAGTGCCAGTTGTAAGAGCAGCAAAGTACTATATGGTAATAGAGCTAAATCGATAAGAGCATCAAAGTGATATATGGTAATGAAGGTAAAGTGATAAGAGTACCCAACTAATATATGGTGGTGCTGGACCTCAGTGGATCGTGGCAGCAAGGTCACTTTACCACCCCGTTGCATATTCAAGTAATCTCGAACAGATTCAGCCAACCATCCATTGGGAAGGGAGCTTCGAGGAGGTCGACCGCGACACGTCGTCCTGACTGGCTTAGCCAATGGAGCGTGCCCATCGGGACGCAAGGGCCCGTTTCGTGGGTCAGAGCGGGCTGCTTGCGCCAGCGTTGCATGCTAGCTTGGATTTTGACTTACAGGCATTACTTCGTAATCTAGCCCAATTGTTATTTGAAATCAAAGATGGCGTTGAATGAACCAGTTTGAACATTAAAAGTCTTCAGCTCGTTAAGTTAAACAACTTTTACTTTTGGATCATTTCAATCAGAGATCGTATATGGCCTGTGGGTCCCAAAAACCAAACTTGATACTACGATCCCACATAACCCCTCAATTTCAGATCGAAGCAATAAAGAGCCATGGGTAAAATTTATGAAAGGATGAAGGTAACAGGATCACAGTTCAGTGTTTTAATATTGACACACACACACACACACACACACAAACCCAACGATGTGGCTCTGTTAGAGCATCTCCAGCCGTTGTGCCCCCCAGGAGGCTTTTTTTTGCCCTCCTGGGGAGGCCCCGGCGAAATTTTTGCTTTGGGGGTGAGGATTTTTCCGGTCGTCGCCCCACCCGCACACCTGCCCAGTCCACGCGCGCGCCGCCCAGGCCACGTCCGCACCGCTCCGGCCACGCCCACGTCGTGCCGTTCGCCAACAGCATGCCCACGCCGCGCCGTCCGTCAAGTACGAGCAGGCTCAAAGACACCGGGCAGCGAGAGGATGAACAAGGAGAGGTACATGGATGACGCGAAGAGCAGAACAGGCGGAGCTACGTGACGATGCCGGACTCGCCATCCAGGGACTCGACGACGGCGAAGCAGTCCGTGCCCAGCCCGTCGTCGGTGGGCATGGCTCGGCAGAGGCCCTGAACCAGCTGCGCCTGCCGGCGGACCTCGCGGCGGAGCTGTACGAGAGCCTGCAGTTTTTCTCGGCGACGTCGCAGCCGGGGAGCTCGAAGCGGGGTGCCTTCTTCACGCCGACCAAGAGCGAGCGCGCGCGCAGCCTCTTCGGTTACTACTCTGACTACCCCGCGTGCTCCTCCTCCGCCTGGCCACGCGCGCTCTCCTGCGCCCCGGCCACGCGTGCTCCGGCCATGCCCCCGCCTCGCCAGCTCCGGCCTCGCCAGCCCCAGCCTCGCCAGCTCCGGCCAGCGACACCGCTCCCCGAGCCCGGGCCGGCGCGCGACGAGTAGGGCGGCGACGGCGGCGCGCTGTGAGTAGGGCGGTGCGGCGGAGCTATGTGAGCAGAGGGCAGCGGTGAGGAGGCAGAGGCCGGCGTGCGGCGAGGAGGCGGCCGCGACCAGCAGGGGGGCGAGCATGTGGGGAAAGCACGTGGGTGGGGACCGGGAGGAAAAGGATGAAGAGACGAGTGGGAGGCTGACAGTGGGCCATTGACATGCAAAATCTTCTCTCTCCGCCCCCAACAGCCCCCCGGTGGCCTGGGATCGCCCTGGTACCGCCGGCTCTGTTTTTGCCCAAATCCGGCGTTTTTTAAGGTCGTGGGGGCGCGGGTGGGGGGGGGGGGGTTCGTCCGCCGGCGCGGAAAAAATGCCTCTGGGGGGCTTCTTAGGGAGCCTAGTGGAGATGCTCTTAGAATCTAAAATCCACGCGCACCAAAAGCGTGACTTTCACATACTACAATAGTTTGCCATCTCACTCGAAACAAAAAAAAGGAGGACATATTAAAATTTGCTTACTCAGGTCGCAACCGACATACTAGTATATACTAGAAGAACACCCGTGCGTTGCAACGGGGCCACATTAAATTTAAGAGTTCAATATCAATTATGTTAATATTACATTTAATATCCTCATACATATCAAGTGACATTGGCGACCTTTTTACCATCAAATTCTCACACACACTCTCTCCCTCCCTCCTCCTCACTCTCTCTCCCCCTCTCCCTCTCTCTCTCTCTCTAACACACACACATATCCATCTTATTGGGTACGGGACCATAATCCATCTATTTCACACGCACACGCGCTAGTGCATAACAATATGGATTATAAAACAGGTTCAAGGTAGTAACAAGGATTCTTCCCATGCATTAATAAACAAATATTCTGCACTGAAGACAAGATAAACAATTCCCAAAATGCATCAGAGCATCACAGAACATTACTGGCAAGATAAATGCACGATGTACCGGAACTGCTCGGATGAACCGGAACATAGCCAACATATATCATCCTAGACAAACGCAACATCAACCATTTACCTTGGTACTTTAGGGACCGACAGGAGGATGCATGTAGAAGCGCTTATTGCCTGCGAATCCACAGTTAGAGAGAGAAATTGGAACCCATTCCCATCACCAACTGATAAAGAAAGCATGTAAGAAAATTGATATCGGGCCAACTTGGATCTTCGGTGATTGTCCGCCGGTATGGAGAATTTAGGAGGGTGGGTGCAGGGAGTGGCCTTGTGGATGATGGATGGAGGCGCGGAGGGATGTGGTCACCGGAAGGTCGAAAGCGGAGAGGGTCGGGCACGTTAGGTGGAGCCGGTGGTGCGCGACAACCGGAGGCGGCCCAATCGTGGGTGGCGAACCGACGATAGCCTCGGCCCATCTCTCGACGCAGCGAAGATAGAGAGGGCAGCACTGCCGGTGCTCGAGGCCGCCGCTCGGCACCATCTACATCGAGGGGAAAGAGAGGCGAGAAAGCGATAGGGTGATGCGGGGCTAGGGATTGCAGAGGAGGGTGGGGGTGTGCGATTTGAATGGATGGTTCTGCCCACCGTTTTCTTGTACGTGGCGGTGGAGATGGCGGCGTCCAGCCATGCAGGCGAGGCATGGGTCGAGCCGGGCACACGGCGAGGCGCAGTAGCAGAGGCGGGGGCGATTTTTTGCTACTGAGATGCATGGTGTGGGATTGATCGTTCATGTTCTCTTTTCCTTTTTAACGGGAGATGGTTGCGATTTTTTCACGAGGGGAGAGATGCGACCACGTACAGATTCCATAATAAATTAATTAGGTCCATAACGGGAATTCTTTACAATGCATTAAGATTTACGTGTTAGTTTTCTTAATAAAGAAATGCACTAATGTAGGGATCGATTGATTCGGGTAAGGAAAGATAGATTCATGATCTTTTGTATGTTAGGAAATTAGTGGTTTGCAAGGAAAGAGTGGAGAGAAAAAGAACGAATGCGACCACGTATAGATTTCATAATAAATTAATTAGGTCCATAACGGGATTTGTTTACAATGCGTTAAGATTTACGTGTTAGTTTTCTTAATAAAGAAATGCACTGATGTAGGGCACGATTGGT
Organism: Triticum dicoccoides; assembly: GCF_002162155.2. Lineage (NCBI taxonomy): Eukaryota > Viridiplantae > Streptophyta > Magnoliopsida > Poales > Poaceae > Triticum > Triticum dicoccoides. Next base: position 712,517,990 of record NC_041391.1, read on the forward strand.
TCGGGTAAGGAAAGATATATTCGTGATCTTTTGTATGTTAGGAAATTATTGGTTTGCAAGGAAAGAGTGGAGAGAAAAAGAACCAGTGGAGGTGGGAGGAGGACAAAAATAAACCGTACGAGGCTACCAACTGCTCCATTAGAAGTAGAGATTGTTTGTGAAAATAACGTGCGACGACGACTTAGCGAGCGGATCCCCTTAAAAAAGACATAGCGAGCAGATTCCCTTAAAACTGGTAGGAATGGATACGATTGATGACGTTGATAAATAGTAGTGAATGTTGGCCTAATTTACTATCATCATGCATGAAAACGAATCATCAAGAAAAAGAATACTTCCTATTACTACACTCATAGGAAGCTTCCTAATCTCTACTACCAAACAGTTTCTGCCCAAACAAGGAAGGAAAGTTATGGACGTGATTCGAAAGGAAACAAACATTATGAAGATTAATTAATTTAGATTTGATCTTTAGAGATTGATTGTGATTGATTCTTTTACATAAAGACATTACTAAATAATTTGCGTCAGTATGGAAAGTTCTGATCCGTTCAGTTTTTTTCGTTGTGTGAGAGGGTGAAGTGAAAATAAACCGATGAAGTGGGGGAGGCGACGAAAAATATCTACGATGGTTAACCTACGAAAAAAACCGGACGAAAGTGGTGGGACGAAAAAAACCTGGAAGCAAGACTACCAACTGCTCCATTAGGAATAGAGATTTGCAATAACGGAAGGTATTGGTTGATTGGGATAAGTTAGTAAATTTAAATCCGTGATTGCGTGCATGTTTGGTAAGTGCTGATTTGCAAGGAAAGAGCTGAGGGGTAAATAAACCGGTGAATAAGAAACCAGCATCGAAAAAAATCTACGACGGTTAACCTACAAAAAAAAACCGGACGAAAGTGGTGGGACGAAAAAAAACCTGGAAGCGAGACTACCAACTGCTCCATTAGGAGTAGAGATAAGAGGATAGAAGCATTGCAGTTTCTTTCGAAACTTGGAAATATATTAGCCTTCAAACATAAAAGGAAAGCACAGAAATTTATTAGTTTCCTTTGGACATATCAGCTAGAGAGGAAGTTTATGGTAACTGTTTTTTAGAAGCAATCCGCAAGCAATCGATCGATCCATATATATTAGTCGACGCGGCCCCCTACGATATACTAGTAGAATGCCCGTGCGTTGCTACGGGCTATAATGTATATAAATGAATCAAATAAATGATTAAGATCACCTCTATGGTCGAAGCTCATTTCTTCCTCGTACGTCCGGGCATGTTTGGACTTCAAACGGGCGCCCAACGGTCTCAAAACTCAACCGACTGGACAGTCCGGGCTAAACCCGGGCATGGGCAGCCCGGCCCGACGACCCGGCCCGAAAAACCCGGGCCGGGCCAGGTCGGGCTTGACATTCAGGCCAGGCTCGGGCTTTGTTTTGCAGCCCGAAAGATAATTCGGGCCGGGCTCGAGCTTCAATTTTTCTGTATTTCAGGCCGGGCTTTCGGGCTTCGGGCCGGGCTTGCACGTGCGTGTACTAAAAAACAGCATTCGGGCCGGGCTTTCGAGCTTCGGGCTTGATTTTGGGCCGGGCTTGGGCTTGAAAACAGGGAGTATTTCAGGCTTCGGGCTGGGCTCGGGCTTGAGAAATGAAGGTCGGGCTTTTACAAGCCCGACCCGAAACCCGGCCCGGCCCGACGTTTGCCCGGGTTTAGTACAGGCTGCCCCAAATCCATCTCATATATGGGGAGCAATGTCGTTGTCCGAACTATCCGCCATGTTATTCCCAACACAACACAAAACCCCACACCATGAGGCACCCTTCCCTCATGTCGGACCCTCTCTCCTTCCAGCTCAGTTTCCCACCATAGCCTAATATTTCTCGCTGGAGCCCTCTACTTTATAACCGGATGAGACTCACCTCACTTTCGTCCTGGCGCCCTCTTCCCTTCATACCATACTTCCCCACGGACCACCAAGGAGGAGTGCCCCCACCAACCGCTTGCTCTCCGTCATGATCCCCTCCTCCCGTGTTCGTGTCGATCCGCCACGACCATCAAGGCGGAGGAGGCGTGCGCCGCCCATGACGACCCCAAGCCAAGAAGGCAAATTCGATGTCTCATGAGGCATTGCCATGTTGTAACATACAGTTGAATGTCATGCATTACCACAAAACAAAAATATGATGGCTGTTGTTGGGGATGCAACTAATACGCCACCGCGTCTGTTATTAACTATTAAAACAACAAACTAATGCATTTACCCTTCTATCCTAAAAAATATATTGTATGACCTGATCAAAAAAATATGACTGCCTTATCCAATTTGCCACTTTTTCTTAAGTAGGGAAAATATTCCGCTCACATTCGTAACTGAACAAATCAACCACAGCCTCCAACCCGCTCACTCTCAACTCTCACTCCTATCACAAAATCCACTAAAAAGAGATGTGAAGTATTTCTAAATCCCTGCCAAAAGAATATATATTACCAATAGTCCAGTACCGACCTTGTGAATTTGGTTTGTTATTCAAGTCATGGCCGCAACAACACTTTTTCTATTCTCTGTTCATTATGGAAATCAGCGTAAGTTGTGTTATCATCAGAAAAAGATCAGATTTCAAAGTTATTTATCCAATTATCTTTCATATTCGTATTGACATTGTGCAGCTTCCTTGCAAATGTGTATCTTTGGATGGCCTTTAACTAAGTACATTCATATATAATGCTCTAGCACCACGTTGGAAGTTATAGCAATGCTTCATAATTTGATATTGGCTTATGGCAAAGTATTACATCGCCAAATTATAACGACAATAATTTTATGAACCGAATTAGCAACATCAGTTTTAACAGCAGAGTAAAAACTTGTTATTAGCGAGTTTCAAATGAAAGAATAGTCAGGGTAGACATCAAGCGATGAAAAAGCATAATATTTGTTCGTTTCCACTTGAAATTTGTCATATCAAGTGTCTTGCCTGCATTGATAAGACTTTTGGACTTCCTTCAGTACAAACATCAATACTCTGCATCAAGTAGCAGCAGTGATAAATGATAATCAACATTTAAAAGTTCCATAAAGGGACATGATGAAAGCTCACAAAACACTAACCTGATAGCAATTGTATCTGATGACAATATTATTGTGAGTGAAAAGAAAAAATATTAGTTATCGTTGTTTCTGTCTGCCTCCCCAACAAATGAAACCTTGTGCCTCTCATTGACAAGGAGCTTGCAAGAAGACACAATTGAAACTGGTGCCCCCCATGACAATAACGTTCTTGGAGTTTGCAGCTGCTGCCGTGACATTCATCCTATTCTGTGAAAGAGATATATACAGTACCTGGTGAGTTTATCAAGAAGGAATAGTAAAGTAAGTGAAACAAAACAAACTGAAAGGTTTCTTAAAGTTGAACAGGAAATAATGGACAAAGAAGCTTGAAGCCTTTTGAGCCGACTAAAATTAATTGAATATTTACCATTAGAAGTTAAAGGCAGATCTGAAATTTAGTGGGTAGTGGCAAGGAGAACAACTAATGATAAACTAAATCATATACATCACATCACGTTCAGCAATGTATCCTCACTATTGAGATTTTTATACTACAAAAATTTCCGAAATTGTTAAACATAGGATACAAACTAACAGATATGCTCCCGTACACGGCACACCCTCCCTTAAAAAAATCTATAACCGGGTCCTCCTTGTCCTATGGGTTGACTCCTATGTACTAATTGCTTCAGAATGCAATTACATGACATGGGGTGGGATACCACGTACTATACCTTGTGGGGATATGTGAAAGCAGTCAAGAGTACCACAGAGGTGGCGCCGAGCGAATCAGCGGTAGAACGGGATGAACGATCAATTATTCAATTCAGAGATTGCCGCCTCGTTCGTCAGGACACACTGTGAATCTGGAGCATAGGCAGGGGTTGCGGCCTCCAGGCGATTCGGGCCATGACGTGTTGACGACAGGGGGTTGCGTCCTCCAAGGTATACCTTATATTAGCCTCGCCGTGTATGCTTCTTCACCACTGCGGACACTGCCGTTAGTTGGTGCACGACGCAGCAGTCAAGGTGATCGCCAGGGCGGCCTGGCTCCTTCGAATTCCTCTACCAGCCAGCGTCGCCCTGCTCCTGAGCCTCCCCTCCATGACCGCAATGCCAGTTCATTGCCCCCAGGCGCCATGAACGGTCGCAGCGTAGGCTCGCCGGATTGGCGGTGGTGGCCTAGAACATCTAGGGCTACTCCATGCGAGGGATCTCTGCGGTTTGACGGGCGAGTCGCTAGCATGGTGAACATCTAGGGCTACTCCATACTGAATGGCAGAGCAAACAAATTGAAGCAAGCATGCCTGAACCAAACAGAGGTGGACTCCATCGATCAACCAGACAATTATCGCAATGATCGGATGGATTGACTGGAGAGATGGATGTATGGACGCAAGATGTACCTCGAGCATGCGCCAGATGGAGGGGTCGACGACTCAACGGCCTTGACGGCGCCGTTGTTCCACTCGGAGCGGCGCTCCTCGGCGTCGAGGAACTTCATGCGCACCTGCACGCCGGGTGCCCAGGCGCCGATCAGCGCGTCCTCCACCTCCTGCTTGGGCACGACGAACTCCCCGGCGCCCTGGCGCGGGTAGTAGGTGACGGTGAAGAGCGTGCCCTCTGCCGCGAGCCGCACGGCCTCGTCCACCTCCTCGGGCGGGACCCGCGCGCGCGTTGCGTGGCCAGCGCTCGGCGCCCTCGGACGCCTGCTGGGAGACGGCGGGGTACCTGGGCGCGCCCGGCGAGCAGCTCCCCGTCGGCGCGGCGCATGAAGACGACGGCGTCCCCGGCCATGAGCAGCTTGGCGTTGACTAAAATGGCATGATTTGGAACAAAGGCGCTGGTTGTTTCCTTACTTTGACGGTGGTTCGAGGGGATCGTGCGAGGGGATGAAAGAACTTACGTTTGGTGGGAGGGGGCATCGATGGGGCACCAATGAGGTACATAGGAAAGGTAAGAATCGATGCGTTAGGAAAGTTAGGATTTTGAATTGATTTTCATGAAAATAGGGTTTTAATGTTTGTAATGTGATTTCTGTACCTGCCCGTTTGTGACGGTGTCTGGTTAGGAAAGTTTGTAAATGTTAAGAAAGTTTTTATTGGGAAAGTTTGTAAATGTTAAGAAAGTTTTTATTGGGAGGGTGAAAAAAATCAACGTGAGGATATGATGATGGAAGGAGAGACCAAATTAAACCAAACAAAAATAAACCAGACGAAAATAAACCGGACGAAAATAAACCGTGGACGCAATCCTACCAACTCAGTCATTAGGAGTAGAGATTCTTGGAGCAAGCCATACCAATAATCAACAAGTGAAGCTCTGCTCGACCAGCCGGCGGGACAAGCAATCATCTTCATCAATGGCGCGCTGTCACCTCATCTGCATGGCCTTGGCCCTGCTAGTCCTCATCGCCTCGACCGTCTGGCTCGTAGCTCAGTGCAAGCACCCAACGCCGCCGCGCTACTACGCCGCCGTCGACGCCGTCTCGGGCCTCGACGACCGTCTCAGCAGAGGGCGGTGGCCGCCCAACCTGGAGTTCGCGCTGTCCCTCGGTGTGCAGTCGCAGAGCCCGCTGTGGGGCCGCATGTGCCTGGAGCGTGGCACCGCCGTGACGGTGGCCTACCACGGCGTCCCGCTCGCGCACGGCGCCCTTGGCCGGGAGGTATGCGCCCAGCCGTGGATGCCGTGGAAGGCGAGGTGGACGACGGCCGTAGCGCGGGCGAGCAAGGTGGAGCGCACGCAGCCGGGGTTCGTGGTGGACGGGCTCGCCGCTGACACGAGGCACGGCGTGCTGGTGTTCGACGTGGCGCTGCGGATACCGGCGACGGGGCATGTCGACGACGACGGCGAGAAGATTGTGTCGTGCGTGGCGAGGCAGGTCGGGGACGCATCGTCACCTGCATGCGATGTCCGCTACGAGTAACAACTTAGGACCTAGCTTTGCTACGTGCATACATGGTGATGCCAGACATATGTGGTTTCTTCTACTCTACTTCAGATTTTTGTAGTTCTTTTGGGAAGACGGTGTTCGCTTTGCTGCGCCTGTTATATTCCTACTAGGGTTGTACACGTTTATTTTTACTTTGCTACTCCCTCCATACCGAAATATATGTCGTTCTGCGTTTCTAGTAGAAAATTCGTCGCGTACATATTTTGTTGTTGTTTCCTAAACTACCCTCCCACCTCTCGCTCGCTCGCTCGCCCACTCTTCCGCCCACTCACCGGAGTCCCTATAGTTCGCCGCCTCGTGTAGTTTCCTGGAGTAGTTTTATTTTAACGTGTGAAGTATTACAGGCTCCCAGGCACTTACAAAGGGGCACACCCATCGAGAGATCCCGCCACAAAGCACAGGGTAACGACCCGGTTAAAATTGTGTGTCCAATCCCAAATTCATGACTTATTTGAACGAGGGGGCTCCAAACTTATGGAGTTTTCCTTTTTGTGGGAGTTTTCATGTTGTATGATTGATTGTTTTACTCAATTAGACTGGTATTTTTACCTGAACTTTTGCAATTTTAAGCACTAGCTGCTGTTGAACTTACTACTGCCACCTCATCACGTTGTGGCCTAACCGTCCCTATATAAAACAAAGGCTGATCTCATTGTCTTATTTAATTCTCTTTGTAGAAGTTGTGTGTAAGGATAACAATGCTGGTTTATCTACGGAGAAGGTAAGAAACCAAGAAACCGTTTGACCTTTTTTTACACAAAACACACCTTAATTTCACCTCGACAAAAAGGTCACACCATTATATATAGACAACATATCAATAATGCATTACATAGATTTACATCCAAGAAAGATCGTTACAAACATATTCTTTCGTTCTCAACTTACTTTTTTCTTCACATCTTGGTCACAAAAACTTGGCTCCATGACAACCCTCATGGCTCACATAATTAAGAAGTCTCGATTAAAACAAAATAAAAGGCGCGTGCCCTACTAGACTGCACAACCACACCGACATGCACCCTTGTTCATGGGTTAGGACAAGGGAATGTCGCCAACCAGATTTCTCAGCGTCAGAATTAGATGACCCCGCACATTCATCCAACCATGCTTCTCTGCGCCCCTTGGTATCCACCAACATGCGTAAGCAGAACGAACCGAAAAATGGTTGTTCTATTTGAAGTTCCAAGCCCAGAAATCCTCTTGCACACTGGTACATATTGGAATGTTGAGGATGACGCTAGCATCTGATCAGAGGAAAACCTGCTGCAACAAATTGCTGTCCCAGCTCACCGGAGTAGAGTCAATGAGATCGCCCACGCCATCTGCGGTGGATTAGGGATTAGAGATAAAAGAGGTCTCATAAGCTCGTCCTAGGAAGCCAATTCTGGTTCCAAATATTGGTGCTAGCCCCATTCCCTATCCTCCTGACCACACCTTGACAGAGAACACCATGTCCTTCAATAATCTCCCTCCGTATTTGGTAAGGGTGGGAACCAAGCTGTGCCTCTAGTATTGTACACGATGGGAAATATATTGCTTTTGTCAAGGGTTTGTAAAATTCTCAAAGCCTACCGGGCCGTGAAGGAGAGATTAAAATGCTCAAAATTCCTAAACGTTAGACCAGCCATAAACTTTGGTTGTGTCATCGTTTCATATACGAAACCAATGCAGGTTTGCGTTTGCCGTCCTTGCTACCCCACCAGGATTTCCTTATGAGAGTAGTTAAGTGCTCACACAAGCCCCTCAGTAGCTTAAAACATGACGTAGAGTAAATTGGAATTGCTTGAGCTAGGGCTTTAACCACAACTTCCTTTTTTGCAACCGACAAACTTTTCTTGATCCATCCAATCACCTTGTTCCAGTCTATCTTATAGATATTTAAGTGAACCATTTTTTGAATATCCAACATCAGAAGGCAATCCCAAATACCTTTCACACAATGATTTGTTTGGCACATGAAAGATGTTCTTGATCACATTCCTAGTGTCATTGGGACAACCCTTACTGAAATATATTGATGATTTATCCCTGTTGATGTGTTGCCCAGAAGCCTGACAATATTTTTTTTTGAAAGATCCAGCATTGCTGGCATTCATTGATAATAGCAGGAAGCAACGAAAAATAACAAGGTGGTGAAGGTCCTAGGACCAGAGGATCCGAAGATCAAAAGACAAAAGGAAAAACAGCAGCCCTAGAAGCTGCAGCACAACACTCCTTACAAACCACACTAGGCAGTGGAGCTCCGACTCCAACGATGAACTACTAAGGAAACTGGGCAGGGGTGGCGTCACGGAGGATCACCGAACGAATCACCTGTCACGCATCATCGTATGCCACTGGTCCCCCACCACGGCTTCGACTTCACATCAACAGACAGTCGAGGCACTCCCACAGACGCGTCGAAGAAGAAGAGTCGGCTACCACAACTAGGGCCACGCCTCTGGCATTGCTCACCGCTGTCATCATTGCCACAGAAGCCACCGTGCACGTCCAGTCGTATGAAGGCACCACAGGGATCAAAGTCTTCAAGACGGCACCCTAAAGAGGGGAACGACGTTCAAGACGACGCTACCGCCCGACCATGCAGCAGGATCTAAGTTTTCACCCGAAGTACTTCATCCGGAAGATCCGGCTGTGAGATTCCCGACAACACCTCCAAGGAGGATAGCGACGCCCACAGGCACCGTCGCCGTCGGCCGGCCAGCACCGGCCAGGCTTTCACCCGGGCAGCCACTCCCACGCAGCAGGCCGAAGTCGACCCTTGCCTCCACTGGACCGCACACCCCACAAACAGCAAGCACGTCATCGCTGTGCAGGGCCACCATCAAGCCTCCACCGACGACGAGCCTGCAGAGACCAGAACGGGTCCTGCAGGTCGCATCCAAACCACGGCCGGAGCCCCTCTGCTCCAGCACCGCCCGCGGTCACGAACCATCCGCGGTCACCACGCCCAGATCCGCGCCGCCCGGAGTCCTCCCACCCAGCTCGCCTCCTATACGCTAGATCTGGGCGTCCCGGGGCCCCACGCGCGCCACCCCTGACCAGCACCGCAGATCCTTGCGGGGGCGACGGCAGAGCACCATCCACACGCTG
>NC_041391.1:712527642-712550816 GCF_002162155.2 Triticum dicoccoides
GCTCGCCGCGCCCTCCGCGGCTCCGCGAGCCACATGCGCCCGCAGCGCCAGCTCGCGGCGCCTCCACGAGCCACGCGCGCCCGTCGCCTCGCTCCTCCGGATGCCGCCACCCACCGAGCCCGCGAAATGGACGCGGTCACCAGGCACCACCGCGCGCAGAACGCGCCAGATCCACGCGACCTCGAGCCATCCCCTCCAGCGCTCCTCCTACGCGCCAGCTCCGCGCGCCCAGAAGCCCCAGCGCCACCATGCGCAGCCTCGCCGGCTAGCAGCGCCGCCCCGAGCGTGCACAGCCGCTCTGGCTCCAGTCGAGGCCACCGGCCCGCGCCTGCCGGCCCCTGACGAAGGAGGAAGAAAGGCCCCGCCGCCGCCGAGCCGCGCGGGCTTTGCCCGGCGACTGCCGCTGGCGGCGGCGAGGGGGGAGGGACGGTCGATGGGGAGCTGGCGGCGGCGGCTAGGGTTTGCTCCCGAACCGCCCGCGGGAGCGACACTGGAGCTCAATCTATGCAGAAGCCCGACAATAGTTACGGAGGTACTTCTTTCGCCCCCTCTCCTAGCGCCTTAAGAACAACAGGTTGTCCTTGGCAAACAAAAAGTGATTAACCGGCGAAGCCGACTCTGCCATTGTAATGTCTGCAAAATGTGACGACTGAACACTAGATTTTAAAAGGCCTAGAAACCTGACGATAGTTACGCAGCAAAAGAGATACTTCTTCTGCCCCCTCTCGTAGTGCCTTGAAGAATAACAGGTTGTCCTCTACATACAAAAGGTGATTAACCGGCGGAGCCAACTCTACCATTTTAATGCATGCAAGAAGGCGATTAATCGGCGAAAGCTGACTCTACCATTTAATGTCTGCAAGATGTGACGAATGTCGATTGAACACTAGATTTTAAAAGGCCCAGAAACCTGATGATAGTGACTCAAGATGGCAATGGTTAACCGTTACCCGTGTCCCCATGGGTAATTACTCTATCAGAGGATGGGTATGTGCCAGGTTTAATGCCCACGGAGAAGATGGTGGGTCCAATACCTTACCCCGCGCACAAGGTGGGGATGGGGATGGGACAACATTATCCTATCCATGCCCGTTATCCGCCTTACCCGTGAAGGCCTTACATGTAATTGCCGCCCTTACCCACCCAAATTTCCTTCCATCCCACCACGTTGGCCAAAAAGCCCTAAGAAAACCCTAACCTAGACACAAGATATTATTTATTGTGTTGAAATGCCATTTTTTGCTACTAAAATGCTATCAAAAGTTGTTATTGATTACGTGTATGGGTTTCTCCATGGGGATAAAAAAACCTGACGGGGATGAGAATGGGAATATTTTTATCCCCGCAAACGGGCATGGGGATGGGACGGGCAAGGGAAGGCTGTCTAGGGGACGGGGATGAGACTCCAATACCCGCCTACCGCCTAGGTAATCCCCATTGCTAGCCTGAATAGTGACGCAGCAGAAGAGACTTCTTCCGCCCGCTCTCCTAGTGCCTTGAAGAATAACAGGTTGTCCTCCGCAAACAAAAGGTGGTTAACCGGCGGCGAAGCCAACTCTCTTTTCAATGCAAGCAAGAAAAGCCATTAACCGGCGGAGCTGACTCTGCCATTTTAATGCCTGCAAGATGTGACGACTGAACACTAGATTTTATAAGGGAAATAGGGTGGAATTGGATCGCCCTGATGGGTATCTAACACAGATAAAGAGACCAAGCTGACCATGCCCCTGACAATATCAACCCATCGATGTTATTCGGAAAAAAAGGAAAACTATCACCACCTTCAAAGCTTGTCCAAGAAAATCGCAAGCTCGATGCAGATTGTCAGGCAGGCTGGAACAAACAAAATTGTACTACTGTATGTAGTAGCATAGTTCTACTCAAACTTTCAAACCTCAGGTAGGTGACAAGCATAAGATTACATCAGTTTCCCATGCCAGGGCGTACATATCATACATATAGTTTCTTTATGTCTGTGTGGGCATCTTCCCCTATGTCCCGTCCTTTTTCCAGGTTCATGTCGTGAGCATCTTCTTGTACTCCTTGAACGTGCCCGGGAACGGGGCGACCTTGCCGTCCGTCACCGCCCAGAGCTCGTCCACACTCCCCGTGATCAGATGCTCGTCGTGACTCACCTGCAACAGAGTACCATTTCGTTAGGACGATGCTACACATCAACACGAAAAGGAACACGTCCATACAAGTTAGGGCAGTCTGTATGCGTCCTTACCATCAGCACTCCTCCCTGGAATATGAGCAGACCCTGGATGAGCGCCTCCACTGCGTCGAGATCCTGCAACACACAAAATTTCACGATGTCGGGAACTGCCGGTTACCGTGGTTTCTCGTCTCTGCTTGTACTAATGGTCAAGGAGGGAAAGGGCAAGGAGGGAAGATGAGGTGGTTCACTTACAAGATGGTTAGAAGGCTCATCAAGAAGGATAATGTGCGGCTTCTTGAAGGTGATCTTCGCAAACGCGACCCTACTCTTCTGACCACCTGCCATTGCAAATGTGCTTTGATTAGGATCAGGGCATTCATAAAACTACACAGGTCGGTGAACCGTTGGACGAATATAACATAATCTCTCAAAGCTGAGGGAAGCTTCAACTCGCCGCAGCTGCCAATAAGCTATCGGCTAAATCCATCTAGGAGACTGCTGTGCTATTATGTACCTGATAAAGTGTACATAGATTGGAGGGCAAGATTTCCTGTAACACCGAAGGAACCCAAATGTGACCTCAGTTTCTGTTCAGGTACACCCTGCAGAGACATTTTTTCTATATTAGAGCTGAAATTTGTATCAAGTCAAATACCAAAAGGAGGGTAATATTTCTTTTTCTACATTGCAGCTGAAATGTTCATTTAAAGTAAAAACAAAACAGGACATATACACTTTCTTTATATCAGAGCTGAAATGTATATTCAATTTAAATACCAAACAGAGCATACCACCAAGTGAACATCATGCTCTAATAAATCTAGCATTTTGTGCCGCAAAAAAATCATGATGCTTGAGCTTACCGGGAAGCATCTCATCATGTACAGAAGGGGGTTCACCGTCAGATCAAGTCCATCAACATGATGCTGACTGAATACAGCCATGCGGACCTGTTAAAGGAACAAATAAATCAACAAGCCACAGATAGGATGGTACAGAAAAAGTAGAGTTCATTATACAACTACAAATAAACCAACAATCAACAATGATATTAAAATGATGGTGTCACTTGTAAGTGGTTTAATTATCTAGTAGAGTGCACATGTGCATGTTTCAACATCTTTTGTATAATTTCACAATGGCATGGATACAAACATCATAACACCTTGGCAAGTGATGTAGGAGATGCCTACAGCCAACGCTGGAAGCTAGTCACAAATTACACACTCAAGGAGAAAGCAGTACAACTGTGCAGAACAAGTTAATATGATGTGTACACGGTTATATAGCAGTAAAATATCTAGAGTGTAGCTCTAGAAGGATAAAGCACCTTGGGGGAGCGAAACACTGTTCCCGAAGTTGGCTGCAGGTCTCCAGATATTAATTTCAGTATAGTGGACTTCCCGATACCGTTTGAACCAACCACTGGAAACAATAAATCAAATGTGAGGAAAAAATGGACAAACCACTGAAGCAAAAGCTAGATATTATTCTTTACAGTAAATAAAATAGGACTGGAACAAATAATTCATACTTGCTATGCGGCTGTCGAGGTCGATACCAAAATTCAAGTTTTTAAACAAAATAGGCCCTCCAGGATAACCAAATGATGCGTCACTGCACAAATCGAACATATAAGCATTCATTTCAACAGATAAAATCGAGTAAAACAAATCCATCGCTATATGATATAGGCATATAGCTGTCTCAAAAGAGAATGTGTATACAACTAACTGCTATGTCTTGACAGAAATGGTAGAGTGGTTGATCAAAATAAAAGGGAGTAAAAGAATAAGAAGCCATGAACCATGAGGTTCTCATGGTAAGAGCAGAACAAGCTTCCATAAATGGTAAATGACAAGGGATGAGAACTGAAACCTGAAGCTAATGATTGGTGGTCCAGGACGGTCATCTGGAGTTGGAAATTCGAATTTATAGCTGCAAATGATTAACCAGGCAATTGCTTAGTCAACGGTAGACAAAAGACCAAATAAAACAGATTTAGGGAGCCAGCATACTCTGGGTCACTAACAACTGCGTCAACATGTTCCATTCGCTCCAATGCCTGAGATAATGCAAATAAATAAGATGAGAACAAACATCAATTTACTCACTGAACAAGCATGTAAATAATTATTAGTTGGGTGCTGTAAATCATCTGTAAATTGAAACAACAACAAAAGTTATGCATTGTACGATGAGGTCATGGAAACAGGAGCAAGAAAATGTACCTTGATTCTTGATTGAACAAGTGATGCTCTCTTTGCATTGTATCTGAACTTGTCAATGAATGCCTACAAAAGAAAATAGATCAACAAACCTCATCCCTGATCTTTCCAAAAAGATATAGCTGCACTGTACCTAGTTCAATTTTACTTCCACCTCTGAGCTAAGATCAGATATAGTTCTTTGAATCTAAATGTGGTATCGTGTTCAAGCGTAAACAATGCAAGCAGGACCTAGGTCAGACTGTCACACAAGCTCTGCTTGCCTACAATTGCTATTGCTATTACCATTTCAAACTAATAAACATATTCGGTACTGTATAATTCAATAGCATAAGACCAGCATAGATAAGCTTCTATGCTAGACAGAGTAACATCTTGAAGAGAGATACGGTGCACTAGAAAGTCAGAGGGCTAGTGGTAAATTACTGCATGCTCTTGAAAAGGAAACTATATCAGACCTTAAAACATATGTGGTTGATCACATTGAGGTGCAAACCACCTTTCAACTCTCTCTCTCTCTCTCTTTCCTTTTTTTGACACTATCAGCACAATTTTCTTGAAAATGGTTTATTAACATACTTTGAGGGCTAACCATACCCACTAAAAGGTAAAAACAGAAACCAACCTGCATGTGTCCTCTGGCCTTCTCATTTGTTTCGAAGGCTTTCATCTGATTCTTGAGGTGCTCCTCCCTTGTCCTCTCAAATGTGTCATAGTCACCTTTGTAAGCATGTAGCTTCTTACCATGTAGGTGAAGAACGTCGGTGACAACCTAAGAAATGTTTTCCCTCAGTTATTCAGTTATTAAGATGAAAAATATGGGCTAAGCAAATTATGTCGATATTAGCTACAGCATAATGATACTGTGAGTTCATACCGTATTCAGAAACTCTCTAGCGTGGGACACAACAATGAATGTCTTTGGCCACTTCAGGAGGTATGTTTCTAACCATAACACAGCATGCAGATCAAGATGATTCTGCAAAGTGGTGGTTTGTTAGCATTAGCATGTGACAGCAAGAGAAGAGAAGCAACACTATATTCTAAACTCACTGTTGGCTCATCAAGTAGCAGTAAATCTGGCTCAATGAATAGAGCACGTGCTAGTGCTATTCTCATCCGCCATCCTCCCGAAAATGATTTTGTATTTTTGCATTGCATTTCTGGAGTGAAACTGAGACCCTGTAAAGATTTCAACCAATCAGAATAGTTCAATGTTAGAAGCAATGTAAGTACTAGCTACTAGGAGAGAAATGACAGCAATGACATGCTGCACAAATGGGACAACAAGAACAAATCACAAAGCCATGGATGTTAACAAAGAAACATACCGCCAGAATTGATGCCGCACGAGCTTCTGCTGCATCTGCATCAATGAATTCAAGTCTCTTGTATATCTCCTCAAGCCTCTTGCTGATAGAATCTTTGTCAACATCACCCTTGCTCTTGTCTACCCTCTGTTTGGACTCTGCCTCATACTCTAGATCTTTCTGCATAGAAGTAGCAGACTATAAGCAAATCGATAAATAAAAACTCAAAAAAGGGTGAATGAGTCAAAAGAGAGGAACACATTAGCAAATAAGGGAATGTAGAAAGCTGATAATGCAGTAGCTAACCAGTAATTGACCTAGCTGGGCCTCTTCTTGCATAAGCTGGACCCGTTCAACATCAGCATTCAGCACACACTGCAAAGCTGTAGTGTCATCACCCGTGACCTCTTGTTCAACGTGCAATATCTGGCAGTTCTTAGGAATTCCATCAATTGCATGTTGAGCCATAGCTCTGAGAAGAGAAGTCTTTCCAGTACCATTTCTTCCAACAAGACCTGAAATGGTATGTAAATAAACTAATAAATCACTGAAGGAAAAAAGCGATAGGAACTGATACGGCAATATTTCAAGGGGTGGAGGTGCTTCTATGCCCAAGAAGTGACATTTTGATATTTGTGCTCCCTTGTTCCAAAGCTATTTCTAGAGAGTTTCTACACACACATAGTTTCCCATCAATAAAATAAGCAATGAGATCATCCTGAGAAAGTGGGGCCCTAGAGAGCCTCCTCAATAGGTGGAAACTTGAGACATACGTAGTAAGCTAAATCGTAACTCACCATAGTGCCTTCCAAAAGCGAGCGTCAAGGTGACATCTTGAATAAGATCACGACCTCCAACAGTAACACTGAAGTTCTCCATATGGATATCCCTAATGGTTGTGCCACCCACATTACTGTGATTTACATAAACTGGGGGCATTCCAGCCCTGAGCGCCTCCATTTCGGCAACATGCATTTGGTACTGGGCCTGCACGAACAAGCAAACACGGCGTACCATATAAATCAGGTTTAATAAGGAGGGAAGGCATTTTCATTCAAATTGCATATACAGGTTCTGTCTGTCAAAGTGGGGGAAACATGCCAAGCACTATATTTCTACTGAAATTCGTATCAAACAAATCAATGACAGGAAGATTTGTCATCTGGCAATCTAGGAGCGAGCCGCTCACCTCTCTTTGCCTGTCCTCTTTTCTCTTGTTGCGCTCGAGCTTGGCCTTGTCGCGCGAGGACAGCAAGGGCGCGTCGAAGATATTCTCTGGCTTCTTGGGAGCGACCTGCTCCTCCATCCCCGCGTTCATGCGCAGGGGCGTGGCGAGGCTCCGCACGGCCGCCTTAGGCTTGACGATGCCATGGCTCCCCAACTTCTCGCAGAGCTTAGTGCAGACCTATATCATAATACCAAGAAGGAAACCAAAATTGAAGCATCAGCGTCATGTTGGATCAAAACCAAACTATTCACCTACTTCTTCTCCACACCAGAATCCGTCTGTGTGCGTGCACGCACGGGGTCGTAAAGGACAGTGACTACTAACAGCTAAAAGCCATTACAGAACACATCATCAGCTAAAAGTGATGGCTACGGAATGATGCTACTGTGACTGTGAGCGCTAATTAAGCTAGGGTTTGTAGCCATCCACCCAAGACATGAATCGAATCGAATCGAATCTGGAACCGAAACCTAGGGGCCATGAAGATTGGGGAATCGAAATGGCTACCGCCTACCGGACGGATAGATTGGGGATGGGGGTGATTTGATACCTCGAGGCAGTGGTCGCGGTCGTAGACGCAGCGGGCGTCGATGAGGAGGTCGCCGAGGGCGTGGAAGATGCCGTGGCCGTCGGGGGGGCCGAAGTCGAAGTCCTGGTCGGCGAGGACGTTGGCGATGTAGGAGACGATGGGCTCGTCCACCTCGTCCACCACCGAGTCGCCCAACACCTCCCGCACCACCCCCATGCTCGTCTCCGCCAGCGCCGCCATCTCGTTCCCTTCCCCCGGACCGGCGGCGGCGGCGAAGCAACAACCCTACTCGCTCGCTCGCGTCGGTCGGTCGGAGCGCGTGACGGTTCTGCGGCTCGGCTGGCTTGGTTTGGGGCCCCGATGGATGGAGATCTGGTGGATGGGCCGTGGTGATGGGGGGATCTGGGCTTCTGCAGGCCGACACGTTGCAAGCAAACACGCAGACTCCTCATCGAAGGATACCTATTTTTTTTCCTGTACTGTATTTGGGCCTGGCATGGCCCACTAACAGATACATTTTTTCTTTTATAAAACTCGAAATTCATATTTATTTATTTTACTAATTTAGTAAGTCAGTTCTTTTTTGTGAAAATTTAGTATGTCGGTTTAAAGTAAGGTTTTCCCTTTTTTGGGATAATAAAAAAAAGATTTATCAGTGGGTCTAGCGCGCCTATCAGTGGAGGGCACAGGCTCCGCTGACAGGCGAGCGTCCGTCAGTGGAACTCAAACACCACCAACGATGAAGAGACGTGTTGACCGAGCCTCACATTACGATGAGAAGATGTGTTGACTAGACGATCAGATTTGTCCTTTCCTCTGTGCTTCCTTGTACGTAGGGATAAAAATGAAGAGGAAATATGAAAACCAAACTGAAATTTGCAAAAAGGAAATGAAAATGGAATTTTTATGTGAAAATAGAAACAAAAATGGAATGGTATTTTTCGGTGGAACTGACGTGCAAATGAAACTTTCCATTTCTGTGAATTTGAACTTTCCGTTTCTTACTATAGGCCTATGGTTGCTTTGTAGCCCAACTATCAAAAAACACACAATGACATAATGAGAAATGGATCATTTCAGGACCACACTTCTACTACCACACACGTATTTAACTGGACCCTATATGGAATTATCCATTAGTACTACAATACTATTCTAAGTTGCTAACACAACTATATTATTTTGTAGCCATGCCAACAATTCATTAAATTTGTTTCTGTGTGTGTTTCTCTATGATTCAAGGGGGGGTTTAAGTTCAACACACACTTCTATTTTCGTGTCCGCTTCTAGTATTCGCTCCATGTCCGTTTTCAGTAGTATCTGTTCCAGTATTCATTTTGGGGGGTTTTGTATTCATCTCCGCTTCTGCAAAAAATAATATTAAAACAAATGTGGTAGCACCCGGTTCCATCTGTTTCCGCTCCGTTTTCATCCCTACTTGTAGGGGTATTTTTCTTTTTGTAGGTTAATATAGTATGGTGAACCTTCTTTTATTTGTAGTCTACATCAATTTTTGATGTCTTATCAGTTCTTTCCATATCATTGATATCAACTTACAAGTCAAGTCTATAAATTCTGACATGGAACTCTGCCTATTTTATAAGCTAGGAAATTGGAATACACAAATGGCATGGGTAGAAGCAAGGCTAATCCTATTTTGGGCAAGATCTGGAAATTAGCTTGTCCAACGAAGGTTAGAAATTTTATCTGGCGTATGATTCATGGGACTCTACCGTGTCGTGTTACGCTCGAATAGGCATATAAAAAACTTCGCCCATTTGCCTATCATGTCCGAATGGGCCAAAGGATACTAAACACGTTTTGTTTCTGTGCTAAAAGGAAAAAGGAAACATGGAAAAATCTGGGGCTGTATGAAGTGGTTAAAAAAGCTTGCGTTGTGGACCGCGCATGAGAGGCAGTTCTAGAAGTATTACTCCTTATACCTAATCAAGAATTACCTATCTTGGGCTCCTAGAGTGCACGGGAGCTTATCGCTATAACCGTGTGGTACTTCTGGTGGAATAGATGGAAGCTGGTTCATGAAGGCAAGTCCGAAGAGGCGTCCCAAACCTCGATAGGGGTTCGGGCTATAACAACAAATTATGTAAATACCTACTCACTGAAGGCAAAGAGGAAGAATGGATGATGGAGCAGACCTGACATGGGATTTGTTAAATTGAATGTGGACGCTTCTTTTGATCATGATCAGCTAAGGGGCACAACGGGTGTTGTTATCAGGGATGACAAAGGAAATTTTATTGTAGGTGGAAACTGCAAGATCGAGTGTTGTGTCGATGCTCTGATAGCGGAGGCGTTAGCACTTAGATTTGGCTTATTGCTGGCACAAAAGTCGGCTTGCAATCATCTCATTATTAATTCTGACGACATGAAAGTCATTGGCACAATGAAGAACGGAGGTCATTCCACAGGAGCGGCGGCTGCAATCTTTGAGGATTGCTTTTTTATGGCTTGTGATTTCCCTCTTACTAGTTTTGAGCATTATAATAGAGAGGCGAACAAAAGTAGCTCATTAGCTTGCTAGAATAGCAAAATGTTCTATGACTGGGGATTAGATTGAGGAGCCCATGAAAAATATTTTATCTCTTTTTATAGACAATGCAGCCATTATCTCTAATTAATAAAGTTGATGTTGTCTTTTTTAGAAAGAAAAAAACTTACAAGTCAAGTCAACTGACCGAAGTAGTAGTACTTTTGTTGTGGGCTTATTATGTGAAAGCTACTTAGCATATGCATGCAACATTGCAGTTGTTAGGTGAAGAACATGCATTAGGAGCGACAATATGCATATATATAAGGAAAAGTAACACGGCTATGTTTTTTTTTTGCGGGGAACACGGCTATGTTTACTGCAGCATAGATCATACATGTCTAATGCTCAGACCACGTGACACATGTAGTAAGCAATCCAAACAATTCAAAAAAATACATGCCTAATGCTCAGCATGAGATCAAAATGGAGGGTGACGAGGCTGAGCCCATGCCTGTAGATGTTGCACCTGACATCGGCGCCCCTTGTTATCTCTGAGCTTGTAGCTCTGTCAATGGCGAGGAACAACTGAAGACAGTTTTTATGCAGCGCTTAACATTGTTGATTTTCTACTTCTCTCTTCTTATTCACTTCATGAACGGGAAAAACGGATCAAGAACAACCCTGCTCGTGCCGTGAGCTAAGGCCTCGGGATCGCACATGTCGCATCCTCAAGCTCTGACTAACTGAAAACAGAAAAAAACATTGTCTGACAAAACTGAAAAACCATCGCTGCTGCTGCTCGACTATCCTACAGAAACTACTCGGCCCTAGTGAACTGTCACACTAGGTTATTAGCTAACAATCTCCCCCTAAGCTAGTCGTGACATAAGGCCTAAACCGCAACCATGCCAATGCGTGCTTGCAGCTCCTGAAACCGTGTGCGCCCAAGTGACTTCGTGAAAATGTCTGCGAGCTGATCGCCAGCGACGATGTGCTCGACCCTGATCTTTCCCTCCTCCACGCACCTTCAAATAAAGTGAAACCGAACGATCGATGTGCTTGCTTCGGTCGTGAAAGACGGGGTTTTGCACAGCTGGATGGCCAACTTCTTGTCGATGAGAATGGTGATGGCGCCGGCCTCCTCCATGAGCAAGTCACGCCTGCTCAGCCAGATGCCCTGGCACGCCACAGTCGTTGCGGCCACGTACTCAGCTTCACATGAGGACAGCGCGACAATCTTCTGCTTCTGCGATTGCCAAGTGATCGGCGCTCCTCCAAGGAAGAAGAGGTTGTCGGACGTGCTCTCGCGATCGTCAATGTCACCGGCCATGTCCGAGTCGCTGTATCCAACGAGCTCGTCATTGCCGCCCTTGATATACCTGCACCCATACCCGCGGGTGCCAGAAATGTAGCGAAGCAAATGCTTGACTGCGGCCAGATGTGCCGTGGTCGGCGCCTCCATGAAGCGGCTCAGGTATCCCACTGCGAAGGTGATGTCCGGCCGCGTGTGGGTGAGGTAGTGGAGCCCTCCGATGATGTTGTGGTAGTCCGTGGCATCCACACGCGGTTCTGGCCCCTCCTTGCTCAGCTTGAGGCGTGGCTCCATGGGAATGTGCGTTGGATTGCAGTCTGCCATGTCCGCCCGCTCCAAGAGGTTGCCAGCGTACGCCGCCTGCGACAGAGTGATCTCCCGGGCCCCCTGCTTCACCTCTATGCCCAGGTAGAAACTGAGTAAGCCAAGATCTCTCATATGAAACCTGACCATCATCTCCTTCTTGAAGTTGTGGATTGCCTCGGCGTCAGCTCCGGTGACAACGAGATCGTCGATGTAGAAACAAATTGTCGTGGTACTAAGTCTAACAGTAGAATAGGGGGTAGGTATGGAGAGGCAAGATCCTAGCTATGGAGTAGTTGTGTACGCAAGAGATTTACGAGTTCAGGCCCTTCTCAGAGGAAGTAACAATCCTACGTCTCGGAGCCCAGAGGCGGTCGACTGGATTATATGCGTAAGAGTTACAGGGGTGCGAACCCTTCTGCCAGTGGAGGGGGTGGCTTATATAGAGGATGCCAAGACCCCAGCCAGCCCACGTAGCGGAGGGTTAAAGTACATTAAGGCCTGGCGTTACTGGTAACGCCTTATATAAAGTGTCATCATGACCATAAAGACTACTTAATTACAGACCGTTTGAATACATAGTAGATCTTGAACTCGTGGTGGTCGAGTGAGTCTTCATGGTCGAGTGTCTTCAAGTTCGTCGAGTGTCTTCCAGTCTGTCGAGTGGAATCTCCCTTGGTCGACTGGAAGACGGTTTCTTCTGTAGATGTCCTTGGGGAGGGTACCTGGGACAGGTTCATGACCCTACCCTAGGTACATGACTTCATCATTAGCCCCCGAATGGATCGAGGTTTGAGTGAGGAAGGAGTTGAGAATTCTTCCGACTCCTCTTTCTATGCTATGAGTACATCTTGTTCTGGATCAACTGACCGTAGGTGACGGTATCAACTTCTTTTTCAATCGCCTTGATCCATTCTGGATATAGGTCGAGTGATCTTTCTACACTTGGAGATCTCCGAGTGACGGATCGCAGGAGATCTTCCGTCTGACAAGTTTCTCTGCGGTTAGCGGATTTAGTGGGATCCGAATTTCGGGAAGCGCGCGAAGCGGAGAAGACCGCGGTACTCGGATGGGATAAGACAGAGACGCCTTGATCCCCCGCCGCCTTTTTCGCCACGTATCCCCCGTGCGACTGTTTCGAGATTTGACAGGATTGCCCGGGTCCACCAGTCAGCCACTCGGAAGCGACTCCATATAAGGAACCGGGCGGAGGTTTTTGAACAGTGCTCCCTTATTTTCCCCTCTCCCGTCTTCAGATTCATCCGCTGCCCTTGCTATCTGTTCAGCGCCGTTGCTCCGTACCAACCTCGTCGGCGACAATGGTGAAGGAGAAGACGGCGGCTTTGGAGCGGGCGAAGAAGGCGACGGCGCAGGCGAAGGGGAGAGCGACCAGTCGGGGTGGATCCTCATCGCGGTCCCGCTTGCCAAAAGGTTGGATCCAAGTGGATTGGATCTGCTCGACCATCACCCAGAAGGATCTCGATGACCTGGCCAATGAGGGGCCGATCGAGCACGAAGCAGCGAGGCTTCCGGGGACGGAGTGGCAGCCGCAGCCTCAGGAGGGTGAGTGTGTCCTCCTAGCGACTCATGTCAATCGTGGATTTTCTTTGCCACCGCATCTTTTCTTTAGGGGGTTTCTGAACTTCTTCGGGGCTCAGCTCCACCACTTCACACCCAATTCCATTGCCTATCTCGCCGCTTTCGTTTCTCTGTGCGAAAACTTCTTGGGTTGTCGGCCGCGTTGGGGCCTCTTCAAACACATATTCACTTGTCGCTCTCAGACGGTCAAAAAGGCTAACCCGAATGACGAGAGAACCCAAGTAATCCAGATGTGCGGGGGTCTTGGGGTCCAGATGAGGAGTAAGAGTGCCTTTCTAGCTATGACCCTTCCTGAGTCAGTTAGAGGGTTGCAGTCGATCTGGTTCTACTGCCAAGACCAGTCGACGCCAGGGCAGTCGACTGGGCTCCCTCCCTTCACCATGAGTCGAGTGAACAAGTTGTCTTCTCTGAAAGTAATTCCGGAGGAGAAGGCTCAGGTTAAAATGTTGATGGGGCGTGTAGTCCAACTCATACGCGACGGTGTGACGGGCATGGATCTTCTGGAGGTTTTCCTTCGACAGCGCATCCAGCCGCTCCAGTACCGCGGCCACCCGATGTGGTTGTACTCTGGCACTGAAGACACCACTCGAGTCCACCCAAAGGAGGTCGATGACATCACGCTGAAGAGGTGGATGACGGCCATCACAAGAAACAAGGACAACCCTCGCGGGGCCAGGAGGATCCCGCCACTCGACCAATCTTATGAACCAGACAAGGTATGACTACTTATCTCTGACTGTAATCATGTTCCGCCCATTCTGTTTCACTGCAGACCGGTCGATCGACTTTTGTCTTGTTTGTTGTCTTTCAGGTCACCACTGAGTTGTATTCAATGCCCAACAGGACGCAAGCGCAGACCAAGGAGGAGGAAGGAAGTGGATGTGAAAGTCAGGAGGAGTGGGAATCGGATGGCGATGACGGTGATGAAGATGCAGGCTCCGATGAGGAGGAGGAGGAGGAAGAGGAAGAGGAAGTAGCGCCTTCTCGTTCTGAAAGAAGGTCTAAGCTTGCCCATGACCCTGCTGTCGAGCTCGGCAAAGGGGCCGCGTCTGTTGTGCAATCGACCAAGCGTCCTCGGACGACCTCTCCGGCGCCGACTGAGAAAGCGCCGAAGCAATCTCGAGTGGTGCCATCGAAGCCGACGAAGGCTCTACCGAAGATGAAGATGGTGATTCCAACTATTTCTGGGTAATGACATAACTTGTGTCCTCTAGTTTCTCATGGATTCATTCTTGGTCGACTCGTTAACTGTCCGACTGATTTCTGAAACTGCAGCGCTGCCACTTCTGATACCTCGGCTAGACCTGAAGATCAGGAAATGGAGGATGTCGTTACTTCCAACCCTGGTATGACCTTTGAAGTTTCGTTTTTAGTCGGTGGGATCTTCGTTTTTAACTTTGACTCTTTTCTGCAGCTCCATCCAATATCATCATTGATCTTCCTGATGATGATGAAGACGAGGAACCACTGAGGCAGAGGAGGAATAGGAGAGCGACTGCTGGCAAGGCAGCTCAGGCCGTATCAGCACCTGAGACGTTAGTCGCGGAGGGGGACAGCGTCACTCGACCAACCGTATCCTTTGCGGTGCCGCTGACGAGTGCTCGCCCTTCGTCGTCGAATGCTGGCCAGCCTTCACTTTTCTCTACCCACCACGTCCCTGAAGACCAAGCAAGCGCTACTAAAGAAGCTATACGCCAGGCGGGGGTTATGATGGAGCAAGTGAAGGTGATCCGAGACGCCAGTCAAACAGCTTATGACGCCAGTTTAGCCCTTCAGAGCAATGTTCAGGTTGGTCGATCACTGCCTGTTCTGTTAGGATATGTTATCCGAAAAAATTTCTTTCTGAAAATCTTAGTATCTGTCGTACACCCACTGGGTGTGTCGATTGAGAATCTAGATTGGTGGGGGCACTCTGAGTGCACCCACTGGGTGTAGTCCCCAAGGCTATGGTCGACTGCTGGCAGTGGACTATAGTCTTTATGTCTTGAGTTTTTCTTTTTTCTCATTACTGTCTTCACTCGATCTGGTCGAATGGAATCATAAACCGGTGGGGGCACGCTGAGTGCACCGACTGGGTGTAGTCCCCGAGAGTGTGGTCGAGTGCTGGCAGTCGACTATAGTCTGAAGAACACACACACTCCCCTTTTTTTGGGTCGACTGATCGACTCTGAGTCTAGCTGATAGAACTAGTGGGGGCACGCTGAGTGCACCCACTGGGTGTAGTCCCTGAGACTACAGTTGAATGTTTAGATTCAGCTGTAGTCTTAGAAATACTACAATTTTTCTCTTAGTCACTCGGAAGTGACCTATCTTTGACGTCTGTCGATTGGTTTTTTGCAGAAATCTTGCGAGCTTTCAGCTCGTTACACTGAATTGGAGAACAAGCATATCCCACTCGAACTTGATCTGAAGCTCGTCCAGGAGAACTTCACGAAGGCGAAGGAGGAGGCAAAAGGTAGTTTGGTGAGAATCTTGACGACTATATTTGCTTCTTGCATTTCTCCGAGTCTGATCTTATTGTGATTTTGCAGATAAACTGAGGGATGCTCTGAAGAAGAAGAAGGACCTTGACCTCGCCGAGGCGCAAAAAGTGGCTTCGGACAAGACAAAACTTGCAGAAGAGAAGTTGGCTTCGGTCAGCAAACTTGAAGAGGAAAACACTAATCTGAAAGGTGCTCTCAATGTGGCCAACCAGGAGGTCACTCGACTGAAGAATGACAAGATGGTCCTGAGTGACAAAGCTAGCGAACTGGTGGGAAAGAAGAATGATCTGGAGGCTTATCTGGGAGGACTCGCCAAGAAGCTATTCCTCATGCTTGAAGGTAACCCTTTGTATCTGACAGGCTTTTTAATCTTGACCTCGCCACCAAACTGCTGCCTTAACTTTGGGGTTGTGTCTACAGAGTTCTGCCAGAACTTTGAGGAGGAGACTGGTCGACTGGAGACGAGCCTGGATCCCATCAATTCTCCTGTGAAGGATGAAACTGCCATGAGCGTGCTCCAACTCGAGTCTCGCGTTGCTGCCATTGTTGACTATCTTGCAAGGATGAAGGTCGCGACGTCACGCATCGACATGGCGCTCTGGCCAGGAGAAGCACTTCAGAATGATCTTGAGTCTCTGGTGACTCGACTGAACGAAGTTCCAAGTCGAGTGCAGGGATGGAAGAAGTCTTCTGCCAGGTGCGGTGCCGACGTTGCTCTATCTCTTGTCCGTGTCCACTGCAAGGATGCGCGAGAAGACAAGCTGACAGCTCTCAAGGTGGCCAATACCAAGAAGCATGACTTCCGATCCTTCATGGAGACCTTCATCGCAGCTGCCACTCAGATCGCAGATGGAATCGACCTGGACGAGTTTGTCGCGCCTTCCAGCCCTCCGTAGGAGGGGTAAAAAACTTCTATGCTTGATGCTTTGAATTTGCCTCGGAATGCCGAGTGATTTTTGTAACCAATAAACCTTAACATGCTTGATGCCTGAGCGCTTCTGGATCCGTAGGATGCTATCCGAACTTGGTTTGCCGTTGAGTATGTCTGCTTCTGCTTTCAAACAATCATCATCCTTGGGTTGGAATATATACTAGTGTCTGTGATGCTCTTTTGCAGGTAGGGACGGAGCACAAATTGCAATCGACTTGTACTCGTCATGTTTTAGGGAAGCGCTGGGCTGCAGCTAAGCCTCCGAGTGGGAGATTAGTTCTCCACTTGACAGGATTTTGAAACTTAGGCGAGCACTGTGCTGCAGCTAAGCCCCCGAGTGGGAGGTTTGCTCTCCACTCGGTAGGATTTTATAAACTTAGGCAAGCACTGAGCTGCAGCTAAGCCCCCGAGTGGGAAGTTTTCTCTCCACTCGGTAGGATTTTATAAACTTAGGCGAGCACTGGGCTGCAGCTAAGCCCCCGAGTGGGAGGTTTGCTCTCCACTCAGTAGGATTTTATAAACTTAGGCGAGCACTGGGCTGCAGCTAAGCCCCCGAGTGGGAGGTTTGCTCTCAGCTCGGTAGGATTTTATAAACTTAGGCGAGCACTGGGCTGCAGCTAAGCCCCCGAGTGGGAGGTTTGCTCTCCACTCAGTAGGATTTTATAAACTTAGGCGAGCACTGGGCTGCAGCTAAGCCCCCGAGTGGGAGGTTTGCTCTCCACTCGGTAGGATTTTTTAGAAACTTAGGCGAGCACTGGGCTGCAGCTAAGCCTCCGAGTGGGAGGTTTGCTCTCCACTCGTTAGGATTTTCGTGGCATAGTTTTGGAGGAGAAGGTAGCAGTCGACCTGCGCTTCGTCTTCCTTGCGGAGTGCACATTGTATTTGTGGCGTAGCTCGGAAGGAGAAGGCAAGAGTCGACCTGCGCCTCTTCCTCTTCGCGGAGCGCACGTTGTATTTGTGGCGTAGCTCGGAGGGAGAAGGCAGGAGTCGACCTGCACCTCGTCATCCTTGCGGAGCGCATGTTGTATTTGTGGCGTAGCTCGGAGGGAGAAGGCAGGAGTCGACCTGCACCTCGTGCTCCTTGCGGAGCGCATGTTGTATTTGTGGCGTAGCTCGGAGGGAGAAGGCAGGATTCGACCTGCACCTCGTCTTCCTTGCGGAGCGCACGTTGTATTTTATACTTAGGAGAACACTAGGTTGCAGCTAAGCCCCCGAGTGGAAGGCTGGCTTACCACTCGGTAGGGTTTCCAAAAACTTAGGCGAGCGCTGGGCTGCAGCTAAGCCTCTGAGTGGAAGGCTGGCTTACCACTCGGCAGGATTTTGTTTGAACTTAGGCGAGTGCTTGGACTGCAGCTAAGCCTCCGAGTGGAAGGCTGGCTTACCACTCGGTAGGATTTTGTTTAAACTTAGGCGAAACAGATTCGCAGCTAAGCCTCCGAGTGGAAGGCTGGCTTACCACTCGGTAGGATTTTTTTTACAAACTTAGGCGAAACGGATTCGCAGCTAAGCCACCCAACGGGGGACTGATTTATGAGAACAAAAGCGATAACAATCACTGGGAAAATTATGAAACTCTTGTCTTTGATAAATAAACTACAAAAGTACTTTTATTACAACTCATCCGAGTGAATACTTAAGTATAAAAGGGGCGGAGCAGATCCGCATTCCAAGCTCGTGGTTCGTCGATCTGGCGGTCGACGTTGTAAAGACGGTATGCTCCGTTGTGGAGAACTTTGGTAACAATGAAGGGGCCTTCCCAAGTAGGGGCGAGTTTGTGTGGCTTCTGTTGGTCCACTCGGAGGACCAAGTCTCCTTCTTGGAAGGCTCAGCTCTTCACATTTCTGGCGTAGAATCGACGCAAGTCTTGCTGATAGATGGTCGACCAGATCATGGCCATCTCTCTTTCTTCTTCTAGAAGGTCGACTGCGTCCTGCCGAGCTTGTTCTGCTTCAGCTTCAGAGTAGAGCTCGACTCGCGGTGCATTGTGGAGCAGATCGCTTGGCAGAACCGCCTCGGCTCCGTAGACCAGAAAGAACGGAGTCCTCCCAGTCGACCGATTTGGAGTAGTCCTCAATCCCCAAAGAACTGATGGAAGTTCGTCGACCCACGCGCCTGCTGCGTGCTTGAGGTCGCGCATCAACCGGGGTTTCAGTCCTTTGAGAATTAGGCCGTTTGCTCTTTCTGCTTGCCCATTCGACTGGGGGTGGGCGACTGAAGCATAGTCGACTCTCGTGCCTTGGGAAGCGCAGAAAGCTTTGAATTGATCGGAGTCGAAGTTTGACCCATTATCAGTGATGATGCTATGTGGAACTCCATATCTGAATATTAATTCTCTGATGAAGCTGATGGAAGTGCCAGCATCAAGATTTTTAATGGGCTTGGCTTCGATCCACTTGGTGAACTTGTCGACTGCCACCAGTACATGGGTGAAGCCGCTCCTTCCAGTTCTCAGCGGTCCAACCATATCTAAACCCCAAACAGCAAAAGTTCAGACGATCGGGATGGTCTTCAAGGCTGAGGAGGGTTTGTGTGACATGTTGGAGTAAAACTGGCATCCTTCACATTTGTCGACTATTTCTTTCGCCATTTCGTTTGCTCTGGGCCAGTAAAAACCCGCTCGGTATGCTTTAGCCACGATGGTCCGAGAGGATGCATGATGGCCACAGGTCCCCGAGTGGATGTCATTGAGAATCATTCGACCCTCTTCCGGTGTTATGCATTTCTGGCTTACTCCAGTCGTACTTTCTCTATACAACTGTCCCCTCATGAAAGTAAAGGCTTTGGATCGACGAACGACCTCTCGAGCCTCCTCTTCATTCTCTGGGAGCTCTTTCCTTAGAATATACGCGATATAGGGCACTGTCCAGTCGGGAGTGATAACCAGAACTCCCATGATTAAGTCGACCACAACTGGGATCTCGACTTCGGTCGGATCCGTGGCGCTTTTTGGCTGTGGGGCTTCTTCAGTGAACGGATCTTCTTGAACCGACGGTGTGTGAACATGCTCCAAAAACACGCCACTCGAGATGGCTTCTCTTTTGGAACCTATTTTTGCCAAGTCATCGGCTGCTTGATCTTTCAGTCGGGGGACGTGATGGAGCTCTAATCCCTCAAATTTCTTCTCCAGCTTTCGGACTGCATTGCAGTAACCAGTCATGGCTGGGCTTCTGACGTCCCACTCCTTCATCACTTGATTGACCACTAAATCCGAGTCTCCTAGACCATGAGGCGACGGACGCCAAATGAAATGGCCATACGCAACCCATACATGAGTGCCTCGTATTCTGCTTCATTGTTGGAGGAATCAAAGTGAATCTGGAGTACATATCTGAGCTTATCTCCTCGGGGGAAAACCAACACTACCCCGGCACCGGAACCATTCAGCATTTTGGAGCCATCGAAAAACATAGTCCAGTGCTCCGAGTGCACTTGAGTCGGTAACTGCTGTTCAGTCCATTCGGCGAGGAAATCTGCTATTGCTTGGGACTTGATAGCTTTCTTTGCCTCAAATTTGATATCTAAGGGAAAAAGTTCAATCGCCCATTTTGCCACTCGACCAGTTGCATCTCTGTTGTGCACAATCTCTAATAAGGGGGCATCACTGACGACTGTGATGATATGGTCAGAGAAGTAGTGAGCAACGTTGTGATGAGCGCTTCTTCCTATTTGGGGTCGAGTGTTGTGGAGATATGAGTCGGAGCAGCGTTGGGGTCGGTTGGGTGGATGTGAAGTGGTTTTGTCTCACCGGACGACTGGAACGCTGATTCCGTAGCAGGCTTTTTGGCTCGTAACAAATCACTCGGGTCCGCATTCCTCTGGTGTTCCTGCCACTCTTCTGCCACCATCTGAGCATCGGCGATCTTTGAGCCTTTCTGGAAGCACACCTCTGCCTTCTTGCGGTTACCAGTGACAGTGATAACGCCTTTAGGGCTAGGCATCTTTAGTTTGAGGTACACGTAACATGGTCGGTGTGACGCCCCCAATTCAATCGTACACTAATCATGCACGCAAATGTGTACGATCAAGATCAGGGACTCACGGGAAGATATCACAGCACAACTCTAAAACATAAATAAGTCATACAAGCATCATAATACAAGCCAGGGGCCTCGAGGGCTCGAATACAAGTGCTCGATCATAGACGAGTCAGCGGAAGCAACAATATCTGAGTACAGACATAAGTTAAACAAGTTTGCCTTAAGAAGGCTAGCACAAACTGGGATACAGATCGAAAGAGGCGCAGGCCTCCTGCCTGGGATCCTCCTAACTACTCCAGGTCGTCGTCAGCGGGCTGCACGTAGTAGTAGGCACCTCCGGTGTAGTAGGGGTCGTCGTCGACGGTGGCGTCTGGCTCCTGGACTCCAGCATCTGGTTGCGACAACCAGAAAGGAAGGAAAAGGGGAAAAAGGGGGGGAGAAAGCAACCGTGAGTACTCATCCAAAGTACTCGCAAGCAAGGAACTATACTACATATGCATGGGTATATGTGTAGGGAGGACATATCAGTGGACTGAACTGCAGAATGCCAGAATAAGAGGGGGGATAGCTAATCCTGTCGAAGACTACGCTTCTGGAAGCCCCCGTCTTGCAGCATGTAGAAGAGAGTAGATTGACGTCCTCCAAGTAGCATCTCCAAGTAGCATCGCATAGCATAAACCTACCCGGCGATCCTCTCCTCGTCGCCCTGTAGAAAAGCGATCACCGGGTTGTCTGTGGAACTTGGAAGGGTGTGTTTTATTAAGTATCCGGTTCTAGTTGTCATAAGGTCAAGGTACAACTCCAAGTCGTCCTGTTACCGAAGATCACGGCTATTCGAATAGATTAACTTCCCTGCAGGGGTGCACCACATAACCCAACACGCTTGATCCCATTTGGCCGGACACACTTTCCTGGGTCATGCCCGGCCTCGGAAGATCAACACGTCGCAGCCCCACCTAGGCAAAACAGAGAGGCCAGCACGCCGGTCTAAACCTAAGCGCACAGGGGTCTGGGCCCATCGCCCATAGCACACCTGCACGTTGCGAGGGCGGCCGAAAGCAGACCTAGCCTAGTGGCGTTCCAGTCCAATTCGGCGCGCCCCGCTCCGTCGCTGACGTCTGAAGTGCTTCGGCTGATACCACGACGTCGGGATACCCATAACTACTCCCACGTAGATGGTTAGTGCGTATAGGCTCGTAGCCGACTCAGATCAAATACCAAGATCTCGTTAAGCGTGTTAAGTATCCGCGAACGCCGAACAGGGCCAGGCCCACCTGTCTCCTAGGTGGTCTCAACCTGCCCTGTCGCTCCGCCACAAAGTAACAGTCGAGGGCCGTCGGGAACCCAGGCCCACCTCTACCGGGATGGAGCCACCTGTCCTTTCAGCCCCCTAGTCAGAATCACTTGCGGGTACTCAATGAGCTGACCCGACTTTAGTCACCATCTGTATAGTATGTATGTATGTATAGTATATACCCGTGATCACCTCCCAAGTGATCACGGCCCGATAGTATAGCAAGGCAGACTGACAAGAATGTAGGGCCAATGATGATAAACTAGCATCCTATACTAAGCATATAGGATTGCAGGTAAGGTATCAACAGATGTAGCGACAATGTCAGGCTATGCATCAGAATAGGATTAACGAAAGCAGTAACATGCTACACTACTCTAGTGCAAGCAGTATAGAGTAGAATAGGCGATATCTGGTGATCAAAGGTGGGGGGCTTGCCTGGTTGCTCTGGCAAGAGAGAGGGGTCGTCAACTCCGTAGTCGAACTGGTCAGCAGCAGCGTCGGTCTCGTAGTCTACCGGAGAGAAGAGGGGGAAGAAATAATGAATACAGAGCAAACAAAGCATCACAAAATATAACAAGGCAATACGCAGTGTTCGGTGTGCCCTAACGCGGTAGTAGGTGATACCGGTGAAGGGGGGAAAACATCCGGGAAAGTATTCCCGGTGTTTCGTGTTTTCGGGCAGAGGAGCCGGAGGGGGAAAGTTGCGAGTTCGATAGGTTAGGGGTGTGTGGCGGACGAACGGGTTGCGTATCCGGATTCGTCTCGTCGTTCTGAGCAACTTTCATGTTGAAAATATTTTAATCCGAGTTACGGATTAAAAGATATGATTTTTAAAAGATTTTAACAATTTTGGAATTTAATTATTTACTTAATTAATTCGAAAAATGTATTTATGACGTCAGCATGATGTCATGCTGACGTCAGCAGTCAACAGGGGTTGACTGAATCAACCCTGACAGGTGGGTCCCGTTCGTCATACACTGTTAACTAATTAACCTAATTAAGTTTAATTAACAGTAGTTAATTAGGTTAATTAGTTATTAGGTTAATTAACCAGGATTAATTAGATTAATTATTTACTTAATTAATTGATTGATTAATTAATTAATTAGTTTTTATTCATTTTTTTATTTATATAAATCTCATTTTCCTTTTCTTTTTATTTAAAAGTTCTGTGGGGGGTGGGGCCCCAATGTCATCGGCCCCAGGGGGCCAAACGGGCGTGCGGGCGTGCGGGGTGGCCCGTTCGGGCGCAAACCAGGGGGACGCGGGCGTGGGCGCCCGCCCGATCCCGCGTCGGCGTGGCGGAGGGGGGGGGCCCGACG
>NC_041391.1:712551765-712591417 GCF_002162155.2 Triticum dicoccoides
CAGGGGGGCGGAGGTGACCGGTGTCGGGGCGGCGGGGGCCGCCGGCGATGAGGGGAGGACGAGGGGGACCGGGATCGGGCGGGGGCCGATCCGGATCGGCGCGAGGGGGAGAAAGGGGATCGGGGGGAGGAGTGGTTGCGGCTAGGGTTCCCGACCGGGGGAAGAGGTGGATAAGTGGCCGGCCGGCTGGGCCGGGCCAGGGGAGGGGGCTGGGCCAGGTGTGAGGGGGGCCAGGTGGGGAGGGGCTGGCCCAGTTGGGCCAGTGGGGTTTCCTCCCCCACTCTCTTTTGTTTTATTTTTACTTTTTATTTACTTTACCTTTTCTGTTTTATTTTAGTTGCAGTTTATTTATTTTTAGTAAATACCAAAGAGGCACCTAAATTGTTCTTACAAATTAAGCCACAACCACAAAATGCTTCATCCCTAAATAATATAGTTTAATATTTTACAAAACACAAAAGGCATTTAATTAATTTCTTTTGCTGCTGTTTTATTTTCCTTTGAGCATTTAAACATTTTATAAAAATGTGGTTTCACCTCCATAATTACCTATGTATTATTTGGTTCACTCCGAACATTTAAATTTTAATATTTGAAAATGTTTATTGTTTGCTCGATTTTGTATTTGAAATTCGAACCGGTTTTTGAACTAACCCGAGATTAACTACAGTGACAAAGGTGACGTGGCATCATTAGTGGGGATTACTGTAGCTTAATTACCCGGGCGTCACAGTCGGGCCATAAAACGCGCATAAGCTGGCCTGCCCAAAATAGCATGGTAGGCACTCTGGAAATCCACAACCTCAAATATCAGCTTCTCTTTGCGGAAATTCTTTGAATCGCCAAAAACCACATCAAGAGCAATCTGGCCGAGTGACGCGGCCTTCTTGCCAGGAATGACTCCATAGAAACTCATGTTGCTTGTGCTTAGTCTGGACATCGGAATGCCCATCCCTTTCAGTGTCTCAGCGTACAGTATATTCAAACTACTTCCACCATCCATCAACACTTTAGTCAGTCGAGTGCCCTCAACGACTGGGCCGACCACCAGCGCTTGCTTTCCAGGGGTGGCTATGTGTGTCGGGTGATCAGATTGGTCGAATGTAATGGCAGTTTGAGACCACTTCAGATAGTTGGGTGTTGACGGAGCAGCCATATTCACCTCTCGGTTTATAACTTTCAGTCGGTTTTTGCTCTCAACGTCAGCAAAAATCATCAGGGTGGAATTGACTTGTGGATATTCCTCGTCACTGTCCTCCTTGTCCTCAACTTTGTCCGACTCTTTTTCCTTATCCTTGTGCTGCTTTCCTTGGAACTGCTGTATCAGGAGTCGACATTGTCAAGTGGTATGCTTCGGGTAAATGAAGTTACCCTCTTCATCTTTCTTCGTGTGGATGTGACACGGTAAATCCATCACGCCGTTTCCTTCTTTATCTTTTACGTTTTTGGGGTTCCAGGGCCCTTTGGGTTTTCCTTTGAATTTCCCTTGAGTCACGACCAAGGCTTCTCCAGGAGCAGCTGGCTCGGCTTTCCACTTCTGGTTCCGACTGGAGTTCCCTCCTCCGGTTTCCTGGGCGACTGACTTATGCTTGCCGCTCCGGAGCCGATCCTCTTCCTCACCATTGGCATATTTGGTGGCTATTTCCATCATTCGACTCAGAGACATGTCTCCGGTTCGACCGAATTTCAGGCTTAGCTCTCTGTACTTTACGCCCTCCTTGAAGGCGCAGACCACCTGGTGATCAGATACATTCTCTACTGTGTGATGCAGTGTGATCCATCTCTGGATGTAATCTCTCAAAGTCTCATTCGACTTCTGCACACAAGATTGCAGCTCTGTCAGTCCTGCTGGTCGCTTGCATGTTCCTTCGAACATCCTGACAAACACTCGGGAGAGGTCCTCCCAAGTGTAAATGCTGTTGGGTGTCAACTGACAGCCATGCTCTGGCTGACCCTTCCAACATAAGAGGCAGATGCTTCATGGCCACCTCGTCATTCCCGTCGCCGATCTGAACAGCCACTCGGTAGTCCTCAAGCCAAGTATCGGGCTTAGACTCACCGTTGAACTTGCTGACTCCAGTCGCCAACCTAAAGTTGGGAGGAATCACCGCGGCTCTGATGGCTCTGCTGAAGCACTCTGGTCCGGAGATATGCACTCGGCTGCTGGTGGGTATATCTTTGTCGTTACCCTCTCTGTGGGCTCTGTTTCGGTCGACCAGACCTTGAACGATGATGGATCTCGCATCAAAGCCTGGTTCCCTGGGGTCGACCGGAATCCTTCGCCCGCCACTGTGCTGGCGTCTATCATCCTGCTGTCGAGGCATATAGGACCCACCCCTTGGGGGGGTGAAGGAAATATGCCCTAGAGGCAATAATAAAGTTATTATTTATTTCCTTATATCATGATAAATGTTTATTATTCATGCTAGAATTGTATTAACCGGAAACATAATACATGTGTGAATACATAGACAAACATAGTGTCACTAGTATGCCTCTACTTGACTAGCTCGTTTATCAAAGATGGTTATGTTTCCTAACCATAGACAAAAGAGTTGTCATTTGATTAACGGGATCACATCATTAGAAGAATGATGTGATTGACTTGACCCATTCCGTTAGCTTAGCACTTGATCGTTTAGTTTGTTGCTATTGCTTTCTTCATGACTTATACATGTTCCTATAACTATGAGATTATGCAACTCCCGTTTACCGGAGGAACACTTTGGGTGCTACCAAACGTCACAACGTAACTGGGTGATTATAAAGGAGTACTACAGGTGTCTCCAAAGGTACATGTTGGGTTGGCGTATTTCGAGATTAGGTTTTGTCACTCCGATTGTTGGAGAGGTATCTCTGGGCCCTCTCGGTAATGCACATCACTATAAGCCTTGCAAGCAATGTAACTAATGAGTTAGTTATGGAATGATGCATTACGTAACGAGTAAAGAGACTTTCCAGTAACGAGATTGAACTAGGTATTGGATACCGACGATCGAATCTCGGGCAAGTAACATACCGATGACAAAGGGAACAACGTATGTTGTTATGCGGTTTGACCGATAAAGATCTTCGTAGAATAGTGGGAGCCAATATGAGCATCCAGGTTCCGCTATTGGTTATTGACCGAGAATAGTTCTAGGTCATGTGTACATTGTTCTCGAACCCGTAGGGTCCGCACGCTTAAGGTTTTGATGACAGTTATATTATGAGTTTATGAGTTTTGATGTACCGAAGGAGTTTGGAGTCCCGGATGAGACCGGGAACATGACGAGGAGTCTCGAAATGGTCGAGACGTAAAGATCAATATATTGGACGACTATATTCGGAGTTCGGAAAGGTTCCGAGTGATTCGGGTATTTTTCGGAGTACCGGAGGGTTACGGGAATTCGCCGGGGAGTATATGGGCCTTATTGGGCCATACGGGAATAGAGGAGAGAGGCCAAAAGGAAGGAGGCCTGCGCCCCCCCTCTGGTCCGAATTGGACAAGGGGGGCGGCCCCCTTTTCCTTCTCCCTCTCCTCCTCTTTTCATCTTCAACAAGGAAAGGAGGAGTCCTACTCCCGGTGGGAGTAGGACTCCCCCCTTGGTGCGCCTCCTCCATAGGCCGGCCGCCTCCCCCCTTGCTCCTATATATATGGGGGCAGGGGGGCACCCCAAAGACACAATAACAATTGATCCTTGAGATCTATTAGCCGTGTGCGGTGCCCCCCTCCACCATAGTCCTCCTCGATAATATTGTGGCGGTGCTTAGGCGAAGCCCTGCGACGGTAGAACATCAAGATCGTCACCACGCCGTCGTGCTGACGAAACTCTCCCTCGACACTCGACTGGATCGGAGTTCGAGGGACGTCATCGAGCTGAACGTGTGCTAGAACTTGGAGGTGCCGTAGTTTCGGTGCTTGATCGGTCGGGCCGTGAAGACGTACGACTACATCAACCGCGTTGTTCTAACGCTTCCGCTTTCGGTCTAGAAGGGTATGTAGATTACAATCTCCTCTCTCGTTGCTATGCATCACCATGATCTTGCGTGTACGTAGGAATTTTTTTGAAATTACTACGTTCCCCAACAGTGGCATCCGAGCATAGGTTTTATGCGTTGATGTTATATGCACGAGTAGAATACAAGTGAGTTATGGGCGATACAAGTCATATTGCTTACCAGCATGTCATACTTTGGCTCAGCGGTATTGTGAGATGAAGTGGCCCGGACCGACATTACGCGTACGCTTACGCGAGACTAGTTT
Organism: Triticum dicoccoides; assembly: GCF_002162155.2. Taxonomy (NCBI): domain Eukaryota; kingdom Viridiplantae; phylum Streptophyta; class Magnoliopsida; order Poales; family Poaceae; genus Triticum; species Triticum dicoccoides. The sequence goes on from NC_041391.1 coordinate 712,556,012, forward strand.
CACCGTTACGAGCACTCGTGCTTAAAGGTGACTGGCGGGTGTCTGTCTCTCTCACTTTAGCTGAATCGAGTGTGGCTACGCCCGGTCCTTGCGAAGGTTAAAACATCACTAACTTGACGAACTATCGTTGTGGTTTTGATGCGTAGGTAAGAACGGTTCTTGCTCAGCCCGTAGCAGCCACGTAAATTTGCAACAACAAAGTAGAGGACGTCTAACTTGTTTTTGCAGGGCATGTTATGATGTGATATGGTCAAGACGTGATGAGATATAAAGTTGTTGTATGAGATGATCATGTTTTGTTGAAGTTATCGGCAACTGGCAGAAGCCCTATGGTTGTCTCTTTGTTGCATAAGATGCAAGTGCCAAATAATTGCTTTACTTTATCGCTATACGATAGCAATAGTTGGTGAGACGACCATGTGACGACACATTGATATAGATCAAGATGATGAAGATCATGGTGTCGTGCCGGTAACGATAGAGATCATGACAGTACTTTGGAGATAGAGATCACAAGCACAAGATGATGATGGCCATATCATATCACTTATATTGATTGCATGTGATGTTTATCATTTATACATCTTATTTTGCTTAGTTTGACGGTAGCATTTTAAGATGATCTCTCACTAATTATCAAGAAGTGTTCTCCTTGAGTATGCACCATTGCGAAAGTTCTTCGTGCTGAGACACCACGTGATGATCGGGTGTGATAGGCTCTACGTTCAAATACAACGGGTGCAAAACAGTTGCGCACACGGAATACTCAGGTTAAACTTGACGAGCCTAGCATATAACAGATATGGCCTCGGAACACGGAGACCGAAAGGTCGAGCGTGAATCATATAGTAGATATGATCAATATATTGATGTTCACCGTTGAAACTACTCCATCTCACGTGACGATCGGACATGGTGTAGTTGATATGGATCACGTAATCACTTAGAGGATTAGAGGGATGTCTATCTAAGTGGAAGTTCTTAAGTAATATGATTAATTGAACTTTAATTTATCATGAACTTAGTCCTGGTAATATTTTGCAAATTATGTTGTAGATCAATAGCTTGCGTTGTTGCTTTCATATGTTTATTTTGATATGTTCCTAGAGAAAATTGTATTGAAAGATGTTAGTAGCAATGATGCGGATTGGATCCGTGATCTGAGGTTTATCCTCATTGCTGCACAGAAGAATTATGTCCTTAATGCACCGCTAGGTGACAGACCTATTGCAGGAGCAGATGCAGACGTTATGAACGTTTGGCTAGCTCAATATGATGACTATTTGATAGTTTAGTGCACCATGCTTAACGGCTTAGAATCGGGACTTCAAAGACGTCTTTGAACGTCATGGACCATATGAGATGTTCTAGGAGTTGAAGTTGATATTTCAAGTAAATACCCGAGTTGAGAGATATGAAGTCTCCAACAAGTTCTATGGCTAAAAGATGGAGGAGAATCGCTCAACTAGTGAGCAAGTACTTAGATTGTCTGAGTACTACAATCGCTTGAATCAAGTGGGAGTTAATCTTCCAGATAATATAGTGATTGGCAGAGTTCTCTAGTCACCATCACCAAGTTACTGGAACTCCATGATGAACTATAATGCAAGGGATGACGAAAACAATTCCCGAGCTCTTCGTGATGCTGAAATCGACGAAGGTAGAAATCAAGAAAAGAGCATCAAGTGTTGATGATTGACAAGACCACTAGTTTCAAGAAAAGGGCAAAAGGAAAGAAAGGGAACTTCAAGCAGAATGGCAAGCAAGTTGTCACTCCCGTGAAGAAGCCCAAAGCTGGACCAAAGCCTGAAACCTAGTGATTATACTGCAAAGGAAATGGTCACTGGAAGTGGAAATGCCCTGAATATTTGGTGGATAAGAAGGATGGTAAAGTGAACAAGGGTATATTTTGATATACAGGTTATTGATGTGTACCTTACTAGTGTTTATAGTAGCCCCTGAGTATTTGATACTTGTTCGGTTGCTAAATATTAGTAACTCGAAACAGGAGTTACAGAATAAACAGAGACTAGTTGAGGGTGAAGCGACGATGAGTGTTGGAAGTGGTTCCAAGATTGATATGATCATCACCGCACACTCCCTATACTTTCGGGATTAGTGTTAAACCTAAATAAATGTTATTTGGCATTTGCGTTGAGCATGAATATGATTTGATCATGTTTATTGCGATACGGTTATTCATTTAAAGTCAAAGAATAATTGTTGTTCTATTTACATGAATAAAACCTTCGATGGTCATACACCCAATGAAAATAGTTTGTTGGATCTCGATCGTAGTAATACACATATTCATAATATTGATGCCAAAAGATGCAAAGTTGATAATGATAGTGCAACTTATTTGTGGCACTGCCGTTTGGGTCATATCGGTGTAAAGCGCATGAAGAAACTCCATAAAGATGGATTTTTGGAATCTCTTGGTTATGAATCATTTGATGCTTGCGAACCGTGCCTTTTGGGCAAGATGACTAAAACTCCGTTCTTCGGAACAATGGTACGAGCTACTGATTTATTGGAAATAATACATACCGATGTATATGGTCCAATGAGTGTTGATGCTCGTGGTGGGTATCGTTATTTTCTGACCTTCACAAGATGAATTGAGCAGATATGAGTATATCTACTTAATGAAGCACAAGTCTGAAACATTTGAAAAGTTCAAAGAATTTCAGAGTGAAGTGGAGAATGATCATAAAAAGAAAATAAAGTCTCTGCAATTTGATCACGGAGACAAATATTTGAGTTACAAGTTTGGTCTTCAATTAAAACAATGTGGAATAGTTTCACAAACTCATGCCACCTGGAACACCACAGCTTATTGGTGTGTCCGAACGTCATAACAATACTTTATTGGATATAGTGCAATCTATGATGTCTCTTACCGATTTACCACTATCATTTTGGGGTTATGCATTAAAGACAGCTGCATTCACTTTAAATAGGGCACCATCAAAATCCGTTGAGACGACGCCTTATGAACTGTGGTTTGGCAAGAAACCAAAGTTGTCGTTTCTTAAAAGTTTGGGGTTGCGATGCTTATGTGAAAAAGTTTTCACCTGATAAGCTCGAACCCAAATCGGAGAAGTGTGTCTTCATAGAATACCCAAAGGTAACTATTGGGTACACCTTCTATCACAGATCCGAAAGCAAGATTCGTTGCTAAGATGGATCCTTTCTAGAGAAGGAGTTTCTCTCGAAAGAAGTGAGTGGGAGGAAAGTAGAACTTGATAAGGTAATTGTACCTTCTCCCAAATTGGAAAGTAGTTCATCACAGAAATCAGTTCCAGTGATGCCTACACCGATTAGTGAGGAAGTTAATGATGATGATCATGAAGCTTCAGATCAAGTTACTACCGAACCTCGTAGGTCTTCCAGAATAAGATCCGCACCAAAGTGGTACGGTAATCCTATTCTGGAAGTCATGTTGCTAGACCATGATGAACCTACGAACTATGAGGAAGCGATGATGAGCCCAGATTCCGAAAATGGCTTGAGGCCATGAAATCTGAGATGTGATCCATGTATGAGAACAAAGTGTGGACTTTGGTGGAGTTGCCCGATGATCGGCAAGCCATATTGTATAAATGGATCTTCAAGAGGAAGATAGATGCTGATAGTAGTGTTACTATCTACAAAGCTCGACTTGTCGTAAAAAGGTTTTTCGACAAGTTCAAGGTGTTGAATACGATGAGATTTTCTCACTCGTATCGATGCTTAAGTCTGTCTGAATCATGTTAGCAATTGCCACATTTTATGAAATCTGGCAAATGGATGTCAAAACTACATTCCTTAATGGATTTATTAAAGAAGAGTTGCATATGATGCAACCAGAAGGTTTTTGTCAATCCTAAAGGTGCTAACAAAGTGTGCAAGCTCCAGCGATCCATTTATGGACTGGTGCAAGCCTCTCGGAGTTGGAATATACGCTTTGATGAGTTGATCAAAGCATATGGTTTTATACAGACTTTTTGAGAAGCCTGTATTTACAAGAAAGTGAGTGGGAGCTCTATAACATTTCTAATATTATATGTGGATGACATATTGTTGATTGGAAATGATATAGAATTTCTGGATAGCATAAAAGGATACTTGAATAAAAGGTTTTTCAATGAAAGACCTCGGTGAAGCTGCTTACATATTGAGCATCAAGATCTATTGAGATAGATCAAGATGCTTGATAAAGTTTTTTCAATAAGTACATACCTTGTCAAGATTTTGAAATAGTTCAAAATGGAACAGTCAAAGAAAGAGTTCTTGCCTGTGTTGCAAAGGTGTGAAATTGAGTAAGACTCAAGACCCGACCATGACAAAAAATAGAAAGAGAATGAAAGTCATTCCCTATGTATCAGTCATAGGTTCTATAAAAGTATGCCATGTTATGGACCAGACCTATTGTATACTCTGCCCTGGTTTGGCAAGGGAGTACAATAGTGATCTAGGAGTAGATCACTGGACATTGGTCAAAATTATCCTTAGTAGAATAAGGATATGTTTCTCGATTATGGAGGTGATAAAAGAGTTCGTCGTAAAGAGTTACATCGATGCAAGCTTTTACACCGATCCAGATGACTCTAAGTCTCAATCTGGATACATATTGAAAGTGGGAGCAATTAGCTAGAGTAGCTCCGTGCAAAGCATTGTAGACATAGAATATTTGCAAAATACATACGACACTGTAATATGACAGACCCGTTGACTAAACTTCTCTCACGAGCAAAACATGATCATACCTTAGTACTCTTTGGGTGTTAATCACATAGCGATGTGAACTAGATTATTGACTCTAGTAAACCCTTTGGGTGTTGATCACATGACGATGTGAACTAAGGGTATTAATCACATACAGATGTGAATATTGGTGTTAAATCACATGATGATGTGAACTAGATTATTGACTCTAGTGCAAGTGGGAGACTGAAGGAAATATGCCCTAGAGGCAATAATAAAGTTATTATTTATTTCCTTATATCATGATAAATGTTTATTATTCATGCTAGAATTGTATTAACCGGAAACATAATACATGTGTGAATACATAGACAAACATAGTGTCACTAGTATGCCTCTACTTGACTAGCTCGTTTATCAAAGATGGTTATATTTCCTAACCATAGACAAAAGAGTTGTCATTTGATTAACGGGATCACATCATTAGGAGAATGATGTGATTGACTTGACCCATTCCGTTAGCTTAGCACTTGATCGTTTAGTTTGTTGCTATTGCTTTCTTCATGACTTATACATGTTCCTATAACTATGAGATTATGCAACTCCCGTTTACCGGAGGAACACTTTGGGTGCTACCAAACGTCATAACGTAACTGGGTGATTATAAAGGAGTACTACAGGTGTCTCCAAAGGTACATGTTGGGTTGGCGTATTTCGAGATTAGGTTTTGTCACTCCGATTGTCGGAGAGGTATCTCTGGGCCCTCTCGGTAATGCACATCACTATAAGCCTTGCAAGCAATGTAACTAATGAGTTAGTTACGGAATGATGCATTACGTATGAGTAAAGAGACTTTCCAGTAACGAGATTGAACTAGGTATTGGATACCGACGATCGAATCTCGGGCAAGTAACATACCGATGACAAAGGGAACAACGTATGTTGTTATGCGGTTTGACCGATAAAGATCTTCGTAGAATATGTGGGAGCCAATATGAGCATCCAGGTTCCGCTATTGGTTATTGACCGAGAATAGTTCTAGGTCATGTCTACATTGTTCTCGAACCCGTAGGGTCCGCACGTTTGAGGTTTCGATGACAGTTATATTATGAGTTTATGAGTTTTGATGTACCGAAGGAGTTTGGAGTCCCGGATGAGATCGGGAACATGACGAGGAGTCTCGAAATGGTCGAGACGTAAAGATCGATATATTGGACGACTATATTCGGAGTTCGGAAAGGTTCCGAGTGATTCAGGTATTTTTTGGAGTACCGGAGAGTTACGGGAATTCGTCGGGGAGTATATGGGCCTTATTGGGCCATACGGGAATAGAGGAGAGAGGCCAAAAGGAAGGAGGCCTGCGCCCCCCCTCTGGTCCGAATTGAACAAGGGGGCCGGCCCCCTTTTCCTTCTCGCTCTCCTCCTCTTTTCTTCTCCAACAAGGAAAGGAGGAGTCCTACTCCCGGTGGGAGTAGGACTCCCCCCTTGGTGCGCCTCCTCCATAGGCCGACCGCCTCCCCCCTTGCTCCTATATATATGGGGGCAAGGGGGCACCCCAAAGACACAATAACAATTGATCCTTAAGATCTATTAGCCGTGTGCGGTGCCCCCCTCCATCATAGTCCTCCTCGATAATATTGTAGCGGTGCTTAGGTGAAGCCCTGCGACGGTAGAACATCAAGATCGTCACCACGCCATCGTGCTGACGGAACTCTCCCTTGACACTCGGCTGGATCGGAGTTCGAGGGACGTCATCGAGCTGAACATGTGTTAGAACTCGGAGGTGCCATAGTTTCGGTGCTTGATCGGTCGGGCCGTGAAGATGTACGACTACATCAACCGCGTTGTTCTAACGCTTCCGCTTTCGGTCTACAAGGGTATGTAGATTACAATCTCCTCTCTCGTTGCTATGCATCACCATGATCTTGCGTGTACGTAGGAATTTTTTTGAAATTACTACGTTCCCCAACAAGGGGGGGGTGGAGTAGGCACTCGATGTCGACCATTGCGATCGAATCGGTGATCATACTGTTCATGGTTCCTGTACTGATCGTGTCGGTCACCACGCCCTTCACGCCTCGGGGGCGTTCTGGGGCTATGAGCCGACTGGACTGTATTCGCTGCCACGGATCTGCTGTGGATCCTGTTCCGCGACTGCAATACAGCTGAATTCTGATCCCCTGCTGCCCGAAGCAAATCCCTGATCTGCATCAAACCTCTGCCAGCCTCTGACTGGGAAGGCTGAATCGATTCTGCTATACGGGCTGCAGCTGCCAAATTCTGAATCAGAGTTTGATATACCTGAGTTGGAGGTGGAAAGAGCTGGCGTCGACTGGAGTCTGGAATCCGTTGCCGCGCGCGCTCGTCGAGTGCCCGCTGAAGGTTCTCCAGTCGAGTGCGCTCGGCCAGGTTGGCCAAGCGCGCATCCTCCAAGGCGCGAGGCTTAGGGATTTCTCCAATGATCGGAGTGTGAAGCGCATCCATGTTCCGGCGGCGAAGCTCTTCTCTCTGCTGCGAGTTGAGGGGCTCGGGAAGATATTCCTCATGGGCGTGCGACGGATCGCCTCCGCCGTTGCCCCCCTCGACACCGGGAAAGCCGGGGGGAACGTGCGGTCCATTGACCATCAGGACTTTCGCCGCTGGATCACTGTTGTGGCACTCGGATGCAGTCTCTACGGAGCCAGTCGACAGGTCGAACAGGCCGTAGAGAGATTCGTTGGGCTCGATTGCCGCGACTTGGGCGGTGGTCGACTGGCGAGCCACCGCGTGCCTCACCCACCGCTGAAGCCTCGACCGACCGGAGCGCTTACGCCGGCGAGAAGCGGGGAGGGGATGACACGAAAACCGGCCTATACTGGGTCGACGGTTTCCGCAGAAGGACGCCGCGGACGCACGCTCAAAAGTGCATAGCTCCGCGGACTGGGAGCGCGTCGACGTCGAGCGGAGCCTCCTGCAGCCAGGCAGAGTCGTCGGCGACAAACGTGAGCGCGCCGAGAGGATCTCGCGGCCCTCAACCAAAACTCCACCTGAAACCATGATGATGGGAATCGGAAAAATTGCAACTTCTCCAATAAGTCGCTAAGACACCTGCCCCAAGGTGGGCGCCAACTGTCGTGGTACTAAGTCTGACAGTAGAATAGGGGGTAGGTATGGAGAGGCAAGATCCTAGCTATGGAGTAGTTGTGTACGCAAGAGATTTACGAGTTCAGGCCCTTCTCAGAGGAAGTAACAGCCCTACGTCTCGGAGCCCGGAGGCGGTCGACTGGATTATATGCGTAAGAGTTACAGGGGTGCGAACCCTTCTGCCAGTGGAGGGGGTGGCTTATATAGAGGATGCCAAGACCCCAGCCAGCGCACGTAGCGGAGGGTTAAAGTACATTAAGGCCTGGCGTTACTGGTAACGCCTTACATAAAGTGTCATCATGACCATAAAGACTACTTAATTACAGACAGTTTGGATACAGAGTAGATCTTGAACTCCTGGTGGTCGAGTGAGTCTTCATGGTCGAGTGTCTTCAAGTTCGTCGAGCGTCTTTCAGTCCGTCGAGTGGAATCTCCCTTGGTCGACTGGAAGACGGTTTCTTCTGTAGATGTCCTTGGGGAGGGTACCTGAGACAGGTTCATGACCCTACCCTAGGTACATGACTTCATCACCGACCGGAAGCCGTGCTTGCCCCTTGCCTCACACGTACATGGCATGCTCTGACGGGTAGCTTGCAAACCCAAGCTGTTGCATAGTGCAATCGAGCTTGGCATTCCAAGCTCGCGGCGCCTCCCGCAGCCCATAGAGTGGCTTGTGGAGTCAGAACACCTGTGCTCCTCGCCTCTCCGCGAAGCCAGGTGGCTGTGTGACGTAGACCTCCTCCTTGAGCTTGCCATTGAGGAAGGCCGACTTGACGTCAAGATGGTGCAGCTCCCAGCCGCGCTGTGCCGCCATGCCAACCATGACGCGCACTGAGTCCAGCCATGCCATGAGCGTGAACGCGTCGCCGTAGTCCACGCCTCCCCTGGCCACGAGCCTCACCTTGTGCTTGACGACGATGCCAACCGCATCTTTCTTCAGCTTGAAAACCCACTTGAGGCCAATGGCTGTGTGACCCGCAGGCAGATGAGCGAGCGTCCAGGTGCCGTTCTCCTCGATAGACGCTAGCTCCTCCAGCATCGCGCTTCGCCAGCTCTCATGGGGCGCTGCTTCTGCAAATGTAGTTGGTTCCTCTTCGACCAGCAGTAGGCGCTCCGCTGGCGAAGATGACTTGGCTGCCCCGCCATACACATCTGCGAGACGGCGGAAACGGTGCCCCGTGAATGGATCGTTGTCGGCGTTGTATGAGTCGAGCCGCGTTGCAGGTGGTGTAACAAACTCCACTTCCTCTGGAGCCTCGTCGGGACATGTCCCACCGCCAGACCCGTCCGGAGAGGCCGTAGCCGCGCCGGATGACCGTGTTGCTGGAGATCTGGCCACGGCCACGCTCTGGGACGTGGCAGGAGATGCGACCACGGTCGTGTTTTTGGGCGTGGCTAGAGAACCCACCGTGGTGTGGTTGTCCTCTTCTCGCTCCCTGCTCGCGTCGCCCGGTGTGGCGGGCACCTCCTGTACCTCAGTGGTGAGCGGGAGCTCATGGTGGACGACGAGCGGCTCTGCTGTGGGCACGTCGGTGGCGGCCCAATCCCAGCTCACGCCCTCGTCAAACACCACGCCGCGCGACGCGTACACGCGCTTGGTCAGTGGATCGTACACCCTGTACGCCTTCGAGCCCGCCTCATAGCCGATGAAGACCATCTTCGTGTTGCGACCGTCGAGCTTCTTCAGCCCGGGCCGCGTGTTCTTGACGTAGGCCATGCACCCGAAGACACGCAGGTAGTGCACGACGGGCTTCTTGTCGTGCCACAACTCGTACGGAGTCTTACCATCGATGCTGCGGGTGTACGATCTGTTGAGGATGAACACCGCAGTCGCCATGGCCTCCCCCAGAACCAGCTCGGCATGTTCTTCACCTTGAGCATGCTCCGGGCCATGCCGACGACGGTCTGGTTGTGCCGCTCCACCATGCTATTCTGCTGCGGCGAGTAGGGCGTCGTCAGGTGCCGCTACACGCCTTGGTCCGCGAAGTACTCGCCGAGCGTAGTAGATGTGAACTCGTCGCCTTGGTCATGTGGTTCGACGCGCCGGTGTCCAGAAACCACTGACCATCGCATGACGCCTCCTCCGCTCCTAGGTTCGCCTCTGCACGCTCCTCTTGAGCATGACGTGCTCCCCCACACCCTGTGGCGGGGACACGGCGATCACCTCCATGAGGAGCGTCGAGTTGTCGTTGTGCCCGTCCGCGGCGTGCCCGCCTTCTTCGGCGAGGTTCGCCTCTACGCGCTCCTCGCGGATGCGCGTCTTGCACTCACGCGCCAAGTGCCCGTATTTCTTGCAATGACGGCACTGATCTGTAGGCTTTGCGTGTCTGCCGGAGCCACGTCCACCACCGTGTCCGCGGCCTTGCCCACGGCGTCCGCCGCCGTGCCCTGACCCGGAGCCGCTGCCTCCGGATCCAGGCACGCGTGCCACTCCTCCGCCGTGAACAGGAGACGCCCGACACTTGACTCCACCTGGTCCAGCTCGCACCTCTCCTCGGCAGCCCTCAGTCGCCGAGTGAGCTCCTCCATGGAGAGCGCCGGATCAACAAGTGTCTCAATTGACAAGGCGATTTGTGAATACCTCTTCGGGACGACGGAGAGGAACTTACAGAGACGACCCGTTTCTCCTGGATGGTCTCCTCGAGCTGCGCCATGTTTGTGATCCGCATGTCGAAGTCGTGGATGGTCTCGCCGTCGGCGAAGCGGATGTCATTGTACTGCTTGGAGAGAGTTGGTGGAGATTCGGTGAACTGGTGTTCTTATGGATTGACGGTGATTCGGTTGACCCTGATCAAGGATTGTGGGTGCCTTGCGCCCTTGCATACTTGGCGGCTGGCGCTGCTGTACCAATAGGGCATACCGGGTGCGTGCCTGGAGCCTGCCACTGATCTATGCAAAGCGATTAACAAGCAACAAGTTTTTTATTATTGCAGTCAGCTACTCGTCGCTTAATTCGCAACTAACGCATGTTCTTCACCTAATGCATGTACTTTCCTTATATATAGGCATATTGTCGCTCCTAATTTTTTTGAGAACTTATTGTCGCTCCTAATGCATGTTCTTCACCTAACAACTACATAGCCCATAGTCGAGGATGGGCTCATCGACCACGGAGTTGCCCAGCACCTCCCACACAACCTTCATGCTCGTCTCCACCAGCACCTCCATCTCATCCCCCCGGAGGCCGGAGCAGCGGTTGCGGCGATGAAGAGGGTGAAGCAACCCTACTCGCTCGACTCGCGTGGGTGTGTGAGTGGGTGACGGTGGTGATCCAATGAGAGGAGAGCATGTTTGATGGTTCGATCGGCCGTGGGGCTAGCGATGGTGGGATTTGGGCTCTTCAGACCCGTTGCGGGGTCTAGGGCCAGTTTTGACGTAGGTGGCAACAACAACAACAGGGAGTGACTAATCAACAGTCTGACTGATTTTAAATTGGTGTCAGGCCGTTTTTTGTTCCACTGATTGATTGACACGTGTCTGAGTATATCCCGTGTCTAGAAACTAATCAGTACAGAAAAACGTCTATTTTCTTTCCTGCTTCAGGTCGAAAAAATCTGCCCAAGCCTCTTGGGCTCTTTCTAGTTTACGTAAAAGGAACCTGCCCCTTATACGGGCCGCCAGGCAGACCTGTTAATGCAAGGACGCGAAGGCTGACGAACAAAAAGAACCCACGCTGCCCACCACCCCCCTCTCTCTCTCACCCGTTTAGCAAGCTGGGTTGGGCCCCTCCCATCCCCCCACCCCCCACCCCCAGCCCAGGCCTTTCCGTGCTCCTCCTCCTTCTATCCCGATCACCTTCTTCTTCAAGTAAAAGTCTGAGCACGGGCGCGATGGCGGCTGACGGGGGAGAAGACATGGATGCTCTTTGCGATCCAGATTTGGGCTACTTGGCGCGGCCGCGAACTGCCCTCGCCCAAACTAAGGTATACCCCTCTCGCCCCAACCCAGCTCACTAGTTGCATACTTTCCCTTACTGAAGAATCTTTCAACCCGTGAATAAAAACTGAAAATTCAGAGAAGACAGGTGCTCTGTGTCAGATTAACTTAGATATCTTGGCTGAGGTTAGGGGATCAACTTAGATATCTTAGCTGATGCCCTTCGCCCCAACACCCCCCTGTTACTAGTGGCAGATTTTACCTAGGACAATGCAAAATAACTCAGAAACTAGACTGAAGAAAAGAAGACAGTCCATGTGTAAGCTACTAGTACTAGTGGCAGATTTTCCCTAGGGGAAGTAGGTAACTCAAAAACCTAGTGAAAGAACATTTGACAGTTCATGACTTTGCATTCCTTTACAAAAAACCACATGTGAAATTACTTCTAATAGAGACTGATGAAAATGACATAAAAATGACAAAAAAAATGACTAGAGAAAGGCTTACTGGGTCCTTGATAGTGTACTTATCAGTGAAGACAGAATGTACTTAATCTCAAATCATTTAGAAATGCTTACTGCTCTTGCTGCCGGTTCCATCTACGTCCATCGGCTAAATATGCCTCCTCGTCGCATTAAAAAAAACTGAAAGCATGGACAAATCTGAAGAAAGAAAGCATAGCAGATTCTGAAACAAGAAAACACACAGATATATGTATTATATACTAAACTGATAAACATGACTAAATAAATTCTTCATTCATGTTTAAAATGACACTGAACCTAAAATACAGAAATCTAAAACTGAAAAGACTAAGGAACACACACTGGATCTGAAACAGATGAATGATAGAAAGAAAAAAAATACTGAGGAACACACACTGAATATGACTTGAAGAACTTGATTACTGAATCCGAAGCAGAAAACTGATGGAAAATAGATAACTGATAGAAAGAATACCAAGAAGACTGAGAAGAATACCAAGAGGACTAAGGAATAAAGATAACTAATGATTGATAACTAAGAACTGAAACAGATGAATGATAGAAAGAAAAAAATACTGAGGAACACAAATTAAAGTCTTGAACTGAAACAGATGAATGATAGAAAGAAAAAAATACTGAGGAACACAAATTAAAGTCTTGAACTGAAACAGATGAATGATAGAAAGAAAAAAAATACTGAGGAACACACACTGAATATGACTTGAAGAACTTAATTACTGAATCCAAAGCAGATAACACTGAATCCAAGAAGACTGAGAAGAATACAAATTAACACTGAAATAACACCGAATAAGACACAAGATCATAGAAAAAGACTAAAATAATTATGACTGAAATGCAAATTGACTCAATGTGACATATGACTAAAAAGAGAGTAATGATAGAATTAACTACTTCTTTGTCACATATTTGTTCTTGAGTTTCTATATTGTATCTGAAAAAGAGACTGGATTTTACAGGTGAACAGCTGCATGAATGAGGATATGCATGATATGTGCATTGGAAGCCAAGAAGCTCTGTTCATGCAGGTCGATGGAGGAAGGAAAAAATGCTTCATATTTTTTATGCCTTACAACTTGTGTGCAAACTAACAAAAAGTAATTATGTGCATGAAAACAGCCAAACTTCTCTTATGTGGCGCTGTTGAAGGGTTATATTGACCTAAATGGAGACTCTCAGACAATCAATACCCAGGTGCGGGCAGATTCAAAATTGAAAAGAAAATTTTGAAAAAAGTAAAAATAAAGACCAACTTTCGTCACACTGATGTGCAGGGACCGGAGTCGTGCTTGGGTGCTGCTGACATTGGTCAAACAAGCGATGCGGGTGAACCTCTTCTACATTCACAACAAACAAAGGCGGCTCAGGTCTTGGGTGGCGACTACACGTCCAACAGCACACCAAGCCTTCAGGTAAAAGGGTTGGGAAAAGAAAACTAAAAAGCAAAATGCGAAACAGGGAAAAAGTGACAAACTTAAAACAGATGATGAAAAATATCAAAAAGGACATGTGATAGGTTTCAATGTTCCCTTTTTTCAGGATTTAGGCATGATGGGTGACTTTGTTGACGACCAGGACAATTCTCCTGTGCAAATGGAGGATCTAGATGCACAAACAACAGCTTTTGAATTATCCAAGGGAGGGGATGATATATCGTTTGATGACTGTCAAGGAGATCCATGGAGGCCAACCCTCTTTGATGATATTCGCTTGGATCAAGTGAGCAAAAATGTTTTATAGTGAAGAACCTTAGAGAAAAAAAACACAAAAGGGCATCAGTAAGCAAAAAAGAATAGAAACTATCATACTAATGGAAAAAAGAAAAAAAATGAGATAATTTGACACACATTTAATGATTAACTCGTCACTACAACACGTGCAGGTTGATACAAACAATGAAGGAAGAGACGGCTCTTCTGAGAGGGAGCAAAATCATACCTGGAATCTCGATTCTACGACATGTGTGTATGTTGGTTCCTCTAGACAGTCTCGAGAGGCGGGAACATCAACTGATGCATGCCATCTGCAAGTGCAAGACAACAAGAATGAAGATAATGAAATCAGTGAAGAAACAATAGAAGATTTTTTGGAAAATGAAAGACGGGCCGCAGAAGGAGGGAACGACAGAACAATTGATAGCGAGCTGAAACCTGAAACAGGGATGCATTTTGCTACGAGGGAAGAAGCTCAAAAGTTCTTAAACTTCTATGCCTTTGTAGCTGGTTTCTCCATATCTGTTGTGTCGACTGCCCGCACAACCAGCAAAAAAAGGGACAGAGAAGTTACAAGGGTAACACTGAAATGCAACAAGTATGGGCATAATACAGAGGCTGAAATGGAAAACTTGTCTGTACAAAGAAAAAGCACTGTCATAGCGAAGACAGACTGCAAAGCACACATGCTAATTTCTTTGAAAGATGGAAGATGGCACATAACTAAACTCAATCTTGATCATAACCATGAGCTCAACCCTGGCAGTAGGTTTTTTAGATCTCATGTTTACATGTCTGATGAAGAGAAAGCATTGATCAGAACAATGAAAAGGTGCAACATACCTACGAGGAAGATAGTGGCAGTATTGGCGTACATAAGAGGAGGAATGGACAAGTTACCATACAACAAAAGGAAAGTGAGTAACTATGGTACCACAATAAACAGAGAATTGGAAAATAGTGACGTCATGGAAGTGCAGCAATACTTCGAGAAGAAACAAGCTGAGAGCCCTGGATTTTGCTACTCAATGGAAGTAGATGCAAAAAACAAGGTCCGGAGTGTGTTTTGGACAGATGCTAGATCTAGAATAATGTACCAAGAGTATGGGGACTGCATCAGCTTTGACACAACATTCCTAACAAACAAGTACAACTTGCCGTTTGCACCGTTCGTTGGTGTTTCTCCACACGGGAAGACGTACTTGTTTGCTTGTGCCCTTATTATCGATGAGACTGCTAACACATTCAAGTGGTTGTTCCGGCAGTTCTTAGCAGCAATGGGAGGCAAGGCACCCAAAACAATAATAACTGACCAAGACAGAGGAATGGAAAAGACAATAAAAGCTGTGTTTCCACAAGCAACACACAGAACATGCTTGTTCCATGTGATGAAAAAAGCCGAAGAGAAAGGGTGCAGAGTGTTCCAACTGAATCAAGGGTTATATGAGGACTTTCATGACATAGTGAATAACTCATTGACAGAGAGAGAGTTTGAAACACTATGGCAAACAATGATTGAAAGTTACAATGTGGGTGAGGTGAAAATTTTCCAAGACATGTGGGAAGCAAGGAAAAAATTTGTGCCAGTGTACTTCAAGACAAAGTTTTTCCCATTCATCCAAACAACAGCTAGGAGTGAGGGCACAAATGCTTTGTTCAAGAAGGGGGTTGGTGCACAGTTCAGCATGACAAGCTTCCTACGAGAATACCAGATAATACTAGACAACATCCATGCAAATGAGGATGAGCTTGACCATAATGCAAAGCACAAAAAAGTTTCCTGGAAATCATTCAACACTAAGTACTACATCGAGAGACAAGCACACAGCCTGTACAACATAAGCATCTTCAGAAAATTTCAGCTCATTCTGAATGATGTAACAAGACTGCAAATTAGAGAAGAGGAAAAAAATGAAACTATACATGTTATACCAGGCAAAGAACTACTACAAACAAGAACACAAGACAAGGCTTTATGTGGTGCAAGTGGATACTGAGAAAGAAGATTACTCCTGCATTTGTTGCAAGTTTGAAAAGGATGGCATTTTGTGTTCTCATATTCTGAAAGTGATGCTGCACCTTGAGGTGGATAAGATACCAGACAAATACATAATAGACAGATGGAGGAAACAAGGCAAGAAAATGAATAAACCCAAGGAGATTCCACTCATATTAGATAATGACAAACTGAGATACAATGTCCTAGGGATGAAGCTAATGGAGCTTGGCTCAAACGCATCAAAGAGTCAAAGGAAGTTTGAATACCTGGTATCAGAAATGTTCAGGATTCAACAACACTTAATTGATATGGATAGAGAAGGAGAAGAAGAGATGGATGGGCAAGGAGAACAAACAGAGGAGAGCAACAAATCCAACAAGACAATAGGCACACTGACAACTATGGTGCAGAGTGGGGGCAGCAATTCAACTGTTGGGCTATTGAATCCTGATAAGGCACACACAAAAGGGCGCCCATGAATGATGACCATACAAGAACGCATAAAAACCAAGACATTCTACAAGTGCAGCCACTGTAATGATCCGGGTCACACAAAAAGGAAATGCACTAATCTGGATAAAGTATACGACATCCCCAAAAAGAAGAGATCTAGGAAGACAAACCAGCCAAGCACGGCTGATGGAGGTGATTTCCTATAAAAAACTACTAGAAAATAAACATAGCACTCCATTGACACACTCATATAAAAAATGTAAAAAAATGGTATTGTTATCGACTAACAAAATAACTCTTTTCATGCATATAACAGGGCAAGGACGACAGAATGCTAGAAGGGAAAAGAACAAAGAGATCAACGCTACCAACATACCTACCGATGAGGTCTCCCAACTGCAGCAATGACGTGGCTCCTACCCTGCAACTCTAACTCCATCTGCTCGTACCCTGCATGGATAGAGAACAAAGGAGTAGTCAGGACTATTTACATTTTCTGATTGTACAAACTTATTGAACAAAGGAAGGAAAAAATGAGGTGCCGAAGCAAAGAAGTAGAGAGTGACTAAGCGAATGGGAGGGACTTACCGAGCACAATTTATTCCTTTTAGGTACCGACTGCAAGATTAAAATAAGAAACTACAAAAAAGAAAAGCTGAAGACATACTAAATAAGACCGAGGGAAACTAAAAGAAAGAATAGAGAAGAAGATCTGACGCCAATCTGAACAATTAATAAAACTGAAAATAGTGAAAATTACGGTAGAACAAAAAAATGATAAAGTAAATGATAGTCTGTCTCAGAACTAATACGTATGACATAGAATAGAAGATTTGTCTTTACATGAAAAAAGAAGTGGCCACCATTTACAACAATATGAGATGCTCGTACAACCAACGACAACTTCCTCAACAGTTCCATTGATCACTACACTACACAAAATGATCTAGATGATGCTACAGAATTTTTTAAAATGAGCTCTCTTCTTCTCTTGATGCCCATCCAAACAAGTCTAGAAACAGAGAACGACACCGCTATCATGGAGGATCGCTGACGAAGTTACCCCTATCAAAAGGAAAAAAAACACACATCATAAGACAATTAGAAAAAATGCAAAAAAAGAATAAAAAAGATGCGAAAAAATACAATTTTGAAAAATGAGAAAAAAAACGAAGAGTTAAAATGAATAAATGAGAAGAAGAACCTGCAAGTTGAAACGAGTGACAAGGCTCTTGTCTGCAGTGTTTTTCTTCCAAAAGAAAAGTTGGTTCATGTATTGAATTCTTATGTGTTGGATGTCTTCATGTGAGAAAATCTTGCGCAGATCCAAGGTTGGGTCCCATATCTCCATTATCTTTGTTGCAAACACTCCACAATCATTTCTGAAAAAGGAGGTGATGTTTCAAAAAAAGCAAGCTAAAAAAGGGGGATAAAAACAATAATAAAAACAGAGCAGGTGGGAAAAGAGAGCCCTGACCCATTAATCTGCTTTGGCACGTGAGGGTACATCCTTTTGAAAATCTTGAAATTATGCTGGTCTGTTTGGAAAATGATTTCCCACAACTTGATGAAGTTATTGATCTACATGTAAATAAAAAAATGATGAAAAAAAGAAACATAAAAATTAAAATCATATAGATGGGGGGAAAGCATTTAGACAAAATGATGTGATGTATAAAGTGTGATGGACAGAAACAAAAAAAAGGTGATGAACAGCTTACAAATTTCTCTCTGATAGACTTGTGAAGATATGAGTCCTTGTCGTAAAAAGAATCCAAGAAAGCAAAAAGTTTCCACTTGAAATTGACAGCAAACACTATCCAATGGTTGTCGAGGCATGTGGGGAAGAACAGCTGATCAAAAATACAAAAAAATAAACACACACAAAAATAGAGTTAGAACCAAAAAATATCAAAACGGCAAAAAATAGAACACAAACAAAAAAAGAAAAAAAGGACAGAGAAGAACACACCGTATTTGACAAATCTAGCCGTTTACCCCTACTTGCTGATGCTGCCCCCAAAAAAGAAGTGGCAATTGATCTTAGTTTATCATCTTTTGGGTAGTTCAGAATATACTCCTGCGGGGAACAGACAAATACATGACCAAAATGGCAAAGTAGAGGGAGGGTAATGTACACCAAAAATAATGACATAAAAACAAGCAAAAAAAATGATAGATGCTGAGCCAAAATAAGAACATACGCCAATGTTCGGGAAGAAATGGTGCCTTCCAGAGATTGAGGAATGACGGTCCTCGAAGAACTTCCGACAAAAGCAAGGGATCAGGAAATTGTCGATGTGCCCGGTTGGCATAAGGCTTTGTCCAAGTGATACGTAATTGCAATGAACCATTGAGTACGCCAACGCATACTTCCTGTTTGTTCGCCACATAGAACAAAAAAAACTGATCAGGCAGGGCCACACTTTTCTATGGGCGAACAGGAATAATCTAGTCGGTGTTCTTGGTCTTGGCGATTGCCATCTTCTGATGAAACAACATTTGATCGTTGTTTAAGCTATATTGGGAAAATGGATTTTGTATGCTGCTATGCTTACCATGAGCTATTCAAGTAGAACTAGGAACATATCCCAGGATAGTGAAATTAAAAACCTTACTTGCCTACTTATTCACTAATGTTTATATTGTCAGTAACTCAAAGTATCAGACCTTAGCTGGTCTATCTAGAGTCTAAAAGCCCTAAACTTGTACTAACTTAATAAAAAAGGCTAAAAAACTGATTAACATACCTCTGAATTCTTTTTGTATAGGCAAGTTCGATTATTGAGTTGTAATGCATGCACTCTTCATTTGACACAGGGAACTTTTCATTTTCCTCGATTGGGAGTTCCAAGAGACTTTTTGGTCGCAAAATGATCAAATTATCATGTCCACCTTGATTGAGAACGGTGTCCGGTGCAAGTTCATCGATAATGATATGATTATCAGTGTCGTCTGGCACATCAACAACCTCTTCTACCCCTACTGTAGATTGGCGTTGACGTTTCGCAATTGGTCCGATTAGATTGTTGTATACAAGATCTGCATTCTTAGCTAATTCGATTTGCCTGACACCAAAACTTGTTGGACTGATATCAACGATGTCTGCCTTCCTCTTAGTTGGCTTCCAAAAACAAAAATAAAAAAGCTTCAGTGAAAGCTAACATGCAAAAAAATCATGTAAAACTGAGCCAAAACGGCTACACACATGCAAAAAAATATAGATTGAAGATTTCAGGACTGTCCAGCTATGTATGCTGACAAAAAAATGTTGCTTGCTGATTGGTTGAGCTGCCGAACTATGGTGAGCGTGTAGAACACAGAAAAATGCTGAATAAAAGTACTAAGACAAGACTAAAAAATGACTAAATACGAGAGGTATAACAAGACGCACTCAGGTCCCTATATCCCTCATAGCCTCATAACAAAAATAAAAATAAAAAAGAGAGTAAAGAAACTAAACACTAACCATAGAGGGGGAAAGATCAGCCACTGGGATTGGTGCTTGTTTTGTGCCAATGATTTGGCTGGTTTTTGAAAACTTGTCTGCCAATGCCATGAGCTTAGGAGGGTTGTTGCTGGTGCCAATGTTGCAGTCCTATAGTGCAGGGGGTGTTAGATGAAAAAACATAGTGACAAAAAAAAGAAATGCGACAAACAAAAAAGATGCATAAAAAGCTGACCTCGCTGAACAGCTTTGTACGGCCAATTGGTGACATGTGGTTA
Organism: Triticum dicoccoides; assembly: GCF_002162155.2. NCBI lineage: Eukaryota > Viridiplantae > Streptophyta > Magnoliopsida > Poales > Poaceae > Triticum > Triticum dicoccoides. Next base: position 712,576,096 of record NC_041391.1, read on the forward strand.
ATCATCTGGTAATTGCTCTGCCCTGCCTCAGGAGGTGCAATCTGACCTCCAACATCCTTCTTTGTGCCGGTAAGACTGGTGGAGCGTGTGAAAGTGCCCTGGCTGTGTTGCACACTAAACTGAAGAAAAGAGTTGCGCTCCTTCAACCCTGCTGGGAATGTGTTAATCAAAGAAAACTCCTGCTCACGATGCATTGTGTTGAACACCCTAGCCCTGACCTTCTTCACTACTTCCACTTCGGGCACTTGGATGGGGGGAAAGGAACAGAAGAGAAAATTAAGACTTGACTGCACAATTTATAGAAAAAACTAAACTTAAGTACCAAAGAAAAAGAAGAAAATAGATTTACCTTTTTCATTGCTGTGTTCAACAATTTTAGTAATCGCACATTCTGGGGTTGCTGCAGAAAAAACACAAAAAAACGATGTAAAAAGCCACTACTAATTACTAAAGCAACGAAAAGAACACAGAAAAGGGGGGGGGGGGAATAAAAGAGGAACATGGAGAAAAAGTGCACGAATGAACCTAAAGCGTCATGCGAGTCCTTATGAACTAACGACAAACTGTTCTCAACAACAGGTTGCAACGGAAGTTTGTTGTTGCTCGTTCCTGTGTCGGAATGCTTGCTAGCTGCAATTGATGAAACCATGTTTTCATTGATCTTGACAGTTGTTCGGCTGATGTTGCTCTTAACGTGCTTGAGCTTCTCATTCACATCACTGCTTTCACCATACTCTGCTTTCCAAAACAAAAGACACATATACTCACATAAGTAAAATAAAAAACGTTTCTATGAAGACCACAAAAACTAAAATAACTTGACAGTGATCAAAATAACTTTCAATAAAAAAAAAACAGAGCAAGTATCTGATGAGCTTCTCAAGTAAAAAAGAGCATGAAACACACTAAAAAATGCATACCGCGTAAACCTTTTTTGTGAGTTCTATCATCCTCACTTGATATGACCATCTTCTGTTTCGCTAATGATGCTAGTTTTGAAAGGGTGCCCTGACCACCAGCGTTGAAAAGAGATGATACTCCAGGTCCAGATAGAAACTTCAACACATTTGATGCTATTGCTTCCTGAACATTTTGAAAACCAGACTCATTTATGTTGTCGCAGTGTGCGCTGCCAATGATGCCCTGAATAATCTGACAAGAACAATAATATTAATAACACAAAAAGAACTACACTGAAAAAATGACAAAAAAACTTGAGAAAAAAACTTAAGGAAAAGATAACAAAACATAGTAAAGGCAAAACTAAAACCTGCCCATGTAGAACGTTAGCATAAGATGACAACATTTCCTCTTTGAAAGATACTGACATTCATCCTTGTTGTATAATGCCGTGACGAGCACCCATTTCAGTTGCAAACAGATGATGCGCCGTAGAAAAATGATTGATGCAGAAAAAAGGAAAAAAATAGTCAAAAATAAAGACTATCTACAGAAAAGAAAAAAAAGGATGTATGTTCCTACCTCCCTTTTCAACTACTGATAGAAAAAATGTTCAGCACAAAAATGCAAAAACATCTAACACACCTCATTTTTGAACGGTCTCCTTCCAAACAAGTTGCTCTTCTTCCGGTCAAGTTCCGAGAAATGTTTAATCAAATTACCCTTCCATGCAAGAATCCTTGGGGCGCCTTGCTCGACCACCTTTACACCAAAGTCAAGCTTATCTAAATACAACACCTTCAAAAAACACAAAAAAAAACTTAGAGAGAAAAGGAACAAAACAATAGACGGGGTATGTGTGACCAAAAAAACAAAAAGAACAAAAGAGATACTGAACACTTACAGCCAAGCAATATATGCAGAAATCGAAGGCTTTTGGTTTCCTGCCGGTTTCCCTACCAAACAACACATATTGGTTGATGCCGGTCAAAATCCATTGGTAGACAAGAAGACACATGTCGAATCCCCTTGTGACAGTAGGATCCTCCAGAAGGAATAGGAAGTCCGTGTGTATATGATCATTTGAAGAAGGGAACAGAAAGCATGACATAACAATCACCATGAAACATATAAAGGTGTCCTCATCGCTAAGATCTTCTTCTGATGTGAGCATATTTCCAAAGAAAGTGACATTTGGAATTTCTGAAAGATTGAACCTAGACGTAATGAAACTCCTCCCTCTCTCCTTATTGGGCATCGCTACAACGCCACTGTTCGGCAAACCCAACACAAGATGGACAGACTCCTTAGAAAGAGAGATAATCTTCTAATCGTCAATAATGATTTGGGAAGATATTGTGTCTACGCAACCAACAATCCATCTGGTGAAGTGAGAAGGGAGTTCAGTTTTCTCAAACTTCAGGAGATGCTCGAACCCGTATTTTGAGATCACATTCTTCCGGCCAATAGCCATACGCTTGAGTATCTCAGCGAAGTACTTGGTGGCATACACACTATACGCATCCCTTCCTAGCCCTGTTGCTTTTAGCCTTTTATTCTGAAAAACCACATTGAAAAAAGCAGACTAAGACTAACAAAAAAAGTGAATTCAGTGATGCAAAAACATAGAGTTTGTACAAGAGATTCAGCAACCTCGACTTTGATATTAGCGTTTTGACAAAAAATTGAGAATTCCCTCTTGAGAGATTTGAGAGCCTGTTGGGTATGATGGAAACCAACAAACAGAAACCATCAACATAAAAAAATACTAAAAAAACTAAAAACAAGAAGATAAAACGTACCTCCTTGAAAAAGCCGAATAGAGCATCCTCTAGCATCTTCTTCCTCCTGGACACAGATTCCTTCAGAGCAAACAAAACAGAAAAAGAGAAAAGAAAGGAGTTGTTACACATGTAAAAAGACAGGAACAAAAAAACAAAAAGGTATGAAAAAACCAATTAAAATCTACATGGACATACATCATCACTGCATGTGCTACTCTCCTCCAGACTGTCGCTGCTTGACATTTCATTATCAGGATCGTAGCTGTGGTCATAGCCAACGCTGTAAGGTATATGACCTGCATAATCTGCACACCTGCATGTATGGGCAAAAAGAAAGCTAAGAAAAATAGCCTTGAAAGAACATCAGACGTCCAGAACACACCCCCTCCCCCCATAACACTAGTGTTTTGAAAACTATAGAAAAAGTAAACATACACCAAGATAAGGAGCATGCTAGAAAGCAAAATAAACTGTTGCAAGCTATACAAAATGAAAAACATGGAGGAAAAAACACACTAAGAAATAAAACTGAACAGAACGTGAAAGCTATCCGGTGGGAGCGGAGCTCCACACCCAGCTGAAAGATTGACCAAAAAATGTTGTGCTCGCAGCAAAAAAAAGTAAAAACATAACTAACTACTTCTACAAGATGACTATGGGCTAGATCATGGTCATGGCACGAAAAAACATAATTGAAACAACATAGACAGTGACAACATGATCAAACATACGACATTTGAAAGAATGCACGTGAATACACCCCAAGAATGAAGACATAATGTGAGCTAAAATAACTCTCTAGTCATCGGACAAGATAAAAAAACGTGTGGTCATTCCGAAAGCCTTTTCAAAAAAGGATCCGGACACTGGACATCAAACATACTGATGCTATTATGGAGTAACTCATAACTGAAGGAGCGTCTTAACATCTATTCATTCAGTTTCAGAGGTGGCAAAAAAAGAAAAAATACAGACTACTGAATATGAAATTTGACGCTGCCAAGGGACATTTTAAGCTGACAATCATCAGGGGAAAAAATATTTTGCATTTCAAGGACAAACTCTGCTGTTCCTGCAAACTCATCGATGCACAGGACAAAAAGACGAGCAAGTTGTTCGTTCAGGTTAAGATAACCAAACAGACTTACATACTGAATTATGAGAAGAAACATTCAAAAATGACATGTGTATAAGGAAGAAAATATAGATCCAAAAGAACATGTATGAGCACAGATATCTAAACTTTCCACTTCCCACTTATGCAGATTAAAAGAGGGTAACTGGAACAAATTCCATTGCGTACACTAGTTTCAGAACAATCTACTGCTTGGTTAGTTGGTGCATAACACAACATTCAGATGATCCCTAAGCCATTCTCTACGTAATCACTAAACTCTCTGAAAAACAAATAACATCCATTACTAACTAAAAGCCATCAAAATGAAGCTGACAAACAAAAAGTGGCACCCTACAATTTCTCCATATTAGTACTCCTGCAGAAGAAAAGAACGCATACATTCAGTTACCTATCCTCTGACCATCTACAAACATTCCTTGGGCTTCTCAAATATCTTACAGGGTAACACACTATATGTGGAAAATTCAATCAGACTGAAAATGAGGTCTACATCCAGAACAAAAGAGAACTACATTCAAGACAAAGTTGAGGCGTAATTAGTGAACGGAAACTGGGCGACACACACATACAGGTGCCTGCAGCAAAATTCAGGGGCGTTCTCTGATGAACCACTCAAAAAACTCCCCCAGGATTGAAGAGATTCAGGGGCGTTTCTGTTCTACCACACACCTTCCTGGCCGAAACTACAAACAACTAAACCACCCCCTGCTATGGAGGTCTGTGACCGGTGACAATCGCGACGAACTGAAATTCAGAGGGCATAGACATATAGAACAGAAAAAGGGCAGCAGGAAGGAGCGTGATACCTTGCGCCCCGACGGCGCCGACGACTGCCGTCGCACCCACCGACTGAAGCTTGCTGGTGGCGAACACGGCGGCGCAGCTCCGCCGAGCTCCTCTCCAAACCGACATCTGACCTGCGTGCAGCCGGCCCTGTGGAGCACGCCTCCTGCTTACAAGCTCTCCTCGCGGAGGACTCAGCGCGTGCCATCTCCGTTGCTACACACCGGCGAGGACGCCCCCGCCTCCCCTCCGCCGCCTCCGCCCCCGCCTTTCCTCCGCCATCTCCGCCCCGCCTCGGCCCACCCCCACCAATCCCCTCCTCAATACAACAAAGGCCGCCGCCCCACAGACTGAATAGAAAATTCAAAAACACCTGGCGCTTCGCGGATCGAATAACGTAACCCATAGACCCGCAAACCCGAAAGCCCAACAACACAGGAAAAGTCCGCCACGTACCCACATCCAACTGAGGACAAACGAAAATCGCGGAGATTCGTGTGAATCGGACGGACTAAAAAACGACCTGAGACGAATTTGTTTTCAGACGACTGAAAAATAGTAAAAGTGCAACAAAAAGGTGCTTCAGGCTGAAACATTTCTCTTGGATTGTATTTTGCGTGGCCCACTAATATATACAGTTTGTTCTCTTAAATATCAAAATCAATACTTATTGTTTACTAATTTTATAACTTAGTTCGAAATAGAGTTTTTATTTTTTGAGAGAAAAATAGGATTTCTTATCATTTTTCTTTTAGTCTGCATATCATCAATTCTTAAAGAAATATAGATAAGTTCGCCCTCGCCCTGATGCCAATCTATTTACGTACTACATAGATTTGTGTCGCATGTGGCATGACGCAGGCAGAACCATAAGATTAAGCCAGCCGATGGATATGGATGATGATATATAACAACCGAGATACATACAGTAACAGAAATGCGGTTGTGTGCATCAGTTGATGCTGAGGCCAGGGTACACCCCATTTCAAAAAAAAAAAAAAGTTTCTCACATTACAATGGCAGATGCCGTGATTGCACGATGAGATTCATGGTATGCTGTTTGCTTCTTGACAGAGGCACTTTTCTTTTCCATATGCTAGTAAGACAAAAACCTTTGTGGTCATGAAATGTTGACGCCTTGTCCGTCTTTTCTATGTAGTTGATTACAAGTCAACCAATTGAAGTAGTAGTTGTTTTATTTATTATAATTATTTGAAAGCTATCATATCATGCTGAGAAATTTTGACAGCGTCTTTTTTGTTTTCTACATATCATTGACTACAAGTCAACCGTCTGAAGTATTATTATTTGTAGTATTATTATATGAAAGTTACATAGCGTGTGCAAAAAATTTGACGTCTTCTCCATGGTTTCCATATCATTGACTAAAATTCAACCAAGCAAATAATAACAATTTTATTATTTGAAAACTACGTACCATGTCTAAAAATTTCGATGCCACCTTTATGTCTTCTCCATACCATTGATTACATGTCAATTGATTGAAGTATTATTAGTTTTTGTGGTGTTATTAATTATTTGAAAACTACGTACCATGTCCAAAAAAATTGACGCCTTCTCTGTCTTACGTTGTTGACTACAAGTCAACTGTTTGAAGTATTATTGTATTGTGTGGTACTATTATTTGAAGCTACATGCAATGTGTAGAAAGTTTGACCAAGTAGTATTCTTTTGGTGTTATTACTTATATGAAAGCTATATACCGTATATGCTTGCATATAAGGAGAGGAAACCCAGCTTTATTTACATCTCACAAAGAACAACTGAACAAGCTGTGCAACATCTGCGCATAGATCATTAGATGGATTTTGAGTCTCATGAAATCTTAGAAGTTGTGCCTCGGGCAGGTGACGACCCCAACGGTCATGCGAATCCTCAGGCGGCGGCTGCTGGTGCTGGTGCCGGCGCCGGCGCCGGTCATCCGGCAGCCGGGCAAGAGGACCCGGTGGCGGTGGCGGCAGCTCAGCGAGCTAAAGAAGACGCGGAGTATCTGGACAAGATGCGCGGGTGGCTGATGACGGTGGCCACGCTCTTCGTCGGCTTCGCCTTCCAGGCGGCGATGCACCCGCCTCCGTGGATACTGCAGGACTATCTCCGACTGTTGATAGCCGCGCACGGCGGAGCCGCTTCTGACGCCAAGACCAAGCTGGCCAACGACGAGGGCCTGCTCGCTGCCAGGGACGGAGGCCTCACGGTGCCATGTTTCATGGCGCTCAACATGCTCACCTTCGCGACGGGGCTGGTCCTGCTGGTCACGCTGCTCGTGATGAAAAGGGGCCCGTCCGGCAGTGACATGAATCGCATAACGTTCCTGGTGAAGGGTCTCGCCGCCACTGTGGCCTGTACGTTTGCCGCCGGTGTCTCCGCCGATCCCGTCGCTGCTTTGCTGGTTCTTGTTTTTCTCACGCTGTACGCCATCTTGGCTTTCGTCAGAGTCATGGGCTGGATCCGCGGAGTAATGTATCAGCGGGTGTGGCAACTATTGCAAAGGAGAATAGGATCTTAGAGTAGGGCATTGTGATGAAAAAGTGCTAGGCGAAAGCGAGGTAGTTGGCCTTTGTCTAGTGCCTAGCTAGGCGGCACTTAAGAGCTCTAGGTGGGCCTAGGCGGTTGTGTAGTTATGAAGATATTATGTGTATTTGTGGTATTAAATATGTATAAATTTTGATTAAGAGCATATAAATAAGTAAACTAGCGCTACTATAATTATAATTGTAATATGACACATTTGGTCAGCCAGTGCAAGAAGGAATGATTTCTAGTTCGGGTAGATAATTTCTTGATTGCCTAGACATCCACTTATGCACGTTTGTCCATCAGCTAGCACCTTCTAGGCACTGCCTTTTCCAACAGACAATTAAGAAGTGTCATATTATTTCACTCATCTGTTTGGTATCGATTTATCTATATCTATTTATATCTATATTAATTACAGACTTTCTTTGAGTTCCCAGTTAATCCACATCATTAAAAATATTCTAACTATTCAATCTATGTATTGGATCTATCTTGACCCTATTATTTATGTTATTCTTATGGTGAAAGAAAAAGACTCAACCTACACGTAAGAAGGACCCAACATACTCGTAATTAACATCAGAAAAACTTCATCAGTACCCTCCTATAGTCCATATCATTGTGGATTTCACATAAAAAAGGCCATCACCAGGATTACTCCCTCCCACATGATCTTAAAAATAATTCCATCACCGTGATTACTCAATCCCGCATGATCCGCCGCCATATCCCACAAAGAGGACGATGCTGCTGCCGCCGGCCCGTTCTCGACGTTGTCATGTCCTCCTCCTTGATCTCCTGATTCTGCACTGGCTTCTTCTAGGTTGCATCTCTCCCACCTTGTTGCTACTGTCCCATGTGCCTTGCAGCCAAAGCTTCCTCCTAAAGATTTGTAGAGATCACCTATTGTCTGTGTTCTTTGAAGGCTTTGAAGCCCTACACTTTTCAGTTTTCACCTTAGTCCTCAACCCATCACCCGATTTCTCAGATTAAGCTTTCACACTCAATGTTTTCCTGTTAGATCAGGAACGTGTTGCTTCTACTGCTTTTAGTGGTGCCTTGGCCATTGGGGAGACTAAATGCGATGGCTAGCAATCACAGCGAGAGGTTCAGCAAAGCGTGTTCAGGAATATGGTAACAAGAACAACAACAACAACAACAACAACAACAACAACAACAACAACAACAACAACAACAAAGCCTTTAGTTCCAAACAAGTTGGAGTAGGCTAGAGCTAAAACCCATAAGATCTCGCAACCAACTCACGGTTCTGACACATGTATAGCTAGATTTCACGCATCCTTGTCCATTCACTACTAGGAAAAAGCCTAGCAGTAACGTAAGTTATATGCTTATCAGTAGCGCGGGTAGCTGCACTACTGATACGGCGCTACAGCTAATGCTTATCAGTAGCGCGGCCTGGCCAGCGCTACTGCTAACTAGGGATAGCAGCAGCATTTATCCGAAACACGCGCTGCTGATAATAGCTCCAGCGCCCTTATGAAAAGAGTGCTACTGCTAAGAGCTCGCTGCTGCTAATGCCATAGCCCGCGCTACAGTTATGATTTTTTTATTTTTTTCTGCTCCACATTTTGTGCTGCTGAATTTTGTTTTGGGCTTTATACAATAATCTCTAGCATATCATACACATATAAATGTAATCATAGCATATACATAGCGATACAAGGTGGTCATCATCATAATCATCATCCAACAGGAAGTGGTCTGTCGTCATCATTTTGAAAATAGTGATACAAGTCTCGAATACTTGCAACTACATCGCCATCCATCTAAACAATGATATACGTGAGAAGAGCTATCACTATGAGTGAGAGCGAAACTATGCAGTACATGAGGCGGCAGTTACGAGTCCTCTCTCGCTCTAGCATGAACCTCAAGTAACTAGCTTCTGCTTGTTGTCTGCTTTTGAAGCCTTTATGGCTGGCGCCTGAGACCCCATTCACTTGCGCCTAAGGGCATCTCCAGCCGCGCCCCCAACAGGCCCTCCCCAGGCGATTTTGCCGCGCCGGCGCCAAATAAAGGCCCCAGTCGCGCCCCCAGAAACCCGTTTTTCGCCGGCTCGGGCCAAAACTGGTGCCGGCGGACCCAGGCTGAACCCGGCGCCCTGGGGGGCGCTTGGGGAGCCGGCACAAGCGAAAAAGGCGCGTGGGCCCACCCTGGAGGCGACCCGAGGGCCTTTTCCCGCCGTTTCTTGACGCTTTTCCCTCGCATCTCTCCCGCTCGCTCGCCTTCCTCCCGCCATTTTCTCCCTTTCTCCTGCCAAACCCCCTCCCGCTCGCCGCGAAGAAGTACGCCATGCCGCCGAAGAAGTACACCATGCGGCGCGCGACGGCAACCGCGACTGGTGCCGTGGCCCAGCCGAAGCAGAGGAAGCCGAGGGTGCCGCCATCGAAGCCACCGGGCCTGTCGAACGCCGAGTGGAGGGTGGAAGTTCAGCGGCGCGAAGCAGTCACCGCCGACAGGCGGAACAGGGCCATAGCCAAGAAGGCCCGCGACAACGCGACGCGTGCGGTGGCATCTTCCTCATCGGTCGACTAGGCGGGGATGAATCCACCCGTCGTCGGCCAAGGAGACAAGCCGGACGCGACGACTCCGGGCGCGTCAGAGGGGCGGCCGAACGGCCACAAATTGGCAAAGAAGGGGAAAAGCGCCGACGCGGCAACCGGGCGAGTGCAGGAGTCCATCGAGCATTGCCTCGCCGACGCCCAGGCCCGGGCCGTCCTACGCGAAGAGAAGACCGAGGCGCGGTGGTCGTCGCTAATGAAGAACAACGCCATCAAGCTCGACCTGCTCCGGACGAACGTCGCCGCGAAGAAGAGGAACACCGACATTGCTTTTCTGATGGGCGGGGCGGACATGCTCCAGAACAACGATGAGAAGCTCAAGGCGTGGTACCTGGTGCAGCGCGGCCTCATCCTGAACGAGCTAATGATGGCAACGCCGACGACGCCCATGACCACATGGACGCCAAGCCCGAACGACGCCTCTACATCGCCGCCCAGCAGTGCCGAAGCCGCGCCGACGCAGCCCAGCACTGAAGCAGCCCCGACACCGACGAGCCCGTGCACGCCGACTCCGCCAATGCCTGGAGCCGACCCCGCCGAGTGAATCGTTGCGCACGCGAACTTGCGACGGCGGCGCTCTGTTTTTTGTAACGCCAGACTACGTCCGATCGCCGGATTTGCAGCGTCTTTTGAGAGCGGGAACGACCAAGTTTAAATTTCCCGCATCCTGGGGCCGGCGCGTGGGGGCGTGACTAGGAGCTAGGTCGCCCCAGGGGCCGAACTAGCGCCGGCACGCCCCCAGGCCGCTCTATTTAGGCGCCCTGGGGGGCCGAACGGCTGGAGATACCCTAACACTCATGCCACTCGTTGTACACGCCCGGAACCTTCCCTTTGTACACAACCTAGCACTGCCACCTTGGCATCAAGAAGCTAGATACCTGTTAGAGATGCATCTTCATCAAGAGAATGTATAATCATATGCAACAAAATATACTAGAGCAACACGAAAAAGAAAGGGTTAGCAACTGGATGCAACATACAGTACGCAAACTAATTAACTAGAGGTACGCAGGTCATCGTACCCAAACTAACAAAGTAGTGTTATGCAAGTTCGGCAGGGACCGTGGACATCACAAAGTTTCATTGCTACAGAAAGTATACAAGTTCAACCGACACATATCATCATCATCGGCATCGTAAATCACTAGAAGTCCCATCCTTCCATATCATCGAGGATGGACCCTAGCTTCTTGAACGGTGAGAGGTCATGAAGTTGCATGCCTATGCGAGTTCGGACTTCAGCTCACGATATAGGGCCGTGGTGGAACATCCCCTTCTCATCGATGACTTCTTTCATGTTCATCGTCTCAATGTCCCTTTGGATGCGAAAGAAGTCATCTCTAAGTTTATAATCTGCTTCTCCATGAGATTCTACCCACTTGTGGATATGATAATCGTTTTTGTTTGTGATGCGAAGATTTTGGTGATCTGTGTTGAACTCAATCATGAGATGGAGGATGTAGAATCCATTTTTCTTGCTTGGTTTTGGGACATGGATGCAGCAGAAGTTAGTTTTATGCGCGAAACCCATCTTCTTGTTCCTTTGTTTCTTGATCTGCACGTGGCCACCCCTAATGATGAAGCCTTGGAGAGCATCATCTAGAATATTCATTATGTGGCTGTAGTCCTTCTTCTCGTAGTTTCTGGTAGGGTCCAAATACACGGCGTGGGAGACTCGCGGGTAAGGAATGATAAGGACGGCGCGCCCGTTGCTGCGGGGGAAAAGACACCTCAAATTATTCTCCATATGAGCGAGAAGGAATGATTGAAATGTACGAAAGGGTTGTCCGGAAATGACTTACTTTGGATGATAAGGCAAGAGGACAATTTCCTGGTCCTTATTCTGTACCATGAAGTTTTGGAGGTACTCCCTAGCAGTTTCACGCTCAAAGTCGTCGAGACTCAAGGACTCGTGCATGTAGTACGGATCCGCCACACAGATATGCGAGGCTTCTTCTCTCTTCATGACGGAGCTCATATGTAGCGCAAAAAGGCGGACGATTGTAAAATCGAGCCGCCTTGTCAGAAACATCTTGAAGATATGGTCAAACCGCAGGAAGAACACCTCCACGGGTTGTGTGTCAACGTAGCACTTCCCCTCAGGCACACGAGCTGCGTATGTCGGATATCCTAGATCCTTCGAGGCTAGTAGGCTTTTCTCAGTCGACAACACATGGTCGTGCAGTCTCCTGAGATCCCCTGATAGTGCCTCCAGCGGTTTCGGCGATAGCATCGACTCGCCCATGACATGGAACATGGTCGCACCTTTGATGGGTACCTCTTCAGAATCCACCGTCTGGCTGCTATGTGCTATGGCTTGTTTGCAGGCAGCTAAGCCTATCTTCCCCGATCTCTTCCTCTCCTTTTTCTTGGGCACACCTTGCAGACCCTTCCTTAACCGCTGCCCCAGTGTTCCCGGGCTAAGCACTGTACGACCCCCGACTAGTTGAGCTTGTGTTGAGGCGGCATCTTCAGGCATGTCCTGTGAGGATTTCATGAAGAGAGACTTCTTGCAATCCCTGCTAGGACGTTCCTGCCTGAGCAAATCATCCATATCGTCATCAGCTTGCTGATAGCCCAGTTCGTCATATGGCTGACTCGTCATATCTAAGTCACCTTCATAGGCACCTGTATTGAGGAAACCCATTGGGTCCACCGTCTCCTCCATCTCATCATCCAGTCTTTGTTCTACGGGGCCAATTACATCAGCCACTATTGGACCCCCTTCATCACGTCGTCCGTCACTCTCACGCGTCACTACAGGAGATGGTACTTGCGTAGGTGGGGTGGTGGTCTCCATACATGCTTGTAGATGTGTGGTTATTTGGTGTGCTCTCCGCCGGCTCCAGACGAAGAAGATTCTTCGGCCATAGAAGCACCTAACCGTTGCAGCTTCCAATCTGCAGGGGGTCTCATCGTCCTCTCCCCCATGCCGTACTGGAGGAGGCAAATCCTCATGCCACAATTTCACACTGGACAAGTTAACCCTGAAGTGCCAAGCGGGCATCGGCTGGTTATGGAATGTGGGTTCCAAGGGGTTCGTTATCCCCCTCTTTCCCACGTCCACCTTCTGGCCTTTGTTCAAACAGAGTATGGTGCACGGAGTTTCGTCGGCCCGCAAACACATGTCTGTGGCATAAAACATCCGAAAGGCAACGAAAATGGAATATTCTAGATATATATGTTGGTGCGACATGTAATTACCGTGAGGGCGTCGAGCTCAGCCAAAGATGAAGGCCCGCCTGGTGCGCCAGAGACTGAGGACGAGCTGCTATGAGCGGTTGCGGGTCCGAGAGCAGGCCCGGTTGCGTGAGCAGATGATGGTGCAGTGGTGTTGTTCACCGAGTTTCTCCCGACGAAACTGGGCATGGGGAAATCATGTACCGTCTTGTCTGGATTTTTCTTCGTCCAGTTTATGATAGCCGGGACCAAGTTAGTAGCGAAATCATTTCTGCAGGCATTGACAGCTGCATCTACTGCCTGCTATAGCAAATCATGTTTCTCCTCGGCTGCTTTTTGCGCGTCTTCAACTGCTTTTTTCTCGACCGCAAGCTTCACCTTCTCGTTGATGTCCGGCTGACTAAAATTATTTTTCTGCTTCTTGGCCTCTGGGCCCTCGTTGTAAAACACCTTCCACATGGCACCATCTCTGGCGCCGTGCACACGTCCATATTGTGGCCGCTGGCCCAAAGGAAGTCCCTTAAGTTCGTTCAAGGCCCGGTTGAGAGGGGTGTCCCACTTGGGCCTCATTGGCGAAGTAGGGCTTCCGGCTTCAAGCTGGTGTTGCTTCTCCTGTAGAAGGAACGTGAACCATTTACGAATGTGTAGTCGACTTGATCAGGAGCTAAATGTAAGGCGGTAAAAGAATAATTACCAATAATCTAATCAATCTCCTTGTGATCTCGTCCGTGTAAAAAAACTTCTTTTTCTTTTCCCACTTGTAGCGGGCCCTGATGAAGTCATGCTCCAAGGGGTTGGTGAACTTCGAGAAGGGGTCTGGGAGACCCGGGGCTTCACGTTCCGTGTCCTCCTTATCCCGTATGGGCCTTTTGCCAAGGTAGAGGCTTCCAAGGCGATGCTTCCCCGTGTTCCTTTGCTGAAGGATCTTGAATTTTGTAGCCTTAGCCTTGGCTGCCTCGGTAGCGCAAGTGTCCTTGAACTTTTCGAACTCCTCTTCCGTAAGTGTTGGATTTTCCTCCAGAATCTTGGACAGGGGTTCCTCAGCCTCAATAGCTCGTTTCACCCTCCCTTTTCAAGAGGCCAAATCATTGTTGAACATACCCATGGCATGATTGTTAATCTTTTTGATCTTCGAATCATCCCATGGTTTCTCTATGCTATCATCCCGGCCGGGGAACTTGAATCTCTTGTGCAACTTCGTCAGGAGCGACTGCCTCAAATGTTCTTTACTCCTTAAGTCATCATCATTGATGCTCGCGCATTACCGTAGGACGCATCCTACTTGGTTCCCACAGCACTTGCGAGGTTCTTCCGGCTCTAACGGCTCAAACTTGCCAGGTGCCATCTTTGTGATCACTAGTCGTTCGATGCCGAGTTTGTTAGGTTTTCGTATCCTCTGCTTCTTCTGTTTCTTCTCTCCAGTATCGACGCCGGTATCTTCCTCGCCGGTACCTTCCTCGCCGGTACCTTCCCTGCCGGTCTCGGTGCCGCTATCGGTGTCGGCGCCGTCGGTGTCGATGTCGGCGTCAGTACCATCATCAAGGATGACCTGCAAACCTTGACTTTGCTTAGCAGTCAAATAGTCGAGGTACTCTTGTTCACCCTCATAATCCATCTCGTCTGCATCTTGGTCAGAAGGCCCAGTTTCTCCGTTGTTCGACATGTTTCCTATGATTAAGTGTCCACCTTTAATTCTAAAACTATAAAAAAAATGAGAAGTGACATAAAAAATCTATGTTTGCCGGAATGCCATTCCAGCAACTCCCGGCACTCGATATGCCTACTTTCTAGCACAAGTCATGCCAAAATTCACGGAAAATTTCGGCATGACCTTTGCTAAAAAAGTGGACATATTGAGCGCTTGAAATTCACTGGAATGGAAATGAATCAACATGCCGGCAAAACATAGGCCACTCGGATCATTTGCCCTGCATATCACATGTCGAAATGACATGTCCACATATCACATGTCCACTTCAAATCCGCACATAAAAGGAACACACAATATAGAACTTGAAGAAAGATATAAATGCAAGAAATCATGTTTTTATAAAATATAGAACTAACCTGTCCACTTCAAATTCTGTTTTTTTTCAATAGCAACAATTGCTTTAACTAAAAAATTTAAATAGCAACAATTGTTTTAACTAATCTGTCCTAGGTTTCATACTTATTCTAATTAACTAACTAGCACTATAAAATTTAAATAACAACAATTTCTTTAACTAAAAAATGCAAGAAACCTATATAATCAATTTTATTTTTTGTTACACTAAAAAATAGCCTAGGGTTCATGCTATTTCATACTAATTAGCACTAAATAGCAGAGAAGAGGGGAGGGGAGAGGGTTTACAGAGGACAGAGAGAGAGAGATGGGGTCGGGGGAGATGGCGCGGCAGCGAGGCGAGGCGCGG
>NC_041391.1:712591779-712592717 GCF_002162155.2 Triticum dicoccoides
AGGGGTCACCGGGGGCGGGGGAGACGGGGGCGAGCGCGGGGACGGGGGCGAGCGCGGGGGTTGGGGGCGAGCGCTGGGACAGGGCCGACCGGCCGGGTCGAGGGCTCCAGCGGCGACGACATAGGGGAAGAGAGAGGGGGATTTGGGGGGAAGAGAGGCGGGAAGAAGCACAGGGAGTGAGGCTTTTGGGGGTTATGTCGAGATAGTAGTAGCGCGTTCCCGCAAACGCGCTATAGCTAAGTTAGCTATAGCGCTTTTGCGAAGAACGCTTTTAGATAGCTATGGCGTTTACTTTAGAAAGCGCTACTACTACTACTACAGATAGCGATAGTGTTTTCCTATAGAAAGTGCTACTGCTATTACCTATACCAGTCTTCCTGCTTGTTCCTTCTATTTTCTTTTCCTTTATTTTCTCTCCCTTTTCTTTTATTTTCTTTTCCTTTTTTTCGACAGTAGTGAATGAAGGGAAGGTGATACAATGTATATAACTAAGGCGATATATATTGCATCATTTGACTTTTAAGTATGTATACAAAATGGAAACATATGTATTACATCATTTAACCAATGCATAATGGCCAAGTGCGTACACAAAATGGGAACATATATATTACATCATTTGACCGATAACGTGCGGTTCCTCAGCTTGACGTTTTCATTTTTGAGTGAGCTTCTTTCACTAGTAGAAAAGGGGGCATTTGTCCCGATTCGTAAGGGCCTTTAGTCCCGGTTCTTGACCGGGACTAAAGGGTCGTTACTAATGCCTCCCCCCTTTAGTCCCGGTTCTAACACAAACCGGGACAGATGTGCCTCCACGTGGCCGGTGCGCCGTGCCCAGGTAGGAGGGCCTTTGGTCCCGGTTGGTGGCACCAACCGGGACCAAAAGGCATCCACGCGTCAGCATTTCAGTGGCCGTGGTTTTTGTTTTTTTGAAAGGA
>NC_041391.1:712592917-712597563 GCF_002162155.2 Triticum dicoccoides
GGGGGGTTAATTTAGGTGTTTAATATATTGTGTTAGCTAGCTAATTAATAGAGAGAAGTGTCCTCTCTTATGTCCGTGCTTGGTCGATGCTACGCACTGTACATAGAGAGGCCCTCGACACGCTAGCTAGTAAGAAAATGAAGGGAACCATTAAGTACAGAAGTTCGTCATGCATACCGAGAGAAGTAATCGATCGACCTCTCCTTCTCCGAGAGATTGGTCGAACAACAAGTTTTCGTATTATCTATCCGACGCTACTGGCTACATACATATACAATATGTAAAATCTCTTACAATCCCCTAGCATTTGAAATCAATTTCCACATGATATTCTCCGGCTTTAATGATGACGTGGTCAAGAAAGAATCCCGCCAATTCCTCTTGAATTGCTTTCATACGATCTTGTTCTAGGAGTTCATCCCACATCTGCCACGTCTAATTTGAAGAAGGGGGTTAATACATATATGAATGAAACTCAACAGAAATGATGGTGTAATAAAATGAAATTGTGAATATTATTGCTTACGCACTTCATATTGTCTTTTAGAGTAGCCCTGCTTATTTTTCAGAGTCGCGTTATAGATGAACTCGCACACGTAGTATCCACAGAAATCCTTCCCTTGTTCTTGCCACAAGCACTGTATGAGAAATAGAGGTCAATCAAACTGATAATGAAGCATTATAAATGGCATTGATGAAAGTAGTACTTACTTTCGGGTATGTATATCGCAGCTCCTTCGGCAGTCCCGGAACTTCTGCGGTGAACTATTTCCAAACCCCACAAGACAAATAAAATAATTATTATTACTTGAGATATCAGGAAATGAACAAAAATTTGCCGATATGGTGCGATAAATGATCGATTGAACTTACTTGTTGAGCATATTAGTCATGTCCGCATAGGTTTGGGGATCTTTTCGTCTTGAGTCTAAGACGTTTACTACTCCCCGCTCAAGCTTAATATCCAGAAGAACATAGTGGAATCTGCGCACGCATGCATAACTCATCAATTACATTACTATAACCTCGCTCGAGTAATAAGGGAAACCGAATATGCACACGACAGTAACACTCACTTGAAGTTGTAAGGAAAGAGTATTAAATCTTTGTTTTGATTTTTGATCAACGATTGTAGCAAGTACCCCTCGGCCTCTTCGGCGTCCTTTTCAACCAGAAATTCATCTATGATATTTGTGTTCATGAATCCAATATCATACATTTCTTGTTTTTTTGCACTCGACGATCTTCAATCTGCATAATATAGTGAGGATAATTAATTATAAATACATGCAATGAAAGAGCCGAGCTATATATAGAGACTTAATGACAGAAATAGTACTTACAGACAGTAGCAAAAGACCGTTAGTTTATCGAGGGCCTTTTGATTGAAGAACGCGAAGAACTCCTCAAATGGAACAGTCAACAGATCAGTTCCAACGAGGTCTTGCTCCTCTTTAATATTCAGATACAAAGCATTCATCCCCTCAGACTCTCTGCATGTTTTCATGTACCAATCATGTAATCTTCGCATCATAGTTGATAGAGATTTTACATCTTTGACGAGAGGCTTCCCGTACTCGTATATGTGTTCGTCCACCTCCAAGAAATCTGGAAGTTGATCGTCAGGAAGGTAATCTCCAAGATTGCCATAACCGGCCACCGTCCCCGGAGCATTAGCGACGATGTTGCTGCTAGACACATTGAGCGGGGGGCACGATTGCTGTGCTTGTTTGCCGAGCTGGCAATTTCTTTCCCAGCTGCTCGTTCTTTTAACCTTTTATCACTGACAGTACTTCCCTACCGCTGGGCTTTGAGATATGTCTGTTCAGTAATGTGCTCATAGTTGGTTCTCGGCGGAGACTTTGGTGGTTTCCTCAGGGCATCGATAGTGCGCTTTGCTTTCATCGGATCTACCTTCTCCTCCGGAGGTGGATGTCTCTTTGCTTTCACCCCTTCAAAGAAGTCCTTCACGTGGGCCCGCACGATCGTCGCATTTTCCTCCTTGGTCCTCTCGTACGGTAACTTCTCTAGAGGCTTGAAAGGTGGACCGTATCTGTATTGCCTCCCGCCTCTGCTGGCTGTACTGCTAGACGCCGAAGCAGACGGAGCGGCTATGGCGCATGTCTTCTTTCGTGCTTGCTTACGAGGCGGAGGAGAAGGACTACGACGCGCCGGAGCAGTCGGGGCGGCGACGGGTCTCTTCCGCCCTTGCTGGCGAGGCAGAGAAGGAGGAGGCTGCTGGCTGCTCGGGTGCGCCGGTGCAGGCGGAGAAGGAGGCGGAGTGCCACCACGCGCTGGAGAAGGAGGAGGCTGCTGGCTGCTCGGGCACACCGGTGCAGGCGGAGAGGAGGTGGAGTGCCACCACGCACCAGAGAAGGAGGACGCTGCTGGCTGCTCGGGCGTGCCGGCGCAGGCGGAGAAGGAGGCGGAGTGCCGCCACGCGCCGGAGAAGGAGGCCCAGTGCCCTGATCGACACTCGCCGTTGGAGGAGGCAGTGGAGGAGGCGGAGTGCCCTGACTCGCCGGAGGAGGAGGAGGAGGCGGAGGCGTCCAGTTCGAAAGGTTGATGAGCTCCTTCCGCCATAGGCATGGAGTCTTCAGAGCAGAACCCAGCCTAGTCTCCCCTTCACCGGTAGGGTAGTCAAGCTGGAGGTCCTCAAATCCCTCCATTATTTCATCCACCATCACCCTGGCATATCCTTCTGGAATCGGCCAGCAGTGAAAAGTTGCACCGTGTTCAGTAGGATAAACAGAGCCAACAGCCGCCTTGACCTTCAGATTCATCCATCGCGTCATAAGGTGGCAATTTTGAGCCCCCGTGATAGCATCCACGGGATAGCTGGCAGGAGCCGTCAAGACATGCTCCGGCTGAAGCAGCTCGGTGGAGGCCACGCTGCTTCTCCGCTGAGATGGCGGGGTAGCTTCGGGGGAAGCTTCGGCAGGTCGTTTGTTGCGATCTGCTTCTCGTTCCTCTAGCCCCATTACCCTTTCGTGCAGCGCCTGCAGTTGGCTCTGCTCCAGTTTCTTCCTCCTCTCGTGGGTTTTGTAACCCCATGCGTCCGAAAAACCAACCTTCCACGGAATGGAGCCTGGCGTGCCTCGTGTCCGTCCAGGGTGCTTAGGATTCCCGAGGGCCATTGTGAGCTCGTCCTTCTCCCTGTCTGGAACGAACGTCCCTTGCTGTGCTGCATGGATATACTGCCGAAGCCTTGTGACTGGTGTTTTCAGTTGCTCGTCCGTCCAATGGCACTTCCCTGATACAGGGTCCAAGGTTCCGCCAGCCCCAAAGAACCAAGTTCGGCAACGGTCTGGCCATCTCATTGTCTCCGGTTCGATCCCTTTATCAAGCAGATCATTCTCAGCCTTGCACCACTTAGGCCGGGCTTGCAGGTAGCCACCTGACCCCGTGCGATGGTGAAACTTCTTCTTCACAGCATTTTGCTTGTTTGTCGCCGACATCTTCTTATTCTTTTCTGATGTCGTGTAGGCCAGAAATGCGGGCCAGTGATCTCTGATCTTCTCATATTTGCCGATGAATTCTGGTGTCTCTTCTTTGGCGACAAACTTTTTCAGCTCTTTCCTCCACCTCCTGAATAGGCCTGCCATCTTCTTAGGAGCACAAGACTTGATTAATTGCTCTTTAACTGGCTTCTCCGGATCCTCCTCTGGCGGTAGGGTGAAATTTGCCTTCAGCTCAGTCCAAAGATTATCTTTCTGCATATCATTGACATAAGACACCTGAGGGTCTTCCTCCTTAGGCTTATACCATTGGTGGATGCTGATCGGGATCTTGTACCTAACAAGAACCCCGCACTGAGCAAAAAATGCGTTCTTTGTCCGGATGGGTTTAATCGGTTTGCCATCGCGCGTGATTGCTGTGATCTCAAACTTTTCATCCGAGCTCAACTTTTTCTTCGGGCCTCGTCTCCTTACCGAAGTTGTGCTCGATCCGGAGGGCTAGAAAAAGGAAGAAAGACGAGAGTTAATTAATATGTGTACATATACCAGAACAATGAATGCATCAAATAACTAGTCAGCATGGGCTTAACTAATATATATATACCTGGCCAGACTCGGTTCGGTCACCAGAGCAGTCAGCACGGTCTCCTTCTTGTACCTCCATTGGGTCATCACCGAAGCCATCATGAACATAGCCCTCTTCTTGTACCGGCATTAATGGGCCGGAGCCATCATGAACATAGCCCTGTTCTTCACCCAGTCCTTCCTGACCAACAGCGTTGTTGAACAATGACGCAACGACATCAGTTCCTTCTGCAATTATCTCCCCCAACATCGCTTCTGTTGCTTCATCTCAGTAGTGCTCCATAGTTTCTGCAAATATTTACGACATGTAAATTATTATTCAAACATGGTACAGATGGATATATATTAGTGGCAAACATAGAACTAGCTAGCTAATCACAATAAGGAATCATGTTAGTGGCCTCGACGCTGCTTCTCTAGGGTTGGGGTGGCCTAGACAATGCTTCAAGGGTTTGGGGTGGCCTGGACACAACGCTTCAAGGGTTTGGGGTGGCCTCGACGACAACGCTCTTTTAACTTGGTAAATTTGGGTGGCCTCAAGAGAGTTTGTCGGGTAGGGGCGCAGCAGGAGGGGGTAGGAGACCATCATCATTTTTTCTCTAG
>NC_041391.1:712597892-712599315 GCF_002162155.2 Triticum dicoccoides
TTCCTCTAGTCCTTTCTTATTCTCCTCTTCCTTCTCTTCTTTTTTCCTCTTCTTATTTATTTCTCCTCTTCTTCCTCTCCTCTTCTTCTCCTTTCTTCCTCTTCTTATTTTCCTTTTTCCTCTCCAGTCTTTTTCTTCTTCTTCTTCCTTCTTCCTTCTTCTTCTTTTCTTCCTTTTCCTTATTTTACTTTTTCCTCTACACTAACCTAAAATCGATATCTACTAACAACCTAAATAAAAAATTAATACATATATTAAAAAACATATATAAACAAAAAATGCTATGAACATTATATTCATACATAGATAGCCACATCCATTCATCATATAGCTACCACATACATATATACATTATATATATGAAAAAATGCATATATACACATATATACACATATACACAAAACAAATACACATACAAACACATATATACACATATACACAATGCATATATACACATATACACAAAAAAATGCAGGGCAGGGGCTGCGGCGCGGCGGCCGCGCAAGGGCGCGGGACGGGAGGGGCACGAGACATGTGCTCACAGGGGGTGGCGGCGACGGCGAAGGCGAGCAGCCTGACGGCGTCAGTGGCGGCGGCGGCGGCGACAGCAAGGTGGAGCAGGGGCGTCGGGCGGCGACGGCGACGAGGAGGAGCAGGGGGCGTCGGGGGAGAAGTGGGGGATTTGGTCGAAAACTGCTAAGTGTTGTATATATATCAAGAGCATTGGTCCCGGTTCGTGGCACCAACCGGGACCAATACACCCTTTAGTCCCGGTTGGTGCCACCAACCGGGACCAAAGGTCTCTTTTCAGCAGCCCAAAGGGCAGGAAGTGGCGGCCTTTGGTCCCGGTTGGTGCCACCAACCGGGACTAAAGAGTGGGCATTGGTACCGGTTGGTGCCACGAACCGGGACCAATGCACCCCTTTAGTCCCGGTTGGTGATGCCAACCGGGACCAATGGTCGTGTGCTGGCACGGTGCGGCACAAAAGTTTAGTCCCACCTCGCTAGCTGAGAGGGGTGCGCAGTGGTTTATAAGCCCCACTGCCGCACCCCTCTCGAGCTCCTCTCCACTTCAGGCTTATGGGCCTACTTACTACTGCTTGCCTGATGGGCCTACTGGGCCTCCCGCGGGCCTGAATCCTGGCCCATGGTGGGTTTCTAGTCGCATTCAGGCCGTGGGGGCCCAGTAGGAGGCACTTTTTTTGTTTTTTGTTTTCTTTACTTATTGTTGCTATTTTTATCCCCCCCCCCCAGTTTTTTGTTTTGTTTTCTGCATTATTTATTTTATTTTGTTTTTTTGCTTTATTTTTTAATTCTTTTTGCTTTTAGTTTTAGAAAAATTATAAACTTTCTGTTAGTGCCATTAGTTCTCAAATTTGAAAACACTTTTTTTGTTTTTTTGTTTTGTTTCTTGCTTTATTTA
>NC_041391.1:712599625-712615758 GCF_002162155.2 Triticum dicoccoides
TTCTTTTTGCTTTATTTTTTAATTCTTTTTTGCTTTTAGTTTTAGAAAAATTATAAATTTCTGTTAGTGCCATTAGTTTTCAAATTTGAAAACACTTTTTTTGTTTTCTTTTTGCTTTATTTATTTTATTTTGTTTCTACTTACAACAAAATACTTATTGTTGTTATTTTTTATTTTTTTTTCCATTTTTTGTTTTGTTTTCTGCATTATTTTTTTTGCTTTATTTTTTAATTCTTTTTGCTTTTAGGTCAGCAAAATTATAAACTTTCTGTTAGTGCCATTAGTTCTAGAAAAATTATAAACTTTCTGTTAGTTGCATTAGTTTTCAAATTTGAATAGTTAAAATTTTAATTCTTTGAAATTTGTGTGAATCACAAGTTTGTGATTAACTTTACTAAAAAAATGAACATAGATGTGCCTATAGAGAAAAAAGGTCCAGACGAACCGGGACCAATGGCCCACGTGGCTGCCCTTTTGAGAGTGTTCTTGGTGAGAACATAGTTGACAAGGAGCGAACCGGGATTAATGGTATTACGAGGGCCGAACCATAAGACATTAAAGCATTTCAAATGAACTCTGAAAAAGTTGAAAGTTGACATGGTATCATAATTTCACGCACATAGCATGTGCATGTACAAAATGGACAATGGTGTCATACTCGTCTGTTACAAAGTTGACATGGTATCATCATAATAGTTGTGGGAGAAAGTCTTCACTTTTTCTTCGCTTGTGTCATTTGATTATTGCACCGTAACCATGGATAATCTTCATCGTTTATCAGGATCAGGGCCGGCCCTGAGGGGGGGCAGAGGGGGCGGCCGCCCCGGGCCCCCAAGCTGCAGGGGCCCCCACCCAGGGGTACGTACGCTTGCTAGCCCCACACACGAAGCTACTAACTACATGGGCTGGACATGCAGACTTAGGCAACTGCTAGCCCACGCACGTAGACGCAGCCGCCCGTTCCTCAACTCTCGTACGTTTTTCTCAAAAAAAGACTCTCGTACGTAGCCTCGAAGGCGGCCTGTCCGCTTTCCTAATTCCCCTTTGTTCCAAGATCCAATCTTCCCGAACCCTGGATCTGATCGCTAGTCGCCGTTTCGCCGGCGAGCTCCGCTCTTTTGTGTCCACTCGAGATGTCAACCATATCGTGCGATCGCCGAGCGCAACGGGTTGCCAGTGTGATTCCTCTTCGCGTCATGGCGGAGCGCACGACCTGGCCACCAGGGAGAAGCAGATCCAAATGATCTGAGGTAACCATATTATTATTCACTATTAAGTTATTCAGCGGTCCTTCTTTGCACATATATGACGCATAACTTTTTCACTGTTCAACTTATTTTCTATCTTTTATTTATTTTTAGTATCGTATTTGTGTGTATAAACTATTTCATATGAATATTGGTTCTGAATGGATTCAAGTACAGGTACACATACTAGAAACTTGCCTGTGCATTGCAACAAATCCAAAATAAACAGATACATGTTCATAAACTTGAAAAAAAAACACCTTGTTCTCGGTATATATATCACTACAAATATGTTAGGATCCATCCATGGTATATTCCTCTTATTTGTTTGAATGATGTTAGGAAGGGTTGGGGCTGGTTCGGACACACCAACGGATTTTCTGCAAACATGGAATAGAGTAGTGGGGGTCTCTTTTCAATATGATAACCCAACTCGCATGCAGAAAATATAGACCGGATGATAAAAAATAACGGATGACACATGTCGTCATCATCGGCTGAGTCTTTTATAAGAGGAGAGATGGTTATTAGTATTATTATTTTGTTCGTCATGGAAAGGGGCCCCGAGTTTTGGTTTCGCCCCGGGCCCCCGAAATGTTAGGACCGGCCCTGATCAGGATGCTGGGGTCAGCCTTGACTTTGAAGGGAGGAATTTCATGAAACTTTTCATAATCTTCAGACATGTCTGTCTTGCCCTCCACTCCCACGATGTCCTTTTTTCCTGAAAGAACTATGTGGCGCTTTGGCTCATCGTATGATGTATTCACTTTCTTATCCGTTCTTTTTCTCGGTCTGGTAGACATGTCCTTCACATAGATAACCTGTGCCACATCATTGGCTAGGACGAACGGTTCGTCAGTGTACCCAAGCTAGTCGGGACCTTCATACTAAGCAGGCATTCAAAGAAGATTTCCTTCTCTTCTTTGGTAACAGCATAGCTGGCAGGACCTTCATACTGCTTTGGAGGCATGCCGTCTTTTTCGTGCAAATGTTGCAGATCCTCCCGTGCCTCAGCTGTATCTTTTGTCTTTCCATACACGCCCAAGAAGCCTAGCAGGTTCATGCAAAGGTTCTTCGTCACGTGCATCACGTCAATTGAAGAGCGGACCTCTAGGTCTTTCCAGTAGGGTAGGTCCCAAAATATCGATTTCTTCTTCCACATGGGTGCGTGTCCCCCAGCGTCATTCAGAACATCTAGTGCACCGGGACCCTTTCCAAAGATTACGTGTAAATCATTGACCATAGCAAGTATGTGATCACCGGTACGCATGGGGGGCTTCTTCCGGTGATCTACCTCACCTTTGAAATGCTTGCCTTTTTTTCGACATTGATGGTTGGTCGGAAGAAATCAACGATGACCCAGGTACACATTCTTCCTGCAGCTTCCTAGGTATATACTTTCGGTGTCAAGTAAACAGTGCGTGCATGCATGGTATCCCTTGTTTGTCTGTCCTGAAAGGTTACTGAGAGCGGGCCAATCGTTGATGGTCACGAATAGCAACGCCTTTAGGTCAAATTCCTCATGTTTGTGCTCATCCCACGTACGTACACCGTTTCCATTCCACAGCTGTAAAAGTTCTTCAACTAATGGCCTTAGGTACACATCAATGTCGTTGCCGGGTTGCTTAGGGCCTTGGATGAGAACTGGCATCGTAATGTGTTAGGAACATTGCAGAAAATAAAAAATTTCCTACGGTTTTACCAAGATCAATCTATGAGTTCATCTAGCAACGAGAGAAAGGAGTGCATCTACATACCCTTGTAGATCGAGCGAAAGCGTTCAAGGGAACAGGGTTGAGGGAGTCGTACTCGTCGTGATCCAAATCACCGGAGATCCTAGCGCCGAACGGACGGCACCTCCGCGTTCAACACATGTACGGTCAGGGAGACATCTCCTCCTAGTTGATCCTGCAAGGGGGAAGGAGAGGTTGATGAAGATCCAGCAGCACGACGGCGTGGTGGTGGATGCAGCAGGGATCCGGCAGGGCTTCGCCAAGCGTCTGCGAGAGGGAGAGGTGTAGCAAGGGGGAAGGGAGGCGCCAAGTGCAAGGGTGCGGCTGCCCTCCCTCCCTCCTCTTTATATAGGATCCCCAGGGGGGCGCCGGCCCTAGGAGATTGAATCTCCAAGGGGGGGCGGCGGCCAGGGGGTGGCTTGCCCCCCAAGGCAAGTGGAGGCGCCCCCACCCTAGGGTTTCCAACCCTAGGCGCAGGGGGGCCCAAGGGGGGGCGCACCAGCCCACCAGGGTCTGGTTCCCCTCCCACTTCAGCCCATGGGGCCCTCCGGGATAGGTGGCCCCACCCGGTGGACCCCCGTGACCCTTCCGGTTGTTCCGGTATAATACCGGTGACCCCCGAAACTTTCTCGATGGCCGAAACTCAACTTCCTATATATAATTCTTTACCTCCGGACCATTCCGGAACTCCTCATGACGTCCGAGATCTCATTCGGGACTCCGAACAACTTTCGGTTTACTGCATACTCATATCTCTACAACCCTACCATCACCGAACCTTAAGTGTGTAGACCCTACAGGTTCGGGAGACATGCAGACATGACCGAGACGCCTCTCCGGTCAATAACCAACAACGGGATCTGGATATCCATGTTGGCTCCCACATGCTCCTCGATGATCTCATCAGATGAACCACGATGTCGAGGATTCAAACAACCCCGTATACAATTCCCTTTGTCAATCGGTACGTTACTTGCCCGAGACTCGATCGTCGGTATCCCAATACCTCGTTTAATCTCGTTACCGACAAGTCACTTTACTCGTACCGTAATGCATGATCCCGTGGCCAGACACTTGGTCACATTGAGCTCATTATGATGATGCATTACCGAGTGGGCCCAGAGATACCTCTCCGTCATACGGTGTGACAAATCCCAGTCTCGATTCGTGCCAACCCAACAGACACTTTAGGAGATACACGTTGTGCACCTTTATAGTCACCCAGTTACGTTGTGACGTTTGGTACACCCAAAGCACTCCTACGGTATCCGGGAGTTGCACAATCTCATGGTCTAAGGAAATGATACTTGACATTTGGAAAAGCTCTAGCTAAACGAACTACACAATCTTTGAGCTATGCTTAGGATTGGGTCTTGTCTATCACATCATTCTCCTAATGATGTGATCCCGTTATCAATGACATCCAATGTCCATAGTCAGGAAACCATGACTATCTGTTGATCAACGAGCTAGTCAACTAGAGGCTCACTAGGGACAAGTTGTGGTCTATGTATTCACACATGTATTACGATTTCCGGATAATACAATTATAGCATGAATAACAAACAATTATCATGAACAAAGAAATATAATAATAACCATTTTATTATTGCCTCTAGGGGCATATTTCCAACAGTCTCCCACTTGCACTAGAGTTCAATAATCTAGTTACATTGTGATGAATCGAACACCCATGGAATTCTGGTGTTGATCATGTTTTGCCCTAGGGAGAGGTTTAGTCAACGGATCTGCCACATTCAGGTCCGTATGTACTTTACAAATATCTATGTCTCCATCTTGAACATTTTCACGTATGGAGTTGAAGCGACGCTTGATGTGCCTGGTCTTCTTGTGAAACCTGGGCTCCTTGGCAAGTGCAGTAGCTCCAGTGTTGTCACAGAAGAGTTTGATCGGCCCCAACGCATTGGGTATGACTCCTAGGTCGGTGATGAACTCCTTCACCCAGATTGCTTCATGCGCTGCCTCCGAGGCTGCCATGTACTCCGCTTCACATGTAGATCCCGCCATGACGCTTTGCTTGCAACTGCACCAGCTTACTGCCCCACCATTCAGAATATACACGTATCCGGTTTGTGACTTCGAGTCATCCAGATCTGTGCCGAAGCTAGCGTCGACGTAACCCTTTACGACGAGCTCTTCGTCACCTCCATAGACGAGAAACATGTCCTTTGATATTCTTGACCGCTGTCCAGTGTTCCTTGCCGGGATTACTTTGGTACCTTCCTACCAAACTTACGGCAAGGTTTCTATCAGGTCTGGTACATAGCATGGCATACATAATAGATCCTATGGCTGAGGCATAGGGGATGACACTCATCTCTTCTATATCTTCTGCCGTGGTCGGGCATTGAGCCGAGCTCAATCTCACACCTTGCAATACAGGCAAGAACCCTTTCTTGGACTGATCCATATTGAACATCTTCAATATCTTATCAAGGTATGTGCTTTGTGAAAGACCTATGAGGCGTCTCGATCTATCCCTATAGATCTTGATGCCTAGTATGTAAGTAGCTTCTCCAAGGTCCTTCATTGAAAAACACTTATTCAAGTAGGCCTTAATGCTGTCCAAAAGTTCTATATCATTTCCCATCAAAAGTATGTCATCTACATATAATATGAGAAATGCTACAGAGCTCCCACTCACTTTCTTGTAAACGCAGGCTTCTCCATAAGTCTGCATAAACCCAAACGCTTTGATCATCTCATCAAAGCGAATGTTCCAACTCCGAGATGCTTGCACCAGCCCATAAATGGATCACTGGAGCTTGCACACCTTGTTAGCATTCTTAGGATCGACAAAACCTTTCGGCTGCATCATATACAGTTCTTCCTTAAGATAACCGTTAAGGAATGCTGTTTTGACGTCCATCTGCCATATCTCATAATCATAGTATGCGGCAATTGCTAACATGATTCGGACGGACTTCAGCTTCGCTACGGGAGAGAAAGTCTCAACGTAGTCAACCCCTTGAACTTGCCGATAACCCCTAGCGACAAGTCGAGCTTTATAGATGGTAACATTACCATCCGCGTCCGTCTTCTTCTTAAAGACCCATTTGTTTTCTATTGCTCGGATTGCATGGCTTCAAGCCATTTTTTGGAATCTGGGCCCACCATCGCTTCTTCATGGTTCGAAGGTTCACCGTTGTCTAACAACATGATTTCCAGGACAGGGTTGCCATACCATTCTAGTGTGGAACGTGTCCTTGTGGACCTACGAAGTTTAGTAGTAACTTGATCCGAAGTACCTTGATCATCATAATTTATTTCCTCTCCAGTCGGTGTAGGCACCACAGGAACATCTTCTTGAGCTGTGCTACTTACCGGTTCAAGAGGTAGTACTTCATCAAGTTCCACTTTCCTCCCAGTTACTTCTCTCGAGAGAAACTCTTTCTCCAGAAAGGACCCGTTCTTGGGAACAAAGATCTTGCCTTCGGATCTAAGGTAGAAGGTATACCCAATTGTTTCCTTAGGGTATCCTATGAAGTTTCATTTTTCCGACTTGAGTTCGAGCTTTTCAGGTTGAAGTTTCTTGACATAAGCATCACATCCCCAAACTTTTAGAAACGACAGCTTAGGTTTCTTCCCAAACCATAATTCATACGGTGTTGTCTCAATGGATTTAGACGGTGCCCTATTTAAAGTGAATGTGGCTGTCTCTAGAGCGTATCCCCAAAAAGATAGCGGTAAATCGGTAAGAGACATCATAGATCACACCATATCCAATAAAGTGCGATTACGATGTTCGGACACACCATTACGCTGAGGTGTTCCATGCGGCGTGAGTTGTGAAATGATTCCACATTTCCTTAAGTGCGTACCAAATTCGTGACTTAAATATTCTCCTCCACGATCTGATCGTAAGTACTTTATTTTTCGGTCACGTTGATTCTCTACCTCATTCTAAAATTCCTTGAAATTTTCAAAGGTCTCAGACTTGTGTTTCATCAAGTAGACATACCCATATCTACTCAAGTCATCAGTGAGAGTGAGAACATAACGATATCCTCCGCGAGCCTCAACGCTCATTGGACCGCACACATCAGTATGTATGATTTCCAATAAGTTGGTTGCTCGCTCCATTGTTCCGGAGAACGGAGTCTTGGTCATTTTGCCGATGAGGCATGGCTCGCATGTGTCAAATGATTCATAATCGAGAGACTCTAAAAGTCCATCAGCATGGAGCTTCTTCATGCGCTTGACACCAATGTGACCAAGGCGGCAGTGCCACAAGTATGTGGGACTATCGTTATCAACTTTACATCTTTTGGTATTCACACTATGAATATGTGTAACATCACGTTCGAGATTCATTAAGAATAAACCATTGACCATCGGGGCATGACCATAAAACATATCTCTCATATAAATAGAACAACCATTATTCTCGGATTTAAATGAGTAGCCATCTTGTATTAAACGAGATCCAGATACAATGTTCATGGTCAAAGCTGGCACTAAATAACAATTATTGAGGTTTAAAACTAATCCCGTAGGTAAATGTAGAGGTAGCGTGCCGACGGCAATCACATAGACTCTGGAACCATTCCCGACGCGCATCGTCACCTCGTCCTTCGCCAGTCTCCGCTTATTCCACAGCTCCTGTTTTGAGTTACAAATATGAGCAACGACACTGGTATCAAATACCCAGGAGCTACTACGAGCACTGGTAAGGTACACATCAATTACATGTATATCACATATACCTTTAGTGTTGCCGGCCTTCTTGTCCGCTAAGTAATTGGGGCAGTTCCGCTTCCAGTGACCCTTCCCTTTGCAATAAAAGCACTCAGTCTCAGACTTGCGTCCATTCTTTGACTTCTTTCCGGCAGCTGGCTTACCGGGCGCGGCAACTTCCTTGCCATACTTCTTGATGTTCTTCTTACCCTTGCCTTTCTTGAACTTAGTGGTTTTATTCACCATCAAGACTTGATGTTCCTTTTTGATCTCTACCTATGCTGATTTCAGCATTGAATATACTTCAGGAATGGTCTTTTCCATCCCCTGCATATTGAAGTTCATCACAAAGCTCTTGTAGCTCGGTGGAAGCGACTGAAGGATTCTTTCAATAACTGCGTCATCCGGGAGATTAACTCCCAGCTGAGTCAAGCGGTTGTGCAACCCAGACATTTTGAGTATGTGCTCACTGACAGAACTATTTTCCTCCATCTTACAGCTGAAGAACTTGTCGGAGACTTCATATCTCTTGACCCGGGCATGAGCTTGGAAAACCATTTTCAGCTCTTCGAACATCTCATATGCTCCGTGTTGCTCAAAACGCTTTTGGAGCCCCGGTTCTAAGCTGTAAAGCATGCCACACTGAACGAGGGAGTAATCATCAGCACGAGACTGCCAAGCGTTCATGACGTCTTGGTTCTCTGGGATGGGAGCTTCACCTAGCGGTGCTTCTAAGACATAATCTTTCTTTGCAGCTATGAGGATGATCCTCAGGTTCCGGACCCAGTCCGTATAGTTGCTGCCATCATCTTTCAGCTTGGTTTTCTCTAGGAACGTGTTGAAGTTCAGGTGGACATGAGCGTTGGCCATTTGATCTACAAGACATATTTGCAAAGGTTTTTAGACTAAGTTCATGATAATTAAGTTCATCTAATCAAATTATTTAATGAA
This sequence comes from Triticum dicoccoides, assembly GCF_002162155.2. Lineage (NCBI taxonomy): Eukaryota > Viridiplantae > Streptophyta > Magnoliopsida > Poales > Poaceae > Triticum > Triticum dicoccoides. Next base: position 712,608,255 of record NC_041391.1, read on the forward strand.
CTCCCACTCAGATTAGACATCCCTATAGTCATCTAAGTGATACATGATCCGAGTCGACTAGGCCGTGTCCGATCATCACGTGAGACGGACTAGTCATCATCGGTGAACATCTCCATGTTGATCGTATCTTCCATATGACTCATGTTCGACCTTTCGGTCTCTTGTGTTCCGAGGCCATGTCTGTACATGCTAGGCTCGTCAAGTTAACCTAAGTGTTTTGCATGTGTAAATCTGTCTTACACCCGTTGTATGTGAACGTTAGAATCTATCACACCCGATCATCATGTGGTGCTTCGAAACGACGAACTTTCGCAACGGTGCACAGTTAGGGTGAACACTTTCTTGAAATTATTATGAGGGATCATCTTATTTACTACCATCGTTCTAAGTAAACAAGATGCATAAACATAATAAACATCACATGCAATTAAATAGTGACATGATATGGCCAATATCATATAGCTCCTTTGATCTCCATCTTCGGGGCTCCATGATCATCTTTGTCGCCGGCATGACACCATGATCTCCATCATCATGATCTCCATCATCGTGTCTCCATGAAGTTGCTCGCCAACTATTACTTCTACTACTATGGCTAACGCTTTAGCAATAAAGTAAAGTAATTACATGGCACTAAATCATTGACACGCAGGTCATACAATAATTAAGACAACTCCTATGGCTCTGTAACGCCCTCGATGCGGCTATATCTCCCACGTGTCGAAGCACGACTTAGAGGCATAACCGCATTGAAAGCAATGTCGCAAGTGAGGTAATCTTCACACAACCCATGTAATACATAAGGGAAAGAGATACATAGTTGGCTTACAATCGCCACTTCACACAATTACATGAATAAAGCATTACATCATCCAGATACAATCAAGGTCCGACTACGGAACCAGAATAAAAGAAGAACCCCAAATGCGACAAAGGTCCCCGATCGACCCCAACTGGGCTCCACTACTGATCAACTAGAACGAAACAACACAAAGGGCAAGATCTTCATCGAGCTCCTCCTTGAGCTTGGTTGCGTCATCTGCACGGTAACATAGGCACCTGCAAACTGGTTTTGGAAGTATCTGTGAGCCACGGGGACTCAGCAATCTCGCACCCACGAGATCAAGACTATTTAAGCTTATAGGAAGGATGGAGTAATGAGGTGGAGCTGCAGCAAGCGACTAGCATATATGGTGGCTAACATACGCAAATGAGAGCGAGAAGAGAAGGCAAAGCACGGTCGAGAAACTATGATCAAGAAGTGATCCTATAACAACCTACGTCAAGCATAACTCCAACACCGTGTTCACTTCCCGGACTCCGCCGGAAAGAGACCATCACGGTTACACACACGGTTGATGTATTTTAATTAAGGTCAACTTCGGGTTTTCTACAACCGGACGTTAACAAATTCCCATCTGCCCATAACCGCGGGCACGGCTTTCGAAAGTTCAAATCCCTGCAGGGGTGTCCCAACTTAGCCCATGACAAGCTCTCGCGGTCAACGAAGGAATAGACCTCCACCCGGGACACTTCGATCAGACTCGGTATCCCGGTACAACAAGACATTTCGACAGGGTAAAACTAAACCAGCAACACCGCCCGAATGTGCCGACAAATCCCGATAGGAGCTGCACATATCTCTTTCTCAGGGCACACTCAGATTGTCCAAGGTACGGGTAGGCCAACCCAGAGTTGCCCCTGGTGGCCACCGGCAGCTGACAGGTTGGACCAACACTCAGAGGAGCACTGGCCCGGGGGGGTAAAATAATGATGACCCTTGAGTCTGCAGAACCCAAGGGAAAGAAAAGGCTAGGTGGCAAATGGTAAAACCAAGGTTGGGCATTGCTGGAAGAGCTTTACTTAAGGCGAACTGTCAAGGGGTTCCCATTATAGCCCAACCGCGTAAGGGACGCAAAATCCGGGAACATAACACCGATATGACGGAAACTAGGGCGGCAAGAGTGGAACAAAACACCAGGCATAAGGCCGAGCCTTCCACCCTTTACCAAGTATATAGATGCATTAATTAAGTAAGATATATTGTGATATCCCAACAAGCAAATAAATGTTCCAACAAGGAACGGTATCTCCATGTTCCAACAAGGAACAAACTTCAATCTTCACCTGCAACTAACAATGCTATAAGAGGGGCTGAGCAAAGTGGTAACATAGCCAATCAACGGTTTGCTAGGACATGGTGGGTTAGAGGTTTGACATGGCAATTTGGGAGGCTGACAAGCAAATGGTAGGCATCGTAGCATTGGCATGGCAAAAGAGCGAGCAAACTAGCATAGCAAAGATAGTAGTGATTTCGAGGGTATGATCATCTTGCCTGAAATCCCGCAAGGAAGAAGAACGAATCCAAGAAGAAGACAAACGGTCGTAGACGAACAAATCCTCACAACTCCGGAACGAAACCGAAGCTAACGAGAGAAGCAACCCGGAAAGAAACAAACAACATAGTAAACACACAAGCATAAACAAGTCATGATGCACAAACAAGTATGATGCATGTCCGGTTTAATGAGGCATGGCATGGCAAAGTGCAACAAACAATACTACAAGTTAAGTGGAGCTCAATATGCAACGAGGTGCATGTTGACGGAACACCACATCAATTATTTAGTTATCTCTCGTTTAAGCTACCCAACAATATTAACTGTTGTTAAACATGGCAAGAGGTGAAGCATAATATAAACTATACCATCTAAACAATTTAAATGGGGCCGGATATAAAAACAACAAATCCGGTAAATCCCCATATGCATTTAGCAATTTAATGCAACAACAAGTTTAAACATTTTAAATGTTGTTATCATGATGCGGATGACATATACAAGTTTTATGCAATTTTATGAAAATGTTGACATGAGCATGTTATGAAGCATTTGGTCACCATGGCGGAACAAAAAGGGTGCCACGGCGGCGAAACAAAAATGGTGCCACGGCAACATTCCGGTCCCGGTAACTCAGGGAGATACCGGTGCAAAAGGAGGCGTGCGGATGTGCGGAACATGCTAGAGATGGTGGGGTGCTCCCGACTACCGGGTTCCCACGGGTTAGTGGCATGGAAAACGAGTGACAATTCGAACACGGTGCAAACATAGGGTGCATCTCATACAACACATGCATTCGGTCAACGGACGGCGTCTCGGGGTTATACCTTCGAAGCGTGCGTTTTCGGAGCGGTTCGAGTCGTCGAGGGAAGTAGTTGTTCACGGCGACGGTAGAGGTTCACGTTTCGTAGTCGTTCGAGCCATCGGTAGCGGTACTTGATGAATCCCGAAACGAACTTGGCGTCTTCGTGCGTAGGGGTACTTGGCGTTTCCGGAGACGACGGTAGAGGTACTTGACGCGTCGTTGTGGTACTTGGCAAAAATCATAAAGACGATGCTTGGCGGTCCTGGGATGGTCTTGGCGTCCATGAACTTGCGTTCCGGTGTGGTAGTCGAAGTAGCCGGTCTTGCTGAACTGAAGGGGCATTGAGGGACTAGCAAAGGCCCTGCCTCGGGAGGTCACAGGAGGTGCGTGGAGGTAGCTCGAGCTGCTGGTCGTCGGGGCATGGCCGAGCAGCGGCTGGAAGAAGTGGCCGGTGTTGGCCTTGGCATGAAGCAGGGAAGGCGGAGCTCCTGCTAAGGCGATGGCGGCGAGTAGGCAACGAAACTTGGCGTCGACGTACAGACGCAGCTCGGAGAAGCAACGACTGGACCGTGCAGCGGTGGGCGAGGGACTCCGGGACGACGCGGAGGTCGAGGAACTTGGCCGGTGGCGCGGTTTGGAGCAGATCGGGCGCGAGGAAGGTCGGAGGAGCCCGAGGCGAACGACAGAGGGGCGCGAAGGGTCGGCGCTCGGCGCGAGGTTGCAGCAGCTGCTGCTGTCGGCGGCGAGGTCGAGGCGGGGCACGTGGCCGCCGGAGTTGAGGATGCGGGGCGGCGTCGGGCGCGCAGGGCGAGGAGGAAGACAAGGCGCGGGGGCGGCGTCTCCCTGGTTCGGCGCGACGAGGAAGAAAAGAGGAGGGGGATCGAGGGAGAGAGATGAGTGCGGCGGCCAGAGGAAGAGATGGGGATCGATGGGAGGGAGAGTGGTGGAACGGGCGCGATGCGGGCGAAGGGGAGGACGAGGGAGAGATGGATGGGGATCGGGCAGAGGGGTTCGGGCAAGTGGCGGCGTAGGGAGAGAGTGGAGGGAGAGATCGAGAGGAGGGGATCGGCCTCCTGGCGGCTAGGGTTAGAGGGGTCGGCTGGGCCTTGGGCCGGCTTAGGTTGGCCGGGCCTAAGAGGCCGGCTGGGCTGCAAGTCTCTCTTCTCCCTCTCTAAAGAAAATAAAAACAAAACAGAGATAGGAAAGAAAAGAAAGAGGGGTTAGGGGAAGAAGTAGGACATGGGGATAATTTTTCCGGACTCGCAAAAATGAGTTTGTTCCGAGAAAAATAGAAAGGCCACGATTGAAAGATTTAAATTCAAACTCATTTGAAATTCAAATGGGTTTGAACTAGGACTTGATGAAAGGAAGGTCCAAAAATGTTCGGATTTTTGGTGGAGCTCCGGAAAATGATGAAATAATTTATGGGCAGAGTTGGAGATCAAGAATTAAGATAATAAAGGCATTGGGATTTTGCAAGTGTGTTATGGTGAATTCCAAAAATGGAATATTTTATTATAGCTCCCTAATAATATTGAGAGGCTTTAATATGTTATAAAGAGAAATCACGAGTGAATTCCCTCGATTTAAATGGATCGAAAAAAAAATCCATACGATTTATTTAGTTTAGTTTAAAAAAAAAAGACATGATGGCATGACGACATGATGCAATGCACATGATGCAGGGATGAATGCAACAAATAAAACAAATCACACGACGAAACTCGGAATAGCTGGAAGTCTTCTGGAACGTCGGTCTTGGGGCGTTACAACACTCCACCACTACAAGAGGATCTCGTCCCGAGATCTAGGATGGCACCGGAGAGAAATGGAAGAGGAAGAGAAGAGGTAAAACTAAGTTGCTTCTTTGACCAATGAGTGAAACCAAAGAACCTTGAGAGGTTGAACAAATTGAAAGAAAGAATACAAAGGAGATGAACGAGATTGCAAACAATCCGTTAGAAAGAGGAACAAGGAACATTACGATAACTTGAAGGTTGCAAAGACATGAATCAAGAGTTTAATGGACAAGATAGAATTCGAAACCACTCTGGTTGAAACGAGATAAACAAGGAACAAGGAAGATCAAAATCGGACAGCACTCCGGTTGGAAAGAGATGCAAGACTTGATAAGATGAAAAAGAACTTCAAAGAAAAAGGCAGGACACTCCGGTTAAATGGATAAGCATGAAAAGAACACGATCCTGACAAAACAAGATGATGATTGAAGAGCACAACATCACAATGCCTCCGAAACAAAAGAATAGAAGATAGATAATTGAAATAGAAGAATGGAGAAGAAAATGCCAACATCTGCCACCAACGGAAACAAATGATTGGATTGATATCAACAAGGAGACGAGAAACTTATTTCACCGGAAGGACAAATGAAGAACTTGGGTCATTGGCAAGCACCACAAATAGCAACATTCCTTAGGGAAGGCTTTAGGTGAAATATAACCCAAGATAACTCCAAAGAAGAGATTGATGGATTTAAAATATCTCATTCTTGATAACTTGTGACTCACGAAGCAACGAAGGGGAATTATCAAGAAGGACATAATACCACCTCCAAAGATACGGTAGAAAGAATTGCACTCCGGATTACCATATGAAGAAAGCTTGAGCTCCTTAGGAAAGAATCTCGATGAAAACTTTGAGAAGGGAATTAAACCCTTGATGAACCATCATGTAGAACCTCCATGAAGAACTCCGGTAAACAAAAGGAATGAAAAGAAAGAGAAATTGAAAACACAAGGTGAATCCTTGCAATGATTTAGATGGATCTCCGTGATAATTAGAGCTTGGAACTCCGGGAAAAAGAGAAGATGAAACAAATGAAACCGAGAATTTTAAGGGCCTCCGGAATAAAGAATTAATCACTTGGATGAACAAGAATAAGAATTATGTTATGCTTATCCTTCACCAATTAAATTGATGACAGTCAACGGATTTGGCATACTACTTATTCTCGTAGAAAGGATTAAAAGAGATATAGCGTAAACTTGAGAAGGTCTTCAACGAACCACCGGTAGGATTGGAACAACAAATGAATTGATATGATGAACAAGGAAGAGAGATCTTGAAAGAACCACCGTAAGAATTGAAATTGAACGTAGCAAATGCAGAAATCACCGGGAAGAATTGCAAAATGAATGAAGATACTTTAGGGTATTTAGATACATGAGAACGAAGAGATCAAGAACTGATTAGAGGATATTCGATTGATGCACCGGCAAGATAGGAGAATGATAACTGACAGCTGAGAATGAATAAACCTGAATTGATGGACTCCGGATGACAAACTGAGAAGACTCTTGAATATCTCCTGATGGGTGAAAAAGATTCTCACAATCGAAAACAATCATGAGAGGATGGCAACAAGCTAGCACCATGAATCTTGAAGAGAATAGAGCAAGATTAAAGAGAAACTCTTCTTCGGTCTTCAAATGATGAGAATGACAACGAGAAACACCACCAAGAATTATTGAGGCACACCGGAAGAATCAAAAGCGAAGAGGTTGAGCCAACGATGAAAGAATTTGAAAGATCAAGGAGAAAGGCATTTGACTGATGATAACTCAATGTTACGTCAAACTTGGAAAAGAATTTGAGAGTAACGCCGGGAAAATAAGAAGAGTCAGGTAAGATCCTGGAAAAAGACCTGTGGGTTAGGGCCCACTCAAAAGAACACCGTTGAAAAGATTGATTGAAATAGATATTGCACCGGTAGAATTAAATGACTTGAATGAGATAATAATCTCGAAAGAGCTTGAACGAATGCAGAGTGGAAACACGAATCTTAGAGATATCTTGAGCACTCCAGAATAATTGAATAGCGAGAGATGGATGATTAAGAGGTGCACCGGCATAAGAAAAGCATTGGAAAAAAAAGAAAAAAAAAAGAAAAGGAGTATGCTTAATACCAAAGCTTGAATTAAATCCACCAGAGAAGAAAAGAACGAGGAATGACGAACTTGAAGCTCCATTAGAATCTTCATGAGAATCACCGGATAAGAACATTGACGGAAAAGAATGGAGAAACTTCCCATCAATAAAATGGATACTTGAAGAAGAAATCTTAGTCCTTGAAGAAAAACAAAAGGGAGGGAGGGTGGGAAAAACAAAGGCAACTTGGAGACGGATGAAACAAACACCGTTGAGAAGAAGTGATAAATGATCTTGCAAATGTTGACGTGAACGGATCCACTTGAGGAGAGACACACCGGTTAAAAAAAAGGATTGACAAGACAGACTCGATGATCAAGAAGGATTAGTATTCACATAGGAATATGAGAACACCATTTGGAAAAGGTATGGAATCAACATTTGACTTCGAAGCAACTCGAATACCACAACT
>NC_041391.1:712615881-712616797 GCF_002162155.2 Triticum dicoccoides
ATCCGTTATACAAGTTATGGCAATACTCCCGTACTCACCTCAGTACTGGGTTATCGGGGTTATCTCACCAACAACTGCATAAAAGAGATTTTCGATGTCGGCATACTAAACTCAGGTATTCCAGAACTGCAACGATAAAATTATGACGACAACACCTCAGAGCTCAACTCCCCGGGACACTTCCACTAAACCCCTGACAGGAGGCACCAAGACAATGTTCTCATCATAAAACCATCGGAACGATTCCAAGATACCCGCGTGATCCTAAATTTTTTTTTAGTGAAATTTGAGAAGAGAAGAGTCAAAACTCTACGTCAGGATGCCTTACCAGAGCGATGAAGAGACTGGGGAGTAAAAAGAATTCCTAACTCTCCGATATATATAATCCTAAATGACTCAAAATATTTTTTCTAGACACAACTCAGCCGCTAAAAACGATCAAGTAGTGGGGCTCCTAAGGTCGGGGAAGGCTCTGATTACCAACTTGTAACGCCCTCGATGCGGCTATATCTCCCACGTGTCGAAGCACGACTTAGAGGCATAACCGCATTGAAAGCAATGTCGCAAGTGAGGTAATCTTCACACAACCCATGTAATACATAAGGGAAAGAGATACATAGTTGGCTTACAATCGCCACTTCACACAATTACATGAATAAAGCATTACATCATCCAGATACAATCAAGGTCCGACTACGGAACCAGAATAAAAGAAGAACCCCAAATGCGACAAAGGTCCCCGATCGACCCCAACTGGGCTCCACTACTGATCAACTAGAACGAAACAACACAAAGGGCAAGATCTTCATCGAGCTCCTCCTTGAGCTTGGTTGCGTCATCTGCACGGTAACATAGGCACCTGCAAACTGGTTTTGGAAGTATCTGTGAGCCACGGGGACTCAGCAATCTCGCACCC
>NC_041391.1:712616807-712617875 GCF_002162155.2 Triticum dicoccoides
AAATGTTGACGTGAACGGATCCACTTGAGGAGAGACACACCGGTTAAAAAAAAGGATTGACAAGACAGACTCGATGATCAAGAAGGATTAGTATTCACATAGGAATATGAGAACACCATTTGGAAAAGGTATGGAATCAACATTTGACTTCGAAGCAACTCGAATACCACAACTCAAAACAAAACAAAGGATTGGCTTGCAAAATAAGCCAGAACAAACATATGATAGAGATTTCGTCCGAAGTTTTCGTGGTGGGGCCTACACGGGCTCGATCGTACAGCACCATCATGTACAAGGCAGTGCACATGACATACGAAGCGTCCCCGAGTCGGCATAGCCAAGGACTCTTTAAGACACAACGAGACCACTGTAAAATCGACCGTGAATAGGCGGACCACTAGACGTCGAACCCCAATTTCATATCATACATCTGTTGGAAAGATATCCTAAGAGCTACTTGATTTCCCACCTATGAAACTCCCGAAATTTTCCGGTTATGCAATCAGGTGTTGGGGATACAGGGGAAGCATAATATCTCACCCAAAACTAACAAATCCTACATCCAGCTGTATCCATCCTTCAACACATAACCAAGAAACCTTCGGAAATCGTCTACCTCAACCTTCGAAAAGCATCCGTTATACAAGTTATGGCAATACTCCCGTACTCACCTCAGTACTGGGTTATCGGGGTTATCTCACCAACAACTGCATAAAAGAGATTTTCGATGTCGGCATACTAAACTCAGGTATTCCAGAACTGCAACGATAAAATTATGACGACAACACCTCAGAGCTCAACTCCCCGGGACACTTCCACTAAACCCCTGACAGGAGGCACCAAGACAATGTTCTCATCATAAAACCATCGGAACGATTCCAAGATACCCGCGTGATCCTAAATTTTTTTTTAGTGAAATTTGAGAAGAGAAGAGTCAAAACTCTACGTCAGGATGCCTTACCAGAGCGATGAAGAGACTGGGGAGTAAAAAGAATTCCTAACTCTCCGATATATATAATCCTAAATGACTCAAAATATTTTTTCTAGACACAACTCAGCCGCTAAAAA
>NC_041391.1:712617885-712627389 GCF_002162155.2 Triticum dicoccoides
TGTAACGCCCTCGATGCGGCTATATCTCCCACGTGTCGAAGCACGACTTAGAGGCATAACCGCATTGAAAGCAATGTCGCAAGTGAGGTAATCTTCACACAACCCATGTAATACATAAGGGAAAGAGATACATAGTTGGCTTACAATCGCCACTTCACACAATTACATGAATAAAGCATTACATCATCCAGATACAATCAAGGTCCGACTACGGAACCAGAATAAAAGAAGAACCCCAAATGCGACAAAGGTCCCCGATCGACCCCAACTGGGCTCCACTACTGATCAACTAGAACGAAACAACACAAAGGGCAAGATCTTCATCGAGCTCCTCCTTGAGCTTGGTTGCGTCATCTGCACGGTAACATAGGCACCTGCAAACTGGTTTTGGAAGTATCTGTGAGCCACGGGGACTCAGCAATCTCGCACCCGCGAGATCAAGACTATTTAAGCTTATATGAAGGATGGAGTAATGAGGTGGAGCTGCAGCAAGCGACTAGCATATATGGTGGCTAACATACGCAAATGAGAGCGAGAAGAGAAGGCAAAGCACGGTCGAGAAACTATGATCAAGAAGTGATCCTATAACAACCTACGTCAAGCATAACTCCAACACCATGTTCACTTCCCGGACTCCGCCGGAAAGAGACCATCACGGTTACACACACGGTTGATGTATTTTAATTAAGGTCAACTTCGGGTTTTCTACAACCGGACGTTAACAAATTCCCATCTGCCCATAACCGCGGGCACGGCTTTCGAAAGTTCAAATCCCTGCAGGGGTGTCCCAACTTAGCCCATGACAAGCTCTCGCGGTCAACGAAGGAATAGACCTCCACCTGGGACACTCCGATCAGACTCGGTATCCCGGTACAACAAGACATTTCGACAGGGTAAAACTAAACCAGCAACACCGCCCGAATGTGCCGACAAATCCCGATAGGAGCTGCACATATCTCTTTCTCAGGGCACACTCAGATTGTCCAAGGTACGGGTAGGCCAACCCAGAGTTGCCCCTGGTGGCCACCGGCAGCTGACAGGTTGGACCAACACTCAGAGGAGCACTGGCCCGGGGGGGGGGGTAAAATAATGATGACCCTTGAGTCTGCAGAACCCAAGGGAAAGAAAAGGCTAGGTGGCAAATGGTAAAACCAAGGTTGGGCATTGCTGGAAGAGCTTTACTTAAGGCGAACTGTCAAGGGGTTCCCATTATAGCCCAACCGCGTAAGGGACGCAAAATCCGGGAACATAACACCGATATGACGGAAACTAGGGCGGCAAGAGTGGAACAAAACACCAGGCATAAGGCCGAGCCTTCCACCCTTTACCAAGTATATAGATGCATTAATTAAGTAAGATATATTGTGATATCCCAACAAGCAAATAAATGTTCCAACAAGGAACGGTATCTCCATGTTCCAACAAGGAACAAACTTCAATCTTCACCTGCAACTAACAATGCTATAAGAGGGGCTGAGCAAAGTGGTAACATAGCCAATCAACGGTTTGCTAGGACATGGTGGGTTAGAGGTTTGACATGGCAATTTGGGAGGCTGACAAGCAAATGGTAGGCATCGTAGCATTGGCATGGCAAAAGAGCGAGCAAACTAGCATAGCAAAGATAGTAGTGATTTCGAGGGTATGATCATCTTGCCTGAAATCCCGCAAGGAAGAAGAACGAATCCAAGAAGAAGACAAACGGTCGTAGACGAACAAATCCTCACAACTCCGGAACGAAACCGAAGCTAACGAGAGAAGCAACCCGGAAAGAAACAAACAACATAGTAAACACACAAGCATAAACAAGTCATGATGCACAAACAAGTATGATGCATGTCCGGTTTAATGAGGCATGGCATGGCAAAGTGCAACAAACAATACTACAAGTTAAGTGGAGCTCAATATGCAACGAGGTGCATGTTGACGGAACACCACATCAATTATTTAGTTATCTCTCGTTTAAGCTACCCAACAATATTAACTGTTGTTAAACATGGCAAGAGGTGAAGCATAATATAAACTATACCATCTAAACAATTTAAATGGGGCCGGATATAAAAACAACAAATCCGGTAAATCCCCATATGCATTTAGCAATTTAATGCAACAACAAGTTTAAACATTTTAAATGTTGTTATCATGATGCGGATGACATATACAAGTTTTATGCAATTTTATGAAAATGTTGACATGAGCATGTTATGAAGCATTTGGTCACCATGGCGGAACAAAAAGGGTGCCACGGCGGCGAAACAAAAATGGTGCCACGGCAACATTCCGGTCCCGGTAACTCAGGGAGATACCGGTGCAAAAGGAGGCGTGCGGATGTGCGGAACATGCTAGAGATGGTGGGGTGCTCCCGACTACCGGGTTCCCACGGGTTAGTGGCATGGAAAACGAGTGACAATTCGAACACGGTGCAAACGTAGGGTGCATCTCATACAACACATGCATTCGGTCAACGGACGGCGTCTCGGGGTTATACCTTCGAAGCGTGCGTTTTCGGAGCGGTTCGAGTCGTCGAGGGAAGTAGTTGTTCACGGCGACGGTAGAGGTTCACGTTTCGTAGTCGTTCGAGCCATCGGTAGCGGTACTTGATGAATCCCGAAACGAACTTGGCGTCTTCGTGCGTAGGGGTACTTGGCGTTTCCGGAGACGACGGTAGAGGTACTTGACGCGTCGTTGTGGTACTTGGCAAAAATCATAGAGACGATGCTTGGCGGTCCTGGGATGGTCTTGGCGTCCATGAACTTGCGTTCCGGTGTGGTAGTCGAAGTAGCCGGTCTTGCTGAACTGAAGGGGCATTGAGGGACTAGCAAAGGCCCTGCCTCGGGAGGTCACAGGAGGTGCGTGGAGGTAGCTCGAGCTGCTGGTCGTCGGGGCATGGCCGAGCAGCGGCTGGAAGAAGTGGCCGGTGTTGGCCTTGGCATGAAGCAGGGGAGGCGGAGCTCCTGCTAAGGCGATGGCGGCGAGTAGGCAACGAAACTTGGCGTCGACGTATAGACGCAGCTCGGAGAAGCAACGACTGGACCGTGCAGCGGTGGGCGAGGGACTCCGGGACGACGCGGAGGTCGAGGAACTTGGCCGGTGGCGCGGTTTGGAGCAGATCGGGCGCGAGGAAGGTCGGAGGAGCCCGAGGAGAACGACAAAGGGGCGCGAAGGGGCGGCGCTCGGCGCGAGGGTGCAGCAGCTGCTGCTGTCGGCGGCGAGGTCGAGGAGGGGCACGTGGCCGCCGGAGTTGAGGATGCGGGGCGGCGTCGGGCGCGCAGGGCGAGGAGGAAGACAGGGCGCGGGGGCGGCGTCTCCCTGGTTCGGCGCGACGAGGAAGAAAAGAGGAGGGGGATCGAGGGAGAGAGATGAGTGCGGCGGCCAGAGGAAGAGATGGGGATCGATGGGAGGGAGAGTGGTGGAACGGGCGCGATGCGGGCGAAGGGGAGGACGAGGGAGAGATGGATGGGGATCGGGCAGAGGGGTTCGGGCAAGTGGCGGCGTAGGGAGAGAGTGGAGGGAGAGATCGAGAGGAGGGGATCGGCCTCCTGGCGGCTAGGGTTAGAGGGGTCGGCTGGGCCATGGGCCGGCTTAGGTTGGCCGGGCCTAAGAGGCCGGCTGGGCTCCAAGTCTCTCTTCTCCCTCTCTAAAGAAAATAAAAACAAAACAGAGATAGGAAAGAAAAGAAAGAGGGGTTAGGGGAAGAAGTAGGACACGGGGATAATTTTTCCGGACTCGCAAAAATGAGTTTGTTCCGAGAAAAATAGAAAGGCCACGATTGAAAGATTTAAATTCAAACTCATTTGAAATTCAAATGGGTTTGAACTAGGACTTGATGAAAGGAAGGTCCAAAAATGTTCGGATTTTTGGTGGAGCTCCGGAAAATGATGAAATAATTTATGGGCAGAGTTGGAGATCAAGAATTAAGATAATAAAGGCATTGGGATTTTGCAAGTGTGTTATGGTGAATTCCAAAAATGGAATATTTTATTATAGCTCCCTAATAATATTGAGAGGCTTTAATATGTTATAAAGAGAAATCACGAGTGAATTCCCTCGATTTAAATGGATCGAAAAAAAAATCCATACGATTTATTTAGTTGAGTTAAAAAAAAAGACATGATGGCATGACGACATGATGCAATGCACATGATGCAAGGATGAATGCAACAAATAAAACAAATCACACGACGAAACTCGGAATAGCTGGAAGTCTTCTGGAACGTCGGTCTCGGGGCGTTACAGTCTCCTGCCGGTTGTCATACTCATCGACATGCAAGTCGTGATTCCTATTACAAGAACATGATCTCATACATCACAATATATCATTCATCATTCGTCACTACTTTTGGCCATATCACATCACAAATCATATGCTGCAAAAACAAGTTAGACGTCCTCTAATTGTTGTCGCATGTTTTACGTGGCTGCAATAGTGTGCTAGCAAGAACGTTTTCTTACCTACGTAAAAGCCACAACGTGATTTGTCAACTTCTATTTACCCTTCATAAGGACCCTTTTCATCGAATCCTCTCCAACTAAAGTGGGAGAGACAGACACCCGCTAGCCACCTTATGCAACTAGTGCATGTCAGTCGATGGAACCTGTCTCACGTAAGCATACGTGTAAGGTCGGTACGGGCCGCTTCATCCCACGATGCCGCCGAAGCAAAATAATACTAGTAGTGGCAAGAAAGTTGACATCATCTACGCCCACAACAAATTGTGTTCTACTCGTGCAAATAGAACTACGCATAGACCTAGCTCATGATGCCACTGTTGGGGAATGTTGCAGAAAATAAAAAATTTCCTACGGTTTCACCAAGATCAATCTATGAGTTCATCTAGCAACGAGAGAAAGGAGTGCATCTACATACCCTTGTAGATCGAGCGGAAGCGTTCAAGGGAACGTGGTTGAGGGAGTCGTACTCGTCATGTTCCAAATCACCGGAGATCCTAGCGCCGAACGGACGGCACCTCCGCGCTCAACACACGTATGGTCAGGGAGACGTCTCCTCCTTCTTGATCCAGCAAGGGGGAAGGAGAGGTTGATGAAGATCCAGCAGCACGACGTCGTGGTGGTGGATGCAGCAGGGATCCGGCAGGGCTTCGCCAAGCGTCTGCGAGAGGGAGAGGTGTAGCAAGGGGGAAGGGAGGCGCCAAGTGCAAGGGTGCGGCTGCCCTCCCTCCCCCCTCTTTATATAGGGTCCCCAGGGGGGCGCCGGCCCTAGGAGATTGAATCTCCAAGGGGGGGCGGCGGCCAGGGGGGTGGATTGCCCCCCAAGGCAAGTGGAGGCGCCCCCACCCTAGGGTTTCCAACCCTAGGCGCAGGGGGGCCCAAGGGGGGGGGCGCACCAGCCCACCAGGAGCTGGTTCCCCTCCCACTTCAGCCCATGGGGCTCTCCGGGATAGGTGGCCCCACCCGGTGGACCCCCGTGACCCTTCCGGTGGTCCCGGTACAATACCGGTGACCCCCGAAACTTTCCCGATGGCCGAAACTCAACTTCCTATATATAATTCTTTACCTCCGGACCATTCCGGAACTCCTCGTGACGTCCGGGATCTCATCCGGGACTCCGAACAACTTTCGGTTTACTGCATGCTCATATCTCTACAACCCTAGCATCACCGAACCTTAAGTGTGTAGACCCTACGGGTTCGGGAGACATGCAGACATGACCGAGACGCCTCTCCGATCAATAACCAACAGCGCGATCTGGATACCCATATTGGCTCCCACATGCTCCTCGATGATCTCATCGGATGAACCACGATGTCGAGGATTCAAACAACCCCATATACAATTCCCTTTGTCAATCGGTACGTTACTTGCCCGAGACTCGATCGTCGGTATCCCAATACCTCGTTTAATCTCATTACCGGCAAGTCACTTTACTCGGACCGTAATGCATGATCCCGTGACCAGACACTTGGTCACATTGAGCTCATTATGATGATGCATTACCGAGTGGGCCCAGAGATACCTCTCCGTCATACAGAGTGACAAATCCCAGTCTCGATTCGTGCCAACCCAACAGACACTTTCGGAGATACCCGTAGTGCACCTTTATAGTCACCCAGTTACGTTGTGACATTTGGTACACCCAAAGCACTCCTACGGTATCCGGGAGTTGCACAATCTCATGGTCTAAGGAAATGATACTTGACATTTGGAAAAGCTCTAGCTAAACGAACTACACGATCTTTGAGCCATGCTTAGGATTGGGTCTTGTCCATCACATCATTCTCCTAATGATGTGATCCCGTTATCAATGACATCCAATGTCCATAGTCAGGAAACCATGACTATCTGTTGATCAACGAGCTAGTCAACTAGAGGCTCACTAGGGACAAGTTGTGGTCTATGTATTCACATGTGTATTACGATTTCCGGATAATACAATTATAGAATGAATAACAGACAATTATCATGAACAAATAAATATAATAATAACCATTTTATTATTGCCTTTAGGGCATATTTCCAACATAATGAACTTCCGCTTCATGCACATCCAAGGAGGAAGGTTATACATACATAGAGTCACGGGCCAGGTGCTGTGATTGCTGCTCTGCTCCCTAAAAGGATTAATGCCATCCGCACTTAAAGCAGACCATACGTTCGGTGGGTCACGTGCAAACTCAGCCCAGTACTTTCTCTTGATTTTTCTCCACTGCGACCCGTCAGTGGGTGCTCTCAACTTCCCTTCTTTCTTACGGTCCTCACTATGCCATCGCATCAACTTGGCATGCTCTCCATTTCTGAATAGACGTTTCAACCGTGGTATTATAGGAGCATACCACATCACCTTCGCAGGAACCCTCTTCCTGGGGGGGGGGGGTCGCCGTCAACATCACCAGGGTCATCTCGTCTGATCTTATACCGTAATGCACCGCATACCGGGCATGCGTTCAGATCCTTGTACGCATCGCGGTAGAGGATGCGGTCATTAGGGCATGCATGTATCTTCTGCACCTCCAATCCTAGAGGGCATATGACCTTGTTTGCTGCGTATGTACTGTTGGGCAATTCGTTATCCTTTGGAAGCTTCTTCTTCAACATTTTCAGTAGCTTCTCAAATCCTTTGTCTGGCACAACATTCTCTGCCTTCCACTGCAGCAATTCCAGTACGGTACCGAGCTTTGTGTTACCATCTTCGCAATTGGGGTACAACCCTTTTTTGTGATCCTCTAACATGCGATCGAACTTCAGCTTCTCCTTTTGACTTTCGCATTGCTTCCTTGCATCGACAATGACCCGGCGGAGATCATCATCATCGGGCACATCGTCTGGTTCCTCTTGATCTTCAGCAGCTTCGCCCGTTGCAGCATCATCGTGCACATCGTCTGGTTCCTCTTGATGTTCAGTAGCATCACCGTATTCAGGGGGCACATAGTTGTCATCGTACTTTTCTTCTTTGCCGTCTTCCATCATAACCCCTATTTCTCCGTGCCTCATCCAAACATTATAGTGTGGCATGAAACCCTTGTAAAGCAGGTGGGTGTGAAGGATTTTCCGGTTAGAGTAAGACTTTGTATTCCCACATATAGGGCATGGACAACACATAAAACCATTCTGCTTGTTTGCCTCAGCCACTTCGAGAAAATCATGCACGCCCTTAATGTACTCGGAGGTGTGTCTGTTACCGTACATCCATTGTCGGTTCATCTGCGTGCATTATATATAATTAAGTGTGTCAAAAATCATTACAAAACTTCATGAATAGATAACTAAGTGACCAAATTAATAGAAGTTCATCATCACATTAAAACCAAAGTACATACATAGTTCTCACCTTCAAGCGAAAATCATTACAGAACAACATAAAGCTCTACAGAGCATCTAAATTAATTAAACCATACACTGAAACTATGTAAATCATTTCAATGCGAAAACAAATGTGATCATAATCGCAACCAAGGTAACAACTGATCTAATGGCATAATGATACCAAGCCTCGGTATGAATGGCGTATTTTCTAATCTTTTTAATCTTCAAGCGCATTTCATCCATCTTGATCTTGTGATCATCGACGACATCCGCAACATGCAACTCCAATATCATCTTCTCCTCCTCAATTTTTCTTATTTTCTCCTTCAAGAAATTGTATTCTTCTTCAACTATATTTCACCTCTCGACAATAGGGTCGGTTGGAATTTCCGGTTCAACAACCTCCTAGATAAGTAAAATCTATGTCACGTTGGTTGGCATAATTTTCATAAACAATAAATGAACCAATAGTTATGAAAAGATAATATATACCACATCCGAATCATAGACAGGACGAGGGCAGACGGGGGCGGATACCAAAACCATCGCACTATATAAGATGCAATAATAAAAGTAAGAAAATAATATAAGTATCTATCTAAACATACAAGTAAGAATATTTTTCCTTTCAGAAAGAAGATAAGAACAAGAGGCTCACACGGTGGTGCCGGCGATGAGATCGGCGCGGGTGATCGACGACGGTGATGACGGGTACGGGGCGTGACGGACCGCTAAACCGAGACAAATATTGAGGAAAATGGAGCTTGGAGGTCGAGCTTGGAGAGGAGAAAGCTTAAGTAGTGTGGCTCGGGCATTCCATCGAACACCTTGTGTGCATAGGAGGTGATCTAGAGCACCACCAAGCCCTCTCCCCCTCGGCGGCCAGAAAAAACAGAGCAGTGTGCTCTGCTCTTACGCGAGGGGCTATATATAGGCACCTCATTGGTCCCGGTTGGTGGCATGAACCGGGACTAAAGGGGAACCTTTGGTCCCGGTTCGTGGCACCAACCGGGACCAATGGTGGTGGGCCAGGAGCGAGGCCCATTGGTCCCGGTTCGTCCCACCAACCGGGACCAAAAGGTCTAGACGAACCGGGACCAATAGCCCACGTGGCCCGGCTGGCCCCCGGGGCTCACGTACCAGGTCCAATGCCACCATTGGTCCCGGTTCTGGATTGAACCGGGACTAATGGGCTGACCCGGCCTGGACCAATGCCCCCTTTTCTACTAGTGTTTCCCTTCTTGTTCGTTGAAGAATAATTGAGCCCCACATTGTGACTTTTCCTTTTCCATGGAGTACGATCTTTCTTAGGTAATGTAGTATTGATTCTTCTTTTGACATATACTCATCGTCATCGTCATCTGCCCTCATTGGGTTGCCGTACTGACCATAGTCTTCCTCATTGGCGACTCCATCCATTCCAATGATGTTCCTTTTGCTTCTGCTCACGACAACACGGCTGGGATTGAACGGGTCGGTTATGAAGAAGCATTGTGTCACGTGCTTAGCGTGTACCCATGGCTTGTTTTTTGCGATAGCGTTCACGGTAGCGCTCTTGGCGTCGGGTATCACTACTTGGGAAAACCCTAGTAGTAGCATGGGTTTTGAGGCTATCAGCAGCGCGGGCAGCCGCGCTACTACTACGGCGCTACAGCTAACTATTAGTAGTAGCGCGGTCCGCACCCGTGCTACTACTGTTGACTATATCAGCAGCACTTTTCTGGAATGCTGCTATATCTTTCATCA
>NC_041391.1:712627629-712629636 GCF_002162155.2 Triticum dicoccoides
ACTAGGTACTACTAGATATCAATTTCATAAAGCATTATAGGTACTAGGTAGTACTCCCTCTGTTCTAAATTACTCGTCATGGTTTTAGTTCAAACCACGATGAGTAATTTGGAACGGAGGGAGTACTAGATAACAACTTCATATATAGTCAACATGTATCCTCAAGCAGTACTAGGTGATATCAACGACAATCATCATATGTTGTTCTAGATGATATCAACGACGATCATCATATGTAGTTCTAGATGATATCAACGATGATCATCATATGTAGTTCTAGATGATATAGCCACACACACATATGTAGTTTTAGATGACATCGAAGACGATCATCATCCTCAAGCCTGAGCGGTGGGTGTTCCTGATAGTAATTAGGATGGTTTGTCCAACACAAAGATTCTTGCCAACGAGGAATCTCTTCCACCCAGCCGAGTTTAAGTGTGTGCGACCGTCCATGTCCATGCGGTAAATATATGTTGTGACGGAGCCCCTTGTGGTAAGGCATAGTCCAGCCGAGCCTTCTTCATCAGGCCCGATACCATAACTCACAGATAGGCTCATTGCCAATTTCTGAATAAGAAAAACATATCAATTAATAAATAGCCTCGCACATACTCTTGCAAATAAGTATATATGGATTATCTGCACTATTAATAGTTCCTTAGATTCTACACTAATAAGCATGTGACCGAAGTTTACACTAAAGGATATCATCGACTAGATTCCACACAACATATCATTGGACTCTACACTAAGCATATCATCGGATAATTTGCATTTGTAAGTATAACATACCATATCATGTCAATCGACCATGGTACTTGTCCGGCGGGTCATGAATGGCACCTCGACAAAGTTAGCACGTGGCAGAAATATGTCCCATAGGTTGCACACCTCCTCCCCGCTCAGCCTCATTCTTGGAGCTACGATGGCTTCATGAAGTGGGTCCTCATCATCTTCATCGAGTGGGTCCTCATTATCTTCATCATCTTCGTCATCTTCATCATCTTCCAGCAGGTTGATATAAATGAGAGCCAGCTTGGGTCTTTCTGCTCTGAAGGATAATCCTCAAATGTCACAGTGTCTCCTGTCAGCTTGTTGAATTTTAACCTCACATTGCATGGGACGATCTGTGTAAAAAAAGCAAAATGACACAATGCAGTAATGCCAACACTAAAAATAAAATAGTTGTTACATTTCATATAATTTCTTACCGCCGCATGACGAAAACTTGGCTGGAAGTAGATGCTGAACAGCTTGCCAGTTGCAAGGCTGCTGACACACCTTGACTTGCATAGTCGACATGGTGGTGGTGGTCGTGGCGCCATTTTCCTAAAGCAATATGAGCAAAGAATTAATGATCCACTTCACAAGAAAGAAAAACAGTAGCATGTGATATTTTTGGTTCTTCTTCAGTTATATTTTCATAGCTTACTAACACCTTCTAGAATAGAACCAACAGCTAGCAGGCAAATGCCAAATCTTCCGCGAGAATCAACTTCTTCCGCGAGAAGCAATATCAACTAGCGTACTAAATCAGCTAAATCAAAATGTTCTATAAATCAACTAAATCAACTAGCCTATTAAATCAACTTGCCTACTAAATCAACTAAATCAAAATGTTCTATAAATCAACAATATCAACTATCCTACTAAATCAACTAAATCAAAATGTTCTAAATCAACTAAATCAACTAGCCTACTAAATCAACTAAATCATATGAACTAAATCAAAATGTTGCATATGAACTAGCCTACTAAATCAAAATGTAGTAGGGAGGAGGGGTTGTGGATGGAGGAGGGAGGAGGGAGAAGGAGGGGCGACTGGAGGAGGGAGGAGAGAGTAGGACGGAGGAGGAAGGGCGACGCGAGGAGGGGCCGGCCGGCTGCGAGTCGAGGGAGGACGGAGGAGGAGGGCGGTACCGAGTCCATTGAGGAGGAGGAGGTGACGACGGTGCAGAGAGAGGAGGGGTAGGCGAGGGCGTTCAGAGGGGGAGGACCGGCGCG
>NC_041391.1:712629953-712652089 GCF_002162155.2 Triticum dicoccoides
ATCGAGTGAGTGAGATTGTGAGTGGATCGGATAGAGGAGAGCGTGGGTGGTGGGAGATAGCTAGTTTTAGCAGAAGCGCGCTATATGGAAAGGCGCTACTGCTAAACGACCTAGCAGTAGCGCACTTCCAGTTAACGCTCTGCTGCTAGAACTAGCTTCGCAACGAGGTCGTGGGAATTATAGTAGTAGCGCGGCTTACAGGAGGCACGCTACTGCTTCTTTTATTTCAGCAGCGAGTTCTGCTGGAGCAAGCTACAGCTACATTGCAGTAGCGCCTTGATACGTCTCCAACATATCTATAATTTTTGATTGTTCCATGGTATTATATGACCTGTTTTGGATGTTTATGGGCTTTACTCTACACTTTTATATCATTTTTGGGACTAATCTACTAACCGGAGGGCCAGCCCGAATTGCTGTTTTTTGCCTATTTAAGTGTTTCGACGGAAAGGAATATCAAACGGAGTCCAAACGGAATGAAACCTTCGGGAGCGATCTTTTTGGAACAAACGCAATTCAGGAGACTTGGAGTGGATGTCAAGAAGCGAACGAGGCGGCCACGAGGGTGCCCGGCGCGCCCTGTAAGGGTGGGCACGCCCCCACCCTCGTGGGCCCCTCGAGCGTCCACTGATACGTCTCCGTCGTATCTATAATTTTTGATTGTTCCATGCCAATATTCTACAACTTTCATATACTTTTTGGCAAGTTTTTATACTATTTTTGGGACTAACCTATTGATCCAGTGCCCAGTGCTAGTTCCGGTTTGTTGCATGTTTTTGTTTTGCAGAAACCCCATATCAAACAAAGTCCAAACGGAATAAAAACGGACGGAGATTTTTTTTGGAATATTTATGATTTTTGGGAAGAAGAATCAACACGAGACAATGCTCGAATGGCCCACGAGGCAGGGGGGTGCGCCCCTGACCCTTGTGAGCACTCCGTAAGGCGGTTGGTGCCCTTCTTTCACCACAAGAAAGCTAATATCCGTATGGAAATCGTGTCCAAAGGGCAACCCAATCGGAGTTACGGATCTCCGGGAATATAAAAAAGGTGAAAGGGCAGAATCAGGAACGCAGAAACAGAGAGAGACAGAGAGACAGATCCAATCTCGGAGGGGCTCTCGCCCCTCCCACGCCATGGGTAACATGGACCAGAGGGGAAACCCTTCTCCCATCTAGGGAGAAGGTCAAGGAGGAAGAAGAAGAAGGGGGGCTCTCTCCCCCTTGCTTCCGGTGGCGCCGGAATGCCGCCGGGGGCCATCATCATCACCACGATCTACACCAACAACTTCACCGCCCTCATCACCAACTCTTACCCCTCTATGTAGTGGTGTAACATCTCCTTTACCCGCTGTAATCTCTACTTAAACATGGTGCTCAAAGCTATATATTATTTCCCAATGATGTATGGCTATGTTATGATGTTTGAGTAGATCTGTTTTGTCCTATGGGTTAATTGATGATCGTGATTGGTTTGAGTTGCATGTTTTATTATTGGTGTTGTCCTATTGTGCCCTCCGTGTCTCGCAAGCGTGAGGGATTCCCGCTGTAGGGTGTTGCAATATGTTAATGATTCACTTATAGTGGGTTGCTTGAGTGACAGAAGCATAAACTCGAGTAAGGGGGTTGTGGCGTATGGGATAAAGGGGACTTGATACTTTAATGCTATGGTTGGGTTTTACCTTAATGATCTTTAGTAGTTGGAGATGCTTGCTTTCCAATCATAAGTGCATATTATCCAAGAAGATAAAGTATGTTAGCTTATGCCTCTCCCTCAAATAAAATTGCAATAGTGATTACCGGTCTAGTTATCGATTGCCTAGGGACAAATAACTTTCTCGTGACAAAAAGCTCTCTACTAAAACTAACTTAGTTGTGTCTTCATCTAAACAGCCCCTACTTATTATTTACGTTCTCTTTATTATCTTGCAATTCTATCCAACAACACCTACAAAGTACTTCTAGTATCATACTTGTTCTAGGTAAAGCGAACGTAAAGCGTGCGTAGAGTTGTATCTGTGCTCGATAGAACTTGAGGGAATATTTTTTCTACCTTTAGCTCCTCGTTGGGTTCGACACTCTTACTTATCGAAAGAGGCTACAATTTATCCCCTATACTTGTGGGTTATCAAGACCTTTTTCTGGCGCCATTGCTGGGGAGTCATAGCGTGGGGTGAATATTCTCGTGTGTGCTTGTTTGCTTTATCACTAAGTAATTTTTATTTGTTGTTGTTAGTTGTTTTCTATCTTTAGTTATGGATATGGAACACAAAATACCAAAAATATTAGGTGTACTTGCTGCTCATGGAGACGGGGAACCTCCTAAAACCCTCGATGCTCGTTATGTGAAAGAAATTATGTACTACTTTGATAATCCTGAGAAAACCCCATTCAATTATGTTATGGGAGACACGTTGGATCGACGTGAATACTTTAGGGATTATTGCTTGACTCAGAAAGGGAAACTATTATGGGATCAAATTTATATGTTGTATTGGTATGCTAGGCAACTATGCTTGAGATATGATTATACTTGTTGCTCCAGGATGAAGGCTCCACACCTTCCCTTTTCATGCAAATTTAATAATAATAAAACCTTAGCTTCTTATGCTAATGTATATATGATTACTATGATGTGGAACAAATAGAATAATTCGTTGCTTTTATGGGTGCTTATGAGATTGAATCTTTGTTTAAAGAGTTTGAAGATTTTGATGATTCAGTTTATATACCTAAATTTTTTGCTATATTTAAATATTGCTATGAGAATGATGAATTCAATTCCAATATTGATGCATTTATTGAGGAAGTCTCCGCTGTCCAAGAAGAGACTAATATTTTGCAGGTGTCTATGGAAGAAGAAATTGATGAAACTCTGGGCTCATTGGATGAAAAAGATGATGAGGAGAGCGAAGAACAATAGGAGGAAGAGCGGATTAGCTACCCGTACCCACCTTCTAATGAGAGTAACTCTTCAACTCATACATTGTTTATTTCCCCTTCGTGCTTACCGAAGGATGATTGCTATGATGATTGTTATGATCCCGTTGATTCTCTTGAAATATCCCTTTTTGATGATACTTGCTATGCTTGTAGCCAAGATGCCAATATGAATTATGCTTATGGATATGAACTTGCTATAGTTCCTTATGTTAAACATGAAATTGTTGCTATTGCACCCACACATGATAGTCCTATTATCCTTTTGAATTCTCCAAACTACACTATATCGGAGAAGTTTGTGCTTATTAAGGATTATATTGATGGGTTGCGTTTTACTACTACACATGATGATTTTGATAGATATAATATGCATGTGCTTGCTGCTCCTACTTGCAATTATTATGAGAGAGGAACTATATCTCCACCTCTCTATGTTTCCAATATGATAAAATTACAAGAAACTGCTTATACTATGCATTGCCCTTTACTTGGTGTGCATGAATTGTTCTTTTATGACATGCTTATGCATAGGAAGAGAGTTAGACTTTGTCATTACATGATATATGTTGCTTTGTGCTCACTACTAAATGCCAAATCATTGTTAATTAAAATTGGCTTTGATATACCTCGGGATCCGGGTGGATTCATTAATTGAGCTCCATATGCCTAGCTTAATGGCTTTAAAGAAAGCGCTGCCAGGGAGACAACCCGGAAGTTTTAGAGAGTCATTTATTTCTGTGGAGTGCTTTTATATAGTTTAAAAAATAAAAGATAAAAAGGGGAACCCAAAACTTTTCAAAAAGGAAAGTGAAAGTGAGAAAGACGAGCATTGTTAAAGTGGGAGCTAGCCTTGAACTTTATTCATGCTCACGAAAACTTTGTGAATCTTAATTACATAAACTTTTCATCAAAAATAATTATCCCCTTGTACAATTCCATTGTATTATAAAAACAATGTGCCAAGGTTTGCCTTTAGGATGTTTACAATGTTTGTTGGTTTGTATGGTGCAAGACAGAAACTTTGGCTGTAGTGCACGATTTTACATTTTTTACTGGAACGTCAAATGGTTCTGATTCCTTTTGCACTGTCTTGATGTACATATTTTCCATTGTTCCTAAGTTTTGTAGAATTTTTGGGGTAACATAAGTATGGTGAATGTTCAGATTGCTATAGACTATTCTGTTTTTGATAGATTCTGTTTTTGATGCATAGTTTACTTGTTTTGATGAAACTATCAATTCCTATCAGTGGATTAATCCATGGAAAAGTTATATTACACTAGCTACAATGAAAAAACAAAATATGAATTGCTTTGCAACAGTACTTAGAGTAGTGATTTGCTTTATTATACTAACGGATCTTACCGAGTTTTCCGTTGAAGTTTTGTGTGGACGAAGTGTTTGATCGAGGAGGTCTCGATATAAGGAAAAGGAAGAGAGGCAAGAGCTCAAGCTTGGGGTTGCCCAAGGCACCCAAAGTAAATATTCAAGGAGACTCAAGCGTCTAAGCTTGGGGATGCCCCGGAAGGCATCCCCTCTTTCTTCAACAAGTATCGGTATGTTTTCGGATTCATTTCGTTCATGCGATATGTGCAAGTCTTGGAGCGTCTTTTGCATTTAGTTTTCACTTTTCTTTTATGCACCATGCTGGTATGAGATAGTCCTTGGTTGATTTATAGAATGCTCATTGCACTTCACTTAAATATTTTGAGTATGGCTTTATAGAATGCTTCATGTGCTTCACTTATATCATTTGAAGTTTGGATTGCCTGTTTCTCTTCACATAGAAAACCGCCATTTGTAGAATGCTCTTTTTCTTCACTTATATTTGTTAGAGCGTGGGAATATCTTTTGTAGAAAGAATTAAACTCTCTTGCTTCACTTATATCTATTTAGAGAGATGAAAGGAATTGGTCATTCACATGGTTAGTCATAAAATCCTACATAAAACTTATAGATCACTGAATATGATTTGTTTGATTCCTTGCAATAGTTTTGCGATATAAAGGTGGTGATATTAGAGTCGTGCTAGTTGAGTAATTGTGAATTTGAGAAATACTTGTGTTGAGGTTTGCAAGTCCCGTAGCATGCACATATGGTAACCGTTGTGTGACCAATTTGTTGCATGGGGTGCTCTTTTAATTACCTTCCTTATGAGTGGAGGTCGGGATCGCGCGATGGTTAACTCCTACCAACCCTTCCCCTAGGAGCATGCGTAGTAGTACTTTGCTTCGAGGGCAAGTAGACTTTTGCAATAAGTATATGAGTTCTTTATGACTAATGTTAGTCCATGGATATACGCACACTTACCCTTCCACTTTGCTATCCTCTATTATGCCGCGCAACCTTCGCCGGTATCATACACCCATTATTTACCTTCCTCAAAACAACCACCATACCTACCTATTATAGCATTTCCATAGCCATTCCGGGATATATTGCCATGCAACTTTCCACCGTTCTGTTTATTATGACACGCTCCATCGTTGTCATATTGCTCATTACATGATCACGTAGTTGACATCATATCTGTGGCAAGGCCACCTTCATAATTTTTCATACATGTCACTCTTGATTCATTGCATATCCCGGTACACCGCCGGAGGCATTCACATAGAGTCATATTTTGTTCTAAGTATTGAGTTGTAATTCTTGAGTTGTAAATCAATAAAAGTGTGATGATCTTCATTATTAGAGCATTGTCCCAAGTGAGGAAAGGATGATGAAGACTATGATTCCCCCACAAGTCGGAATGAGACTTAAGACTTTATAAAAATAAAAGAGGCCAAAGAAGCCCAAATAAAAAAAAGGAGGCCAAAGAAGCCCACCAAAAAAAGAAAAAAAAGAAAAAAAAAGAAAAAAATGAGAGAGAAAGAGAGAAGGGGCAATGTTACTATCCTTTGACCACACTTGTGCTTCAGAGTAGCACCATGTTCTTCATATAGAGAGTCTCCTATATTGTCACTTTCATATACTAGTGGGAATTTTCATTATAGAACTTGGCTTGTATATTCCGATGATGGGCTTCCTCACAATGCCCGAGGTCTTCATGAGCAAGCAAGTTGGATGCACACCCACTTAGTTTCAGTTCGAGTTTTCATACATTTATAGCTCTAGTGCATCCGTTGCATGGCAATCCGTACTCACTCACATTGGTATCTATTAATGGGCATCTCCATTGCCTGTTGATACGCCTAGTTGATGTGAGACTATCTTCTCCCTTTTTGTCCTCACAGCCACCACCATATACCACATATAGTGCTATGTCCATGGCTTGGGCTCATGTATTGCGCAAGAGTTGAAAAAGCGGAAGCGCGTTAAAAAGTATGAACCAACTGCTTGGCTGAAACCGGGGTCGTGCATGATGGGAGTATTTTGTGTGATGAAAATGAAGCATGGCCTAACTATATGATTTTGTAGGGATAAGCTTTGTTTGGCTATGTTATTTGATAAGACATAATTGCTTGGCTGGCATGCTTGAAGTATTTTTGTTTTTATGTCAAATGATAGACTATTGCTTTGAATCACTCGTGTCTTAATATTCATGCCATGATTAGATTACATGATCAAGATTATGCTAGGTAGCATTCCACATCAAAAATTATCTTTTATCATTTACCTACTCGAGGACGAGCAGGAATTAAGCTTGGGCATGCTGATACGTCTCCGTCGTATCTATAATTTTTGATTGTTCCATGCCAATATTCTACAACTTTCATATACTTTTTTGGCAACTTTTTATACTATTTTTGGGACTAACATATTGATCCAGTGCCCAGTGCCAGTTCCTGTTTGTTGCATGTTTTTTGTTTCGCAGAAACCCCATAGCAAACGAAGTCCAAATGGAATAAAAACGGACCGAGACTTTTTTTGGAATATTTATGATTTTTGGGAAGAAGAATCAACGCGAGACGATGCTCGAGTGGCCCACGAGGTAGGGGGTATGCCCCAGGGGGGCAGGCGCGCCGCTGACCCTCTTGACCACTCCGTAAGGCGGTTGGTGCCCTTCTTTCGCCGCAAGAAAGCTAATATCCGGATGGAAATCGTGTCCAAAGGGCAACCCAATCAGAGTTATGGATCTCCGGGAATATAAAAAACGGTGAAAGGGCAGCATCAGGAACGCAGAAATAGAGAGAGACAGAGAGACAGATCCAATCTCGGAGGGGCTCTCGCCCCTCCCACGCCATGGATACCATGCACCAGATGGTAAACCCTTCTTCCATCTAGGGAGAAGGTCAAGGAAGAAGAATAAGAAGGGGGGCTCTCTCCCCCTTGCTTCCGGTGGCGCCGGAACACCGCCGGGGGCCATCATCATCACCGCGATCTACACCAACAACTTCACCGCCCTAATCACAAACTCTTCCCCCCTCTATGCAGTGGTGTAACCTCTCCTTTACCCGCTGTAATATCTACTTAAACATGGTGCTCAACGCTATATATTATTTCCCAATGATGTATGGCTATCTTATGATGTTTGAGTAGATCCGTTTTGTCCTATGGGTTAATTGATGATCGTGATTGGTTTGAGTTGCATGTTTTATTATTGGTGTTGTCCTATTGTGCCCTCCGTATCATGCAAGCGTGAGGGATTCCCGCTGTAGGGTGTTGCAATATGTTCATGATTCGCTTATAGTGGGTTGCTTGAGTGACAGAAGCATAAACCCGAGTAAGGGGGTTGTGGCGTATGGGATAAAGGGGACTTGATACTTTAATGCTATGGTTGGATTTTACCTTAATGATCTTAAGTAGTTGCGGATGCTTGCTAGAGTTCCAATCATAAGTGCATATGATCCAAGAAGAGAAAGTATGTTAGCTTATGCCTCTCCCTCAAATAAAATTGCAATAGTGATTACTTGTCTAGTTATAGATTGCCTAGGGACATATAACTTTCTCGTGACAAAAAGCTCTATACTAAAACTAACTTAGTTGTGTCTTCATCTAAACAGCCCCTACTTTTTATTTACGTTCTCTTTATTATCTTGCAATTCAATCCAGCAACACCTACAAAGTACTTCTAGTTTCATACTTGTTCTAGGTAAAGTGAACGTCAAGCGTGCGTAGACTTGTATCAGTGGTCAATAGAACTTGAGGGAATATTTGTTCTACCTTTAGCTCCTCGTTGGGTTTGACACTCTTACTTATGAAAAGAGGCTACAATTTATCCCCTCAACTTGTGGGTTATCATCCACCGACCTACTTCTTCCTCCTATATATATCCACGGACCCCGAAAACATCCAGGAGCACCACGAAAAACTATTTCCACCGCCGCAACCTTCTGTATCCGCGAGATCCCATCTTGGAGCCTTCGCCGGTGCTCCGCCGGAGGGGGAATCGACCACGGAGGACCTCTCCATCAGCACTAAGGCCTCTCCGATGAGTTGTGAGTAGTTTACCACAGACCTTCGGGTCCATAGTTATTAGCTAGATGGCTTCTTCTCTCTCTTTGATTCTCAATACAAAGTTCTCCTTCCTCTTCTTGGAGATCTATTTGATGTAACTCTTTTTGCGGTGTGTTTGTCGAGATTCGATGAATTGTGGGTTTATGATCAAGTTTATCTATGAGAAATATTTGAATATCCTCTGAATTCTTTTTTGTATGATTGGTTATCTTTGCAAGTCTCTTTGAATTATCAGTTTGGTTTGATCTACTAGATTGATCTTTCTTGCCATGGGAGAAGTGCTTAGCTTTGGGTTCATTCTTGCGGTGTCCTTTCCTAGTGACAGCAGGGGTAGCAAGGCACGTATTGTATTGTTGCCATCGAGGATAAAAACATGGGGTTTATATCATATTGCACGAGTTTATCCCTCTACATCATGTCATCTTGCTTAATGCATTACTCTGTTCTTATGAACTTAATACTCTAGATGCAGGCAGGAGTCGGTCGATGTGTGGAGTAGTAGTGGTAGATGCAGAATCGTTTAGGTCTACTTGTTGCGGACGTCATGCCTATATACATGATCATGCCTAGATAATCTCATAACTATGCACTTTTCTATCAATTGCTCGACAGTAATTTGTTCACCCACCGTAATAATTATGCTATCTTGAGAGAAGCCACTAGCGAAACCTATGGCCCCCGGGTCTATCTTTTATCATATAAGTTTTCCATCTACTTTTATTTGCATCTTTTATTTTCCAATCTATATCATAAAAATACCAAAATTATTTATCTTATCATATTATCTCTATCAGATCTCACTTTCGCAAGTTTCCGTGAAGGGATT
This sequence comes from Triticum dicoccoides, assembly GCF_002162155.2. Lineage (NCBI taxonomy): Eukaryota > Viridiplantae > Streptophyta > Magnoliopsida > Poales > Poaceae > Triticum > Triticum dicoccoides. The sequence goes on from NC_041391.1 coordinate 712,639,122, forward strand.
GACAACCCCTTTATCGGATTGGTTGTGAGGTTTTTGTTTGTTTGTGTAGGCACGTGGGACTATTGAGGAGCCTCCTACTGGATTGACACCTTGGTTCTCAAAACTGAGGGAAATACTTACGCTACTTTGCTGCATCACCCTTTCCTCTTCAAGGGAAAAACCAATGCATGTTGGGGAGGTCTTCACTCAAGTCAAGAAATACCAAGTACCCATCACAAACTCATCTCCCTCGCATTACATTATTTGCCATTTGTCTCTCGTTTCCCTCTCCCCCACATCACCCTTGCCATTTTATCCCCCCTCTCTTTCCCGTTCTCCTCTCTCTTTCGATTGCCTCTTGTGGGCTTGTGTGTTGGATTGCTTGTCACGATGGCTCAAGATAATATTAAATTTTGTGATGTTTCCAATACCAATAATAATGATTTCCTTAGCACTCCGATTGCTCCTCTTAATGGTGTTGAAACTTGTGAAATCAATGCTGCTTTGTTGAATCTTGTTATGAAAGATCAATTCTCCGGCCTTCCTAGTGAAGATGCCGCTACTCATCTAAACAATTTTGTTGATTTGTGTGATATGCAAAAGAAGAAAAATATGGATAATGATATTGTTAAATTGAAGTTATTTCCATTTTCACTTAGAGCTCGTGCTAAAACTTGGTTTTCGTCTTTGCCTAAAAATAGTATTGATTCATGGAATAAGTGCAAAGATGCTTTTATCTCTAAGTATTTTCCTCCCGCTAAGACCATCTCTCTTAGAAACGATATTATGAATTTTAAACAACTTGATCATGAGCATGTTGCCCAATCTTGGGAAAGAATGAAATTAATGATTCGCAATTGCCCAACTCATGGTTTGAATTTATGGATGATGATACAATTTTTTATGCCGGATTGAATTTTGCTTCTAGAAATCTTTTAGATTCGGCCGCGGGAGGAACTTTTATGGAAATCACTTTAGGATAAGCTACAAAACTCCTTGATAATATTATGGTTAATTATTCTCAATGGCACACCAAAAGATCTACTAGTAAAAAAGTTCATGCTATAGAAGAAATTAATGTTTTGAGTGGAAAGATGGATGAACTTATGAAATTGTTTGCCACTAAGAGTGCTCCTATTAATCCCAATGATATGCCTTTGTCTACTTTGATTGAGAATAATAATGAATCTATGGATGTGAATTTTGTTGGTAGGAATAATTTTGGTAACAATGCTTATAGAGGAAACTTTCCCTAGTAATTCCTCTAATAATTATGGTAATTCCTACAACAACTCTTATGGAAATTTTAATAAGATGCCCTCTGATTTTGAGAATAGTGTTAAAGAATTTATGAATTCTCAAAATAATTTCAATGCTTTGCTTGAAGAAAAATTGCTTAAAGTTGATGAATTGGCTAGGAACGTTGATAGACTTTCTCTTGATGTTGATTCTTTGAAACTTACATCTATTCCCCCTAAGCATGATATCAATGAGTCTCTCAAAGCTTTCCATTGATGAGTGCAAAGAAAGAACCGCTAGGTTGCGTGCTAAGAAAAATTGCTTTGTAAGATCGTGTTCTTCTAGTTTTCATGAAAATAATGATGAATGTCTAAAAGTTATTGATGTATCTCCTATTAAATCACTGTTTTGCAATATGAATCTTAATAATGATGGGACTGGAGGTGAATCAACTTTATTTAAAAATCGTTTCAATGATTTGGAGTATTATGATCTTGATGCTAAAATTGGTAAAAGTGGGATTGGAGAGATTAAAACTTTACATAGTAATGAACCCACTACTTTGGATTTCAAGGAATTTAATTATGATAATTGCTATTTAATAGATTGTATTCCTTGTTGCAATACGTGTTGAATTCTCCTCATGCTTATAGCCAAAATAAAGCTTTTACTAAACATATCGTTGATGCTTTGATGCAATCTTATGAGGAAAAACTTAATTTGGAAGTTTCTATACCTAGAAAACTTTATGATGAGTGGGAACCTACAATAAAAATTAAAATTAAAGATCATGAATGCTATGCTTTGTGTGATTTGGGTGCTAGTGTCTCCACGATTCCAAAAACTTTACGTGATGTGCTAGATTTCCATGAATTTGATGATTGCTCTTTAAATCTGCACCTTGCGGATTCCACCATTAAGAAACCTATGGGAAGGATTAATGATGTTCTTATTGTTGCAAATAGGAATTATGTGCCTGTAGATTTTATCGTTCTTGATATTGATTGCAATCTTTCATGTCCTATTATTCTTGGTAGACCTTTCCTTAGAACAATTGGTGCAATTATTGATATGAAGGAAGGAAATATTAGATTCCAATTTCCATTAAGGAAAGGCATGGAACACTTTCCTAGAAAGAAAGTTAAATTACCTTATGGATCTATTATGCGAGCCACTTATGAATTCAATTCCAAAGATGACAATACTTAGATCTATTCTCGCTTTTATGCCTAGCTAGGGGCGTTAAACGACAGCGCTTGTTGGGAGGCAACCCAATTTTATTTTTGTTCCTTGCTTTTTGTTCCTGTTTAGTAATAAATAATCATTCTAGATTCTGTTTAGATGTGTTTTTATGTTTTAATTAGTGTTTGTGCCAAGTAGAACCTATAGGATAACCTTGGGTGAAAGTTAATTTGATTCTGCTGAAAAACAGAAACTTCACGCTCACGAGAAACAATTCAATAAATCACAGAAACGTGCTTTTGCGTTGATTCTTTTTTATGTAGATCAATAGACAAATTTCATAGGACTTCCTATTTTGGTAGGATTTGTGGAGTTCTAGAAGTATTCAAATGTTACAGATTGCTACAGACTGTCCTGTTTTTGACAGATTCTGTTTTTCGTGTGTTGTTTGCTTATTTTGATGAATCTATGGCTAGTATCGGGGGGTATGAACCATAGAGAAGTTGGAATACAGTAGGTTTAACACCAATATAAATAAAGAATGAGTTCATTACAGTACTTTAAGTGCTGGTTTTTTTCCTTTCTTGCACTAACGGAGCTTATGAGATTTCCTGTTGAGTTTTGTGTTGTGAAGTTTTCAAGTTTTGGGTAAAGATTTGATAGAATATGGAATAAGTAGTGGCAAAAGCCTAAGCTTGGGGATGCCCATGGAACCCCAAGATATTCAAGGACAACCAAAAGCCTAAGCTTGGGCATGCCCCAGAAGGCATCCCCTCTTTCGTCTTCGTCTATCGGTAACTTTACTTGGAGCTATATTTTTATTTACCAAATGATATGTGTTTTGCTTGGAGCGTATTGTATGATATGAGTATTTGCTTTTTATTTTACCACAATCATACTTGCTGTACACACCTTTTGGGAGAGACCCACATGATTTAGAATTTATTAGAATACTTTATGTGCTTCACTTATATCTTTTGAGCTAGATAGTTTTGCTCTATGTGCTTCACTTATATTTTCTAGAGCACGGCGGTGGATTTATTTTGAAGAAATTGTTGATCTCTCATGCTTCACTTATATTATTTTGAGAGTATTTTAGAACAACATGGTATTTTCTATGGTTATAAATTTGGTCCTAGAATGATGAGCATCCAAGTTGGGTATAATAAAAACTATCATAGAAAGTGCATTAAAAACTATGATCAATTTGATGCTTGATAATTGTTTTAAGATATAAAGGTGGTAATGTTAGAGTCATGCTAGTAGGGTAATTATGAAATTGAGAAATACTTGTGTTGAAGTTGGCAAGTCCCGTAGCATGCACGTATGGTAAAAGTTATGTAACAAATTTGTAGCATGGGGTGCTCTTTGAGTGCTTTCCTTATTAGTGGTAGTCGGGGACGAGCGATGGTCTTTTCCTACCAATCTATCCCTCTAGGGGCATGCGTAGTAGTAATTTGCTTCGAGGGCTAATGAATTTTTGCAATAAGTATATGAGTTCTTTATGACTAATGTGAGTCCATGGATATACGCACAGTTACCCTTCCACTATGCTAGCCTCTATTATGCCACGCAACCTTCGCCAGTATCATGCACCCATTATTTACCTTCCTCAAAACAGCCACCATACCTACCTATTATGGCATTTCCATAGCCATTCCGAGATATATTGCCATGCAACTTTCCACCGTTCCGTTTATTATGACACACTCCATCATTGTCATATTGCTCTTTGCATGATCATGTAGTTGACATCGTATTTGTGGCAAAGCCACCTTCATAAGTTTTCATACATGTCACTCTTGATTCATTGCATATACCGGTACACCGCCGGGGGCATTCACATAGAGTCATATTTTTTTCTAAGTATTGAGTTGTAATTCTTGAGTTGTAAATCAATAAAAGTGTGATGATCTTCATATTAGAGCATTGTCCCAAGTGAGGAAAGGATGATGAGGACTATGATTCCCCCACAAGTCGGGATGAGACTTCGTACTTTATAAAAATAAAAGAGGCCAAAGAAGCCCATACAAAAAAGAGAGGCCAAAGAAGCCCACCAAAATAAAAAAAATAAAACTGAGAGAAAAAGAGAGAAGGGACAATGTTACTATCTTTTTTCCACACTTGTGCTTCAAAGTAGCACCATGATCTTCATGATAGAGAATCTCCTATGTTATCACTTTCATATACTAGTGGGAATTTTTCATTATAGAACTTGGCTTGTATATTCCAATGATGTGCTTCCTCAAAACGGCCTAGGTCTTCGTGAGCAAGCAAGTTGGATGCACACCCACTTAGTTTCTTTTGTTGAGCTTTCATATATTTATAGCTCTAGTGCATCCTTTGCATGGCAATCCCTACTCACTCATATTGATATCTATTAATGGGCATCTCCATAGCCCGTTGATACGCCTAGTTGATGTGAGACTATCTTCTTCCTCTTTGTCTTCATAACCACCACACAATATACCACACATATTGCTATGTCCATGGCTTGCGCTCATGTATTGCGTAAGAGTTGAAAAGGCTGAAGCGCGTTAAAAAGTATGAACCAATTGCTCGGCTCGTCATTGGGGTTATGCATAAGGGGAGTATTTTGTGTTATGAAAATGAAGCATGGCCTAACTATATGATTTTGTAGGGATAAGCTTTCTTTGGCTATGCTATTTTGATAAGACATGATTATTTGTTAGTATGCTTCAAGTATTACTATATTTATGTTTTATAAGCTTTTATCTTGAATCATTTGGATCTGAAAAATCATGCCACAATAAAGAAAATTACATTGAGAATTATGCTAGGTAGCATTCCACACCAAAATTCTATTTTTATCATTTACCAACTCGAGGACAAGAAGGAATTAAGCTTGGGGATGCTTGATACATCTCCAACGTATCTATAATTTTTGATTGTTCCATGCTATTATATTACTTGTTTTGGATGTTTATGGGCTTTACTCTACACTTTTATATCATTTTTGGGACTAACCTACTAACCGGAGGCCCAGCCCGAATTGCTGTTTTTTTTGCCTATTTCAGTGTTTCGAAGGAAAGGAATATCAAACGGAGTCCAAACGGAATGAAACCTTCGAGAGCGATCTTTTTGGAACAAACACAATCCAGGAGACTTGGAGTGGACGTCAAGAAGCAAACGAGGCGGCCAAGAGGGTGCCCAGCGTGCCCTGTAAGGGTGGGCGCGCCCCCCACCCTCATGGGCTCCTCGAGCGTCCACCGACCTACTTCTTCCTCCTATATATATCCACGGACCCCAAAAACATCCAGGAGCACCACAAAATACTATTTCCACCGCCGCAACCTTCTATATCCGCGAAGACTCCATCTTGGAGCATTCTTCGACGCTCCGCCGGAGGGGGAATCGACCATGGAGGGCCTCTCCATCATCACCAATGCCTCTCCGATGAGTTCTGAGTAGTTTACCACAGACCTTCAGGTCCATAGTTATTAGCTAGATGGCTTCTTCTCTCTCTTTGATTCTCAATACAAAGTTCTCCTTCCTCTTCTTGGAGATCTGTTCGATGTAACTCTTTTTGCGGTGTGTTTGTCGAGATCCGATGAATTGTGGGTTTATGATCAAGTTTATATATGAGAAATATTTGAATATCCTCTGAATTCTTTTATGTATGATTGGTTATCTTTGCAAGTCTCTTTGAATTATCAATTTGGTTTGTCCTACTAGATTGATCTTTCTTGCCATGGGAGAAGTGCTTAGCTTTGGGTTCATTCTTGCGGTGTCCTTTCCCAGTGACAGCAGGGGTAGCAAGGCACGTATTGTATTGTTGCCATCGAGGATAAAAGGATGGGGTTTATATCATATTGCATGATTTTATCCCTCTACATCATGTCATCTTGCTTAATGCGTTACTCTGTTCTTATGAACTTAATACTCTAGATGTAGGCAGGAGTCGGTCGATGTGTGGAGTAATAGTAGTAGATGCAGAATCGTTTCGGTCTACTTGTTGCGGACGTGATGCCTATATACATGATAATGCATAGATAATCTCATAACTATGCACTTTTCTATCAATTGCTCGACAGTAATTTGTTCACCCACCGTAATAATTACGCTATCTTGAGAGAAGCCACTAGTGAAACCTATGGCCCCCGGGTCTATCTTTTATCAAATAAATTTTCCATCTACTTTTATTTGCATATTTTATTTTCCAATCTATATCATAAAAATACCAAAAATATTTATCTTATCATATTATCTCTATCAGATCTCACTTTCGCAAGTTTCCGTGAAGGGATTGACAACCGCTTTATCGCGTTGGTTGCGAGGTTCTTGTTTGTGTGTGTAGGTGCGTGGGACTTTTCAGGAGCCTCCTACTGGATTGATACCTTGGTTCTCAAAACTGAGGGAAATACTTACGCTACTTTGCTGCATTATCCTTTCCTCTTCAAGGGAAAAACCAACGCATGCTCAAGAGGGAGCACGCCTTATTTTGAAACGCGCTGCTGGTAAGATCCTGTGTATAGGCTTTTCCCTAGTAGTGTATAGTCATGGTAGTGAAAAACCGGTTTTCTTGTTCGACATTCTTAGCCCATCTGACACGGAACATCGTTGCGTTGTGCAGTCCAGAGTAGTCAAGCTCCCAGATCTCCTCAACCCTTCCGTAAAATCTCTCAGTTGCGCCGTTGTCGCTGCCGGTCATGCACTCAAAATCGTCACCCCTGAGTTTTGATCATCACTGTCCATATCTTTGGCCTCCGTGTAGAATGTATATCCGTTGATATCGTATGCCTGATAGGTGACGAGGTTGGGCGAGGGGCCATGTGCTAAGGCGTATATGAGCAATCCGTCCTTAGAGCCCTTTTCCGGGGGATTAGCAATAATATGCTCTTTGAACCAATGCTGGAAAGTGGAGTTGTGCTCTCTAGTAACTTCGGCATCCATCCTGCATACCCCCCCGGTCACGATACTTCTTTGCGGTAATTTCTTTGTGCAGTGCCACGAAAGGATCTACCTCGTCTAGGTGTTGTAGCACTACCAAGTTTGCTCTGTCAAAGTCGTTGCGTCGATCTGAGTATGCCATGTGCAGTTCCCTGCGACCGTTGGAGTGACAATCGCATGTAGGGACACATTGTCATTGGTCGAGGATCTGGTGCTGCACAACAATATCGTGGTGTCCGACTCAAACCAAGTTGCCAATAACGTTCGAAAGGGAAGTGGCATATACATGCAAATTATCGAGGAGATTAAGTTGAGAGCTTTGCATTTCAATTGTATTTTTTGTTTTGAGAGTCAGTGATTAACTTTGAGGCTGATTTGTTAGCCAAGCATTCACATTCTTTAAATCGGGCTTGCCATATATGGTTGGGCCAACCCCATGATCTGATTTGTATCCCACATTATGTGGAGTTTGAACAATAAAGCTTGGTGTTTCTCAAACAAGGCTGACTTTTAATTTCTTATAGAATTATGCAAGTATATTCTAGAATTATCTATTTGGGAACTTGACGATTTAGTTATATACTATATAATAGGAAATATACAGTACAAAAACATTTTTAGAACTCTCCACCATGATATGATGATATTTGAAGGAACCAGATGAAAGTTGACACATAAATAAATAAGAAATTCATCTAAGTGGCAAATAAATCTATGAAGACATGTCATTTTATTTTTATATTTTTTCTAACAAAAGGATTTAACTTGACAAATTTAGGAACAATGTAACAAATATTAAAAAACTAATATTGCTTTCCTTAGAATATATGTATAAATGTAGCGCAAATGAAATCCTGCCATTAACCTTAAAAGGTAATAAAATAGTTGCATTGTGATATGTATATGTATTATTTTGTGGTTAAAAAGATAAAAAAGTTGAGTATAAATATTAAATTTCCTCTACAATCTTTCTTTGTTGAAATATTCCAAATTTCTCTAGGCCGGCTAATGGTTTGGGGATGCTTCACTCGCTTCAATTTGTTGTGAAGAAATGTGAGGGAAAAAAAGAAAACCATCAGTAGAAATCTGTTTGACAATCTATTACTTTAAGTGTGGTTGAGAGATTATTTTGACAGAGGTTAAGAATCCATAGGTGTTTTAATTGTAAAAGCCCAATAGGAAGTTCTTATAGTTCCATTCACATGTTCATAGATAAAATAAAGTAAGTTCTATAAAAAATGTTTTATGCAGCGTAGATGTTTTCCATATTTTCTAACCTAATTAGTTAAAGTGCCTGCAGTTGTGGTAATGAAGAAACCACAGAAGGTTCACTCAATGAGGATGTGTTGCCACTTAAATGAAGACCTTCAAGTTTTGATAGAGAATCAAGTCATGCCCCTCTCCGAGCAGTATGGCCAATTGATCTCCTTTGACGATCGTGTCAACCCCCTCCCAAAGAAACTATATAGCTACTCCCGTACGTTTAACCCATTGCCATCCATCAACTGACCTCTCTTATCTTTTTGTCCATATATAAGCCTAGATTGATCTTTCAAGTTCTGCAGATAAGCCAAACTCAAACCAATCCAAGCCCTTAACGAAAAGCCCAAGCACATGGGAAGGCTGCCGGAGATGGACGACGACGTTGAGAGGCAGGCAGTCTATGGAGATCAGGAGATCATGGAGAAGAAGGCCAAGGCCACCAGAGAATGCTGCGCCTGGTGTTTCGCTGTTACGTCCTGCATCGTGATCACCGTGTGCATAGCTGTCCCGATTGAGTACTATGGACTCGGCAACCATTACTCCATTGCGATAGACTCTATCTCCGGTCTAGACCCGAAGAGGGGCCTCTTGTTCAACCTCACCCTCGGCATGGCCTCCCGGAGCTACGGGTCTAAGGCATGCATCAACCCTGACACGTTCATAGAGGTGTACTATAGTGGCGTTCAGCTTCCTGCTAGCGTGGCCGAGACGCGGGGGCTCTGTGCTGCCCGGCGGAAGGCAGTGGAGCAGCATGTCATGGCATCGCCACCGGGGTTCCTGTGGGTAGTGTGTTACACATGCTCACGGAGGACGTAAGGAAAGGCGTGGCGGCGTTCGGCGTCACATTGCATCTCCCGACCGGGTCATATGGCGGGGAGGACAACATTTTGGAGTGGGCGTCGCAGTGCAAGGGCATGTGGGTCGGTGAGGCCGCCGTGTCATGTGATTCCCCAAACCAAGAGGCGACGTAATAGTTTTTTCCCAAAAAGGAGTTATATATCTGGATGGTCTTGCTATTGACTTGTCAATCAGTTGCAAAAGAAGTGTTATGCTCCTGCTGCTTCCTCAAAGGAAAAAAAATTGATGCTCCTGCTGCTTCCTTAAAAGATGATTGTAAGATTTCAAATATAGATTCGCATGCCATGGACTTCCATTTTCATATATAAATGCACCACCGCGTTATATTATCATGGGTGCTCAAATTTTTGATGTTACAAGGTTCCGCAAAATTGCTAGTGTCAAATCTCATCCTTTGCATCACGTTGAGCAGCTTCTATTTAAAAATCGTACATGTGGTATGCCGATATGTTCGTGGAGGTAGCCTACCATGGCATCCTGGTCACCAACAACATGCTGGTCTGTCTTCCCTCAAAAAAAAAACATGCTGGTCTGTCTTTGCACCAAGAGGGTAGGTGTTTGAGTTCAGCCCTCGCACCAAATAAAAGAAAGAAAATGCCGAGGTGGTGCCACGTTCTAGGTTACTTGTGTCACTGCTTTGTGTAGTGAACCCTATTGGATGGATTGGTGTCTAGATAGTTCGATTCAAGTCTTTAACATATATAGTCATATTTCAAAATTAGTTATTTTTTCATAATAAGTTCTGCTTTATTGCTTGGGAGCTGGGGTGGGCACACATTGCGTCAATGTTCTTCTCATTGACATTGATGGTCGGGGAGATGATCCGACAAACATCGTTTATGTGCACGGATTATGCCTTTCACATTTTCCTCACAACATATACTTTTTTTTAGAAAAGGAGGATGACCCCCGGCCTCTGCATCTGAAGATGCATGCGGCCATTTTATTGATTATTCTCGAGGACCTTAAAAAGTAGAACAACAATATGCCTGAATCCGCCATCTTGGCAGCATCTGCCGCTACTCCTATCCAAATGATGAAGGGGTGCAAGCTGGGCCACATAGACCTCTTACTTAAACCTAACATCTAAAGCCGGAGGCCCCGCCCGAGCCATCTGCCGGGTCCGGGGCTCAAACCGGTCTGACACACTCACATGTGTCATCGCCGCCATCTTCCACTGGTCCAGCTTCAGAGCAGATTGAGGTCACAACCTTGGCAGGTCCTCCGCCATCGACACCACCACGATGCCAAATGACGACTTCCACCTACGCGAGCCTTGGCAGGTCCTCCGCCATTGACGCCACCACGCCGCCAGACGACGATCTCTGCTTACGCGAGTCCATCTCCAAGCAACAGACAAAAATCCATGCTAGGATAGGGCAGCACCACTGCCGTCACCCACCACCCACAAGCGCCATCCAACCCCAAGGTTCCCAAAGCAGCGCCTTCAAGAAGGGAACGGTGTCGTGAGCGCCGCCGCTGCCCAACAAAGTTAGGGCTTTCGCCCGGGAGACCTAGGAAAAGGTGAAGTGAGGAGATCAGTCCATACCGATGCCTCCAAGGAGGAAAACGGCTCCCTCAGGCGTCGCCGTCGGCGCGGCCGGTCATGGTCGGCCAGGGATTTCGCCCGAAGTAGATCCCCGCCACCAGCAACGCCTCCTATATAGAACCGGCGACCAAGAGGAAGCGCGGCCTGACCAGGTTGGCACGCACGCCGAACAGGGGAGGAGGGGAGGCGCCAGATCGTGCGCACCGTCCGCCGCAGAAGCCGCCGCCGGCAGCCAACGACCACCAGATCCCGCCGCCCGCGTGGCCGAGCCACCAGATCCACCGCTCGCACGGCTGCTAGCTGGCCGTGCCTTGTCAATGAAGCCACCGCTCCAGATCCTGGGTTCCCCACGCAGAAGCATGGCAACCGAGGCCCCGCCGCCACCATCCTTGGCGCCCCAGGCTTACCCGGCGACTGCCTCAGGCGGCAGCGAGGAAGGGAAGAGGAGGAGGAGCGGCTAGGGTTGGGAGGAGGAGGGGTGGACGAGGATTCCAACATATACTTCTACAGGTCACCTTGATTTGATGCGCAATTCATATACCCTATAATGGGTTTCCTCCAACTAGTGTATCAAATTAGTTAGTAAGCTGGTTAGCTGGCATTCAACGTAAGATTAAAGGACATATCAAGTGGGAGTATGTGTCTTACTTTGGACAATTCAGAATTGCTGGAACAATCATGTTTTAACAGAATTCAAGAAAAAAAGCCCTAAACGATATAGTTTGCCATTGGCAAACTAGGATGATGACCATATCCGCACCAACCAAACTACGCCAACAACTAGCAAAGTCATATAAATACTTACGCGTGTATGGGTGATCGTCTTCGCTAATATATGAATAAAACAATTTGTTTGATATATATTTCCTTAACAAGTTCAGGTAGAGTTCAAACACCCATGACTGGAAACAACATTTTTTTGAGAATTTGGGAAACCATTAGAACTTTTTTTAGAACGAAGGCTCCAGAAGAGCCCGGCTTTGAATTAATAAAGCCATCAACCGGCCAGGATTACAGACTCGAAACCAACACAAGAAAATGAAAAAACGACAAGATATAGAGGCGCTGGACAGCAACACACAAGCCTCACACAGACCCAGCTAAATGATCGAACAAGGAGACACGCAGCTCGGGGATGTGTAGGTCCTCATTCGCAAACAAATCACCAGGGAGAAGGAGAATGACAGCACAGGAGCAGCCATTCTGACGGCGAGGGAGGGCACGCCGTCGCCAAATCACCAGCGGCCCTGGATTGCCATGACCTCCCAGCCCACTGTCAAAGAAGACCCCTGTCTCCTCGCCTGGCTCGAAGGCGCCGAACCGTTGACAGTGTAGCAGTTCACCCTTGAACCTGGGGGGAAAGACACCGGCAGGCTGCATCTGGAAAGGAACCTAGCTCACCCGCCTAGCCTCAGAATGATCTCATGGAGCAGCGCACCACCCAACACCCACGAACTGGACACGAAAGAGAAAGAGCTGCCGAAACGGAACGGACGGAGGAGCAGTAGCATAGCGTCCCTGTAGGCGAAGAGCCACTGAGATCTCATCGCAGACAAAGAAGACCAGCTACTGCCGCCGCTGCACATCCACCGCATCTCCGAGGAGCCCACTGCCCACCTAGCTCCCAAAAACGGCGCCTTCAGGAAGGACGCGACGCCAAGGGCGGCGCCGCCGCCCAACAGAGTTGAGGTTTTCACCTGGGAGACTAGAGGGATGGGGGGGGGCGATGGATCTGACCTGAGCGACGCCTCCAGGGACAGGAACGGCGCCAAGAGCGTCGCCGCCGCCAAGACCGCCGAGGCCGGCCTGGAATTTCTCCCGGTCTTCGAATCCCCGCCTCCACCACCCACCGACGCAAGATCCGGCTGCCGGCAAAGAAGTCGGACAGATCTGGCCGGGGCGGAGCTCTCGAAACAGGACGGCAGGGGCGGCCAGATCTGGCTCCACCGCGAGCCACAGCCGCCGCAGCACCATGGCTCCCGTCCAC
>NC_041391.1:712652451-712658444 GCF_002162155.2 Triticum dicoccoides
CCCCCCCGCAGCAGAGGCAGGGGCGCCAGGGCCCCGCCGCCACCTTCCTCGGCGGCACCCCGGGCTTGCCCGGCGGCGGCCTCAGGCGGCGGCGAGGGGGAGGGGAGAAGAAAGGGGGGGCGGCGGAGCTAGGGTTTGGTTGCCCCGATTGCCAGGGTCCCGACGGGCACCCTTCCCGTGCCAAACCATTAGAACTAGGATTTACATAAAACGGAACTGACAATTCATATAGGAGACCATGTCTAATCGAACTCAAGTATATCGTAGCCGGGGCACCCTTCACCTTACATTAAGTTACATAAGAATTGATTGACCAGATACATGTTTTGTCGGCGACTTGAGACGGCTCCTTCTCGGGTCCTGATCAGGGCACAAGTGTACGCCATGGCATCTCGTCTCCAACGCGGCGGCAGCGTCCCGCCGACCTGCCTGCCCCCGCAAGACTCCACCCTTAGGTTGTCGACGCCGTCGTCGGACCGTCTAAGGACGATGTCGAATGCATGCACCCCGTTCCGCACGTCTGCCATGAGGTTGTCCATCATGTACCCAGGCAGGCGCACGCCAGTGCCCCTTGCGACGAAGTGCGCCTCCCTTGCCTTGGGTGGATTGGCGCAGAGCTGCTCCCGTGTCGCGGGGCTAGCTGCGAGCATGACACATCGGTAGGACACCTCCACGTATGTGCCGGCCTTCGCGCACGCGGCCTGCCGGCTCTCAGAGGTGATGCGGAGCGTGAGATTGAACTCCGGGCTCAGGGTGAGATCTGGGGCGACGACGTCGAGGCCGGAGGCGGAGTCGATGGCGACGGAATAGAATGGGTCGTAGTATCCGCAGAACACCAAATAGTTTATGCCGTTAACGAGTAGAGCCGCAGCAGCGATGGCCAATATTATGCAGCAGATGGTGCCTGGAACTTCGTCGCAGTTCGGAGGAACATCGTTGTGGTTGCCGGTGGCCGCCATGGACGTTTTTGTTGTTGATTGATTGACCGATTGATATATTTTTTGGGGCTTGTTTTATATAGCAAAACATACATAGCCAGTAGTGTTGTTACCGGAAACTTATGTATTATATGTGGTTCTAGGTCGATAATTTAACAAATGTAGCGGCTTAGAACCACATCAAGGGGCGGGGAGGCTTGACATAACCGAGTTCATCGGTCATGGCGGCAAACAGAGCCGGAGCTTGCGGAGCGGCGGTTACAGGTCGAGGATGAAGACTAAGAGAGAGGGGAAAGGAGGCAGAGATAACCACGAGGAGGTTTGTGCTGTCGGCAAGACCGGAGAAGGCAGGAGCACAATTAATCGACGACGGCGGCTTACGGATGGTGTCAGAGAAGATGACGTCGCGTGCTCTGTGCAGGGCGTCGCAACTCGATTCGTTCGGCGTGGAGGATCAAGAGGGCGTGGCGGCTCTCCCGGATGCTACGCCTTGTCAGGATAAACCGCTGGCCATGGCGCGTGGCGAAGATGGTGTTCGGTGATGAGTGGAGGGCGCAGCAGATCGAGGCGGGTCACAAATGCATTGACTCTCCCCGGCGCATCGGCAGTTACATCTAGCGCACGCGGCAGCCAGTGTGTCGACGGGCGGCTATAGGATGGGTGCGGCAGCCTGGGCGTTCGCGTTGTGCTGGCAGCGCAGTGCCGTGCACGCCAGCCAGTGCGTCAACGACCGGCTAGAAGAGGCGTGCGACAGCCTAGGCGTTCGCATTGTGGTTGCTGTGCAGTGCCGTACGGCCGGCCGGGCCAACCAGGGCGCGCAGGGCCGGAGCCAGCTAGGTCGTTCCGCAGCCGACGGATTTGGGGCGCTGCAGCCGCCCGGCATGCTGCGTGTGTGATGTTGTCCGCGTGTTGTGCATTAGTGTTGTCTGGCAGAGGCGCGCGCAGCTGGCCAGCGTGTGTGAGGTGCGTGTCTGCGGCTGCCGGCAGGTGCATGCGGCTTGCTTTGTTCAGGTACTGTTAAATTCAGGAGAGGAAGAGAACTCGAGTAGTGCTGTCAATTTCTGCATGCAATGTTGGTGATTCAGATTCAGCATGGATAAGTTTGTCATGGTTTTAATAAACAGGCATGATTGATTTTGGTTGCTAGAAGGAAAGGCATTGATACAAATTTTAGAATTAGGATGTCGTTTTGCACAGTTCTATCAAGTTATGTGCATTGTACAGTTACAATGTCGTTTTAGAATTAGGATGTCGCATTGCACAGTTCTATCAGGCTCTTTTTTCCTACCAGATCAATACCTTTGGTCAGATTTAGTTTATTTGATAGTAACAAAGAATAAATGGTGTGAATATAACAAATAATATGCGGTGGTGACCTATCAAAACTATTAATGTGAATTTTGCAGTTCCGATTTTTACAATTTCTATTCTTCCCTTCTAATCCACAGTTTGCTAGCTCTTCTAACACATAATACTTGGGAACATGCAGCCCTTTCAGTTGAGCTGAGTCCTGGTATCCTTGGGAACATTTTTTATGAAATCCAGGTAAGTTCAGCATGATAATCATTCCATTTCTGTTAAATTTGCAGCACCCCCTAAAGCCTATTGCTATTAGATCTGAGGACGATGCACCCTGGGAATTTAAGCAAAAAAAAGTTAGGTAATGCGTTTGGCATATTTTAACTGTGAATGAGGGACATCTTGTTAATCGTTAGCAGGCCCTCTAAAACATCTCCTTTTTATTATTTAGTTTAGCTGTTGGAGATGTTCTCACCGGTGAAGATTATGCTGTAAGTCTTATGATGTTGAATTTTCTTTTATGGATATTACTGTACAAAATGATGGCAGCTTTGGGCCTGCGCCCACATGCTAATGTTCGCTGACTCTATGACACACTGTGTTTGAGAACAATATGACGAACCACCATGTATATAGCGAAGTTGTTAATCCAGTTTTTATCTCTGGTCTATCTACTAATACTGTTAAAAATGTTTCTTTGGATGCAATATGTTCTGAAAAGACTGTTGGCCATTACTCATTAGGTTTTGTCTCCACTCCTATTTCACTGTATGATGAAATAATTATGGATGTTTCTTGCAAATACTTGGTCATTAGGTGTCATAGTTGTTATTTAGTGTTTGGAAGTAACCAGGGATACTAAAATTATCATTAGGTGTTGTTTCCATTCTTTATTGATCATATGGGGAAATCCATCTGACTTTTTCTTTATTTCTGAAAGTTTATGATGATTTTGGGCATACCAAGCTTAAAGAAGATATCTCACAAGTAAGTTTGATATACTCTGGATACATCTTGATATGTATGATATCCTCACAGCTTTTAGGGTGACACTGTGAACTTGGGCTTTTTGGATGGAAAAAAAGTTGATCCAAACTGACACCATGTATTCTTATGGATTTATGAGTCTTCTCACTGTAGTTAGAGCGTTCCTCTTGCGCAGAGCTTACTTTATTTTATGCTTTGTCAGTGTAATCTCCAATTTCATTCACATGTATACCATTACTCTTCTCATGGTCTTGCAGATGCATCGTGTCTAGCTTTTTAGCCTTGCAAATTAGAGGTTTTGATTGATACATGTATATTATTGGAATATTTGGTGCTTTGAAAAGACTATGGGTGGAGTTAACAAACTGACTGAATGTATGAAAGAAATCCAAGACTCTTTGTCAGCTTCTCTTGGAGCTTCTGATACTTTCAACAAGGTAATATTTAAGATTTATTACAATCTTGTATTTAATTATTTTATTTGAATCATTTACATCTATACAATCACACACAAAAAAACTTGCATGATTAAACAGAGGAGGAACTTAAAGAATTGGAGTGAGCAGTGTGTGTCTGTTAGATCGATCTGTAAATCTTATTGTCTACTTGCTGATTTCATAGGACTAATTCACTGGTGCACGGTGAATGCTCTAGCATACACAGGTGGATTTTCCCATATAATTGTAATATTAGTCAAGACGTGCGTTGCACGTGCACGCTCACTAGTCCCAACGAAAATAGCTACTCCCGTACGTACGTTTATCTCATTGCCATCCATCAATCGACCTCTCTATTTTTTTGTCCATATATAAACCTAGATTGGTCTTTCAAATTCTGCAGATAAGCCAAACTCAAACTAATCCAAGCTCTTAACGAACGAGAGTGGTTTTTTGTAGGACGAGCTACACGGTACCCATTATCATAACCGTCCAAATGAGGCTTCAGTGCGTGAGGATTTGTGCCAGATACAACAGCTACAGCAAGGATTGCAGGCCTACCTCAACAGTAACCACATGAATAAAAAACTGAATGGCTGGCTAGCTCAGTATCGATTCTGACACCGCAATTGCATGGCTACAGTACGGGCCTCGTTCTAAGGCCGGCCAGTTATTTAAAAATTAAAAAACACCCATGCAAAATAAGGTGTATCGCTGCTTCACCAGTGATTATTAAGACATGCAACACACGCGTACAACCTGTCAAGGTCAATATGTTATCTGGAAGAACATGCAACCTTCAGGTTTGGGCAATTTTTTGTCTGAACGGCTTTAGGCAGAGAACATGCAAATGTTAGGTGAAGAACATGCAACTGTTAGTGTTAGGTGAAAAACCGTAGAAGATGCCACACTTCCATGTGTATACATAAGGAAAGGAAACTCAGCTCTGTTTACTTCTCGCCAAGACGCAGCTTTTAGAGTAAGAAGAAGCTGCGCACGCAACATCTTCGTATAGATCATAGATGTCTAGGCCCGAGCATAGCGGCATCGAAATGCCCGGGGCGGAGCCCGTGGCAGACGCCCGCGTGTCTCTGGCAAGAGGCAAGCCCAAAGTTGGTGCAGATCCTCGAGCAGCTGCTGCTGCAGGTGCCGGCGCCGGCGCGGGTGATGAGGACCAGATCCTCAAGCAGATCCTCGAGCAGCAGCTGCTGCTTGTGCAAGCGCTGCGTGCAGACGGACAGGGGGGCCTAGTGGAGGTGACCCCGGAGTCTCAGCAAGCTGAAGATGACAAGGAGTATCTGGACAAGATGCGCGGGTGGCTGATGACGGTGGCCACGCTCTTCGTCGGCTTCGCCTTCCAGGCGGCGATGCACCCGCCTAACTGGATACCCAAGGACTATTTGCTGCTGTGGCTAGCCGCATATACTCCCCATCCAGACTCCAAGACCAAGCATGATGCCTTGCTCGCCCTCAGGAATGCAGGTCACACTATACTATACCTCTTTTCATGTTCTTGAACACGCTTACACTTGCCATAGGGCTGGGTCTCTTGGTGAAGCTGCTGCTGATGAGAAAGACCCCGTCTAGAGGAGAGATGAAGCACGTAACTGCCATGGTGGTGGTTCTCGCCATGACTGTGGCATGCACCTTCGCCTCCGGTGTCTCGGGCAGTCCACTCGTTGATTCACTGATTCTTGTTTTTCTAGCGACATACGGCGTCTGGACGGTCGTCAGTGTGAAGGGTTGGTTAAGTAGCTATGGAAATTGGTTTAGGTCACGGTGAAGCGTGTCCACCCCAGGGACTGACTGTCTATATATAGGGTGCCCTTGTTTCTTTGTGTTTTGTATTCGACCTGTGCTGGGCTCGTAATAAAGTTATCTCTCCTAAAAGGAAAGTTGGTAGGCCGGTACGAAAGGTATATTTTTCTCCATCACACAAAAAAAATCGATCGATTCCCCACCTTCCTTTCATTTTTCGTGCTTGCTTTGGCAGATGCCGATTCAGTCCAATCACATAAATATTAGGTAATTAAGAATTTAGACATCACGAGATCACCTTCCTAAAAGACGGACATAAGATTTTTCTCGATAACATTCGAAAACAAAATATTAGATATTTCTCAATAACAAATTGCTAATCCCATACACTATGTCGTTTATTATCTACAATCATCTCTACTATTGATTATTGAATAATAATCACAATTTTTTCTAGATATTTTTTTCCCGTCCCATGGATGTCTTCGTTTTTACCAAAAAAATATTTTTCCTCGTTTTGTCGTTCTGTTCGACCTCCCTTCCTTGTCGCCTTCCCACCGAAACTTTCCAAATA
>NC_041391.1:712658848-712688288 GCF_002162155.2 Triticum dicoccoides
CCCACCTTCTCTAGTGTCGTAGAACAGTTATCGATGCAATTACACGTCTACCGAATTCTCACAACTTGTTATTGAATCCATAACGCTTCAGATAAAACAATTTTCTTCTTCTTTCTCGTCTTCTTCTTCAAACTCACATTGTTACCTAAATAAACTAGAAAAGGATGTGATTTGCAGAACATATATTCAAAATTATTATGGGGTGGATAGGGGGCATTTGCCCCCCGCCCCCTCCCTCCTTCCGGGTTTATAAGTCCTGACGACCGAAACTCTCATACCAAGATGAGAAGAAAATCGAGAGGACTAGCTAGTTTATCGCTAATTAATACAGTTGCACGCAGCAAAAGACCTGCATGCCTCGCACGGCAAGTGACCGCTGCATGCACACAGTACGCCTTCCTATGCCTCCCTTCCCCGTTAGGCTGGTCATAGTGGGGAGTAACTTAGACTAGTAACATGTATATGTTACTAGGCTATGTTACTACCTCTATAGTGGGTAGTAACATATATGTAGTGTCATGCACCACTTCATTTATTACTTCATAGACTCATTTAGCATTGGGAACCGCTAGGTGATGGTAACATATTATGTTACTCTATTTGTCTCTCACCTCATTAACTACTTGACACATCATCACTTTTGCTTATGTGGCATCTATGTTACTACTTATGTTACTCCCACTATGACCAGCTAGTCATAGTGGGCAGTAACTTAGACTAGTAACATACTATGCATGTTACTAGTCTATGTTACTACCATCATAGTGGGTTGTAAGATAAGTGTAGTGTCATGCAAGCCTTCATTTATTACGTTGTAGACTCATTTTGCATTGGGGTGCGTTATGTTACGGTAACATGGTATGTTACTACAAACACCTCTCTCTTCATTAACTCCATGCCACATAAGCATATATGTCTTGGAGTACGTTATGTTACTACCTAAGTTACTCCCACTATGGCTAGCCTTAGTACTTTATTTGCACGCAGTACTCCTGTAGTTAATTTTGTTGCATGAACCGGACCTCGCTGAGTTGCTCGCCGGCCTAAAAATCCCGGACAGAGGTAGTAAGACTTTATTTAATTTGCTCATAAATTTACATTTTTGAAGTTTATACCGTTATATTTATGATGTGCAATATATACTAATGAAAGTATTTATGTTAACACAATTCTAGAGCATTTTCCTAGCCTAATCGTTGAATGCATGGTTCATTACAAGGTTCTCTCTATCTCATAACTTTGAAATGCATACATGCAGATAAAACAAAACATGTTTGTATCAGTTTGATAGAAAAAGTTACTTTCTTGCATACAGAATTATTTTCTGTGTCATCACAACATTGCTCCTTGATGTATATCTTAACTACTGATGTTATAATGTAGGCAACTCATACTGAATTGATGGAGATGCTTTATCTATTTACAATATTTCAAAAAATGGAACAACTTGTCAAAGAAAGCTAGGAGGTTTTCGTTAGCAGATTCATTTTTGCAAAAACAAAAAGCAGGACACTAGTAGGGAAAAGCCTAATAGTAGCGCTGGTTTTTGGCCTATCGGTAGCGCGGGCAGACGCGCTACTGATAAGGCGCTACAGCTAACCCTTAGCAGTAGCGCCTGCTGGCACGCGCTACTGCTATATCTACTTAGTAGTAGCGCTTGCCCTAACAATCGCTACTGCTAATTACTAGTAGCGCTTTCGTGAACAATCGCTAGTACTATTTTTCCTAGTTCCATTTTTTTATTTTAGGTCGTATTCATACACCTGTATACAATTTTTCATACAGTAGCAATTTAAAGATTGTTTTAACATCATAATGAGTTACTAAATCACTAGGTGAAAGAATTTTGGATTAGTTTCAAGTGCATGGATCCAAAGTAACCAATGGTCACTTTGGCTCCATCCATTTGAAACTAATACACGGTTCTTCACCCAATGACATAGTAACTTATCATCATCATCATAATATCATTAACAACTTATCATCATAATATATCATTGTCATATAACTCCTCATAATCATCATTTTCGTCCATGATGAGACATCATATAACAACTTCGTCACTAGTTATAATAACAACTCCTCCTCATCATCATAGTACTCATAATCACTACTCCTACTCAGCATCACATACATCAAGATGTGGTAACAATTTACGGTTCCTCTGCGTCCTGATGTCAGCGATGACACCGGCCAGATGAAAAGGGGGAAGAACTATCCCTTGCGCTGGCAGCTAGGCATCAATCGATACTCTACACAGATTGTTCTCACGGTTCATGATGTAGGGCAACTTAAATACTTGTATATACGCGTGTACATACGACATACTGTGTATATATACATGTGATGAGATGCATCGATCGCTATTGATTGGCCGATTCCGAAAGGAAACTGGCTGATCAGATCAGGCCGAATCGGAAAGGAAACAGAACCACGTACCATGTATATATACTCCAAAAAACCCACGTACGAGAACACACACCAAGCTAGCACGTACGATTGCGCGCGCCATCTGCAGCTTCTTCCTCCTGATAGGGTTCGTCATCGGCATAACACTTCTGGCCGAGGCCATGGGACCCCGCGCCCCACGCTACTCCGTCGCCATCGACTCCTTCTCCGAGTTGGAAGACAGTTTTCCTTATCTGATTGATTCTGTTACAGAGATTACAATATATGCCTCGAGAGAGAGGGAGAGAGGACCCGAGAAGGTAGGCACGCAGGCCCAACGGGTCAAGGAGATCCATAAATCTAGGATCAGACTACATACAGTATATTACAATACAAATACAATGTACACTTGTCAATACCCCCCTCAGCCGGAACACCATTGGGAAGGGTGTATAGGCTGGACCGAAACTCATGAAAAAGTTGTGAAGGAAGTCCCTTGGTGAACACATCGGCATATTGGGAGCTAGATGGAACATGAAGCACGCGCACCTCGCCAAGTGCCACACGATCTTGAACAAAATGCAGGTCTATCTCGATGTGTTTGGTCCTCTGATGCTGAACTGGATTGCTGGCAAGGTAAGAGGCACTAACATTGTCACAGTACACCACAGTAGCACGAGTCGGTGGCACCTTGAGCTCGAAAAGAAACTGCCGCAACCAGCAAGATTCGGCCACACAATTTGCAACGCCACGGTATTCAGCTTTAGCGCTCGAACGCGAGATGGTGGGTTAGCGCTTTGAGGACCAGGAGATAAGATTGGTGCCAAGATAGACACGGAAGCCAGACGTCGACTTGCGTGTGTCGGGGCAACCTGCCCAATCCACGTCTGTATAGGCGTGAGATCCTTAGAGGGCGAACGAAAGATCTATAGGCCGTAGTGAGAGGTGCCTCGGAGATACCGGAGAATGCGCTTCACAAGTTGCATGTGTAAATCGCGGGGTGCATGCATGAACAGGCAAGCTTGTTGAACTGCATACGCAATGTCGGGTCATGTAAGAGTTAGGTATTGGAGAGCACCGGTCAGACTGCGGTAATAGGTGGGGTTGGAAAGAAGGTGCCTGTCATGGGAGGACAGCTTTGCGGTGGTGTCAACCGGTGTGCAAACCGGCTTGCAATTGAGCATAGAGGCGCGCTCAAGAAGTTCTAGTGTGTACTGTTGTTGACAAAGAAAAAGACCGGAGGCGTTGGTGGTGACGTTGATGCCCAAAAAGTGGTGGAGGGCACCAAGATCGGTCATAGCAAATTCCTTCTTTAGGGTGGTGATCACAGAGTGTAATGTGGTGGGTGTGCTAGCGGTGAGGATGATGTCATCGACATAAACAAGTAAATACTCAAGAGAGTTGCCATGATGCAAGATAAAGAGTGAAGAGTCGCTCTTGGAAGCACGAAACCCAAGGGAAAGCAAGAAGGCTTGAAAGCGAAGAAACCAAGTCCGAGGCGCTTGCTTTAGACCGTAGAGGGACTTACGAAGGAGGCAGACATGGTCCGGCTTGGAGGAGTCAACAAAACCAGCCGGTTGGGAAGCGTACACTGTCTCATTGAGTTCACCGTGGAGGAAGGCATTTTTGACGTCAAGCTGATGGATAGGCCATGAATGAGAGGTGGCAAGGCTCAACACGACCCAGATTGTGGCCAGCTTGACCACAGGACTGAATGTCTCCGAGTAATCCACGCCTTCTTGCTGAGTGAACCCATGAACAACCCACCGTGCTTTGTACCGAGCCAAGGAACCATTAGTGGCGAAAGATCCATTTGCCCGTGACCACGTTGGCACCTGCAGGCTTAGGCACCAAAGACCAAGTAGAGTTATTCATTAAAGCATTAAACTCGTCGAGCATCGCATGGCGCCACTGGGGATCCTTGAGGGCTGATTTGGCGCGATGGCGCCACTGGGGAACCACTGGGGAACCATCGTGGGTGGAATTGGAGAGATGGGTGTGGTGGAGGCATCAGCGAGAAATAGTCGGCGTGGCATGAGATAACCAGATTTGGCGCGTGTGGACATCTTGTGTGAATTTTGGGGTGGCTGTACGGGAACTGCATGCTTCGGGAGAGGTGGCGTGGTGTTACTGGCTGGCGCGGAAGTGGAGGGAGATTCGGTGGGACCAGCGGAAGATGCGGCAGGGCTGGTGGGCGGCGGATCCGAGGTGGATTGGGGAGCAGGCGTGTCGTGGCAGGAGACATGCGAGGCAGGGGGGACCGGCGCAGCAGTCGAGGGAGATCGTGCGGGCGAATCGGGGGACGCGGGCGTCGTGGGGGGCGGGGAGTGGGTGGGCGACCGGTCAGCGCCAGCTGGTGGGGGGCCACCGGGCGATCCGCCGGGGGGATCCGCGTGGGGATCCGTGAAAGGGTAAGTTGCAGTTTGTGCATGGGGATTTTTTGTGGACGTAGTGGGTATGTGGTCTGGTGGGTGTGGTGAGTACGGAAAAATCATTTCGTCGAAAATAACGTGGCGAGACACGATGACACAACGGGAGGTGAGGTCGAAACAGCGATAGCCTTTATGTTCGAGGGCATAGCCTAGAAAAACGCAGCGGGTGGAGCGCGGGGCAAGCTTGTGATCCATAGTGGCATACAAGTTCAGAAAGCATAGGCAACCGAAAACGCGAAGATGATCATAGGTGGGGGGTACACCCTGAAAGAGAAGATGAGGTGTGTGAGGGGCGATAGCACGGGATGGCCGCCGGTTGAGCAGGTAGGTGGCGATGCGGAGCGCCTCAACCCAAAAGGGAGGAGGTAAATTGGCTTGTAGGAGGAGGGTGCGTACTATGTCATTGGTCGTATGAATCATGCGTTCGGCCTTGCCGTTTTGGGGGGACGTGTGTGGGCAAGAGAAGCGATATGAGATGCCATTTGTGGAGAAGAAGGTGCGAAGAGAGGTGTTGATGAACTCGCCGCCGTTATCACATTGCATGCTTTTGATAACCGTGTGAAATTGTGTGTGAACAAAGGTGAAAAAACGTTGAAGAACGGTAGAGGTGCCGGATTTGTTGCGGAGAGGAAACGTCCATGAAAAATGTGTAAAATCATCCAACACAACAAGATAATAATGAAATCCAGACAAACTTATAACGGAAGAGGTCCACAAGTCACAGTGTATTAAATCAAAAGGAGCATAAGTCTTGCTAAGAGAGGAGGGGAAGGGTAGGCGTGGCTGGCGGCCTAGTTGGCAGGCACTACAAGGAGAGTGGGGTGCCTTATTACATTCACTAAGGAAATCTTTGGAAATAGAGGCTAGTGTTTGAGCGCCGGGGTGGCCGAGGCGACGATGCCACAGATCCGAAGTAGTGGTGGCGAGGAGTGCAGACGCCCAAGCTGGTTTATTGCCGACAAAAGGATAGAGGTCGCCATGGCTAACGGAGATCATGAGAATTCTCCGAGTGCGAAGATCCTTCACAAGAAAACCACACGGGTAAAATTCGACAGAACAAGAGTTATCCTTAGTGAATTTTACGAACAGAAATTAAGCTAGTGACAACAGAGGGAGAAACAAGAATATCGGTAAGGCGGAAGTCGTGAGGAGGTAGAGTGGTAGAACCAGCAGCAGTGACGGGAATATGATGCCCATTACCAACAAGGATGCTAGACGGTAAATGCTTTAAGGAAGAACTAGACTTGGCTTACCTTGAGTGCCGGTGACGTGGGAAGAAGCGCCGCTGTCGAGGTACCACTCGGGCGCCGGGGGAGCGGGGTAGCCACCGTTGCTGAAGGCGGCATTTAGCATGGCGAGATGATCCCACAAGGGCTGGGGCGAAGACTAGAATGGTGCGGGTGGCGTCGGGGGCGTGTAGGCATGGTACGCCTGAGCATGGGCACCCGGGCGGGGGCCGAGCACGCCAGCCGCGCTGGGAGGGATCCAGCCGGAACGCGGTGCCGGGAGCGCCATGCCATAGGGGGCAAAGTAGCCGGTGAACAGAGAGAACGGCGCTGGAGAAGGCTGGCCACGCCCGCCGCTGTCACCACGGCCACGGCCACGCCCACGGCCGCGCCCGCGGCCACGATCACCACCGTCGCTAGAGCGATCGCCGCGCCCACGACCGGAGGCAGGAGGGGCCCCGTAGGAGCGCTCGTAGTTGGTGCCGGAAGACCGATCGGCACGGTCAATTGGGGCGCGTCCACCGGCGCCGGAAAGGTCGCTCGACGAGCCACCGCCCGGCATGGCGAAAGCCGAGGCGCTCTCCTCCGCCGCGCGCTGAGCCTGGGACTCCTCTGCCAGGATAACGCGGGAGAGGACGGTGTCGAAGGGGAGCGTCTGATCGCCAAGAACGACCCGAATTGTTTCGAGGCGCTTGTCGAGCCCATGCAGGAACTGCGTTGTGAGATCCACCTCTTTGACACCGTGGTCGATGTCGGCAAGGGCGTCGGTGAGCTGCTTCATGCGGCGCGCGTACTCCGAGACAAAGAGATCCCCCTGCTTGAGATTGCGGTACTGGCAGTTGAGGATCATAAAGCGGGCGGCGCGGTTGGCGAGGAAATAGTCCTTGATCTTGTGCCAGAGGGCGAAGGTGGTGGTGGCGCCGACGACATGTACACACATGGTGTCGGAGAGGGTGGTGTAGATCCACAAGAGAACATGGGCATCCAGCTCAAGGTAATGGGACGGAGCGTTGGGTGGTGGCGGGTTCTCGATGAGGAAGGTGACGCCGTAGCGAACGAGCACCATGAGGAAGAAGGTCTTCCATTTGTGGTAGTTGTGATTAGCGGGATTGAGAAGAAATTTTATGTGGTTGGTGATGTGATCATGGAAGATGGAGCCGCGCGTGGTAGAGGCGGGTGGGTTGTGGGAGGGTGGGGTGCCGGAGTTAAAGAGGGGAGCGAATTGAGAACCAGAGGCGGCGGAGGAGTTGGAGAGGAACGAAGGAGCCGTACCGAAGGTGAACGGCGGGGACGAGGCAGCAGAAGTGGCTGCCGAGGAGTGGGCGGCCGGCGCCGTCGAGGTGGAGAGAGAGCCCGGCGACGTGGCGGCCGGCGAGGAGTCGTCGGAGAGGGGAGGCTAAGTGCCGGCCATGGGGAGTCCTGGAGTCTGATACCAAGTTGGAAGATAGTTTTCCTTATCTGATTGATTCTGTTACAGAGATTACAATATATGCCTCGAGAGAGAGGAAGAGAGGACCCAAGAAGGTAGGCACGCAGGCCCAACGGGTCAAGGAGATCCATAAATCTAGGATCAGACTACATACAGTATATTACAATACAAATACAATGTACACTTGTCAATACTTCGGCCTCCCGGCCGCAAACCTCGTCCTGGATGCTGAGTTCAACATGACCCTCCACGTCGCCTCGACGAGCCTCCGCCGCAGCGCGTGCGTGGAGCCTGGGACCTACATAGAGGTGTCCTACCGCTGTGTCCCGCTCGCCGCCAGCGCCACCATAATCGGAGCGGTGCTGCGCCGGGCCACGCAAAACCGGGGAGGAGCCGATCATCGCCCGAGGGGTCGCGGTGCGCCTGCCGGGGCACCTGATGGATGGGCTCGCGACTGATGTTCG
This sequence comes from Triticum dicoccoides, assembly GCF_002162155.2. NCBI lineage: Eukaryota > Viridiplantae > Streptophyta > Magnoliopsida > Poales > Poaceae > Triticum > Triticum dicoccoides. Next base: position 712,666,788 of record NC_041391.1, read on the forward strand.
AAGCGGCATGGAGGTGTTCGATGTCACGCTCAGACGGTCAGGATATGGTGGCGACGACTACGAGGATGTGAGGGTGGCGTCATGCGGGGGCAGGCGGGTCGGGAATGTCGCCGATGATCTGCAGAACACGTGTGACGCATGGCGCTCGTGCCCCAGCCCCAGCGAGGCAAAGACCATCAACGAGCAAAGACACTGATGATGGTTACTATGTGAAGGTTTTTTTAGGGGAAGTTACTATGTGAAGGCAGAGAGCCAGGATGAACGAACCGTGGCCAATATACATCATAGATTTATACTAGAGTTAATTTTTTTCTTGGAAGGAAGATTTACTAGAGTTGTTGAACATAAAATGTAGCTGGCCGATGTAATATTTACGTTTTCGCTTCTTCTTGATTCTTTTAGCTTAATTTAATGGAACATAATATCTGAATTCTTTTATTATTCTAACAACCGAGATCGCCATGACAACAATGTTATTGAAACACATATTTTAAGTAAGGATGTTGTCTCAACCCTAGTTTGCAGGCAGAGCATTTCGAACTATTGGGTGCAGCGTTGCTGGGCAAATTAATTGTCCTGGATTTAGGTGTGTCCTTTCCGCCTAATTTGCATGAGTCACATGGCTCTCACTTTGAATAATATTTTCGATACTGCAATTGCCTCCCCTCAATACCGCCGCTGGTCCACCTCGTGTACGGTGGCCTTAGGGTTCCTGCTCAATTTTAAAGTCTGGTTCAGTGTTTTCGAAGAGCGGAGATTGACTTATACTGCTCCCTACGATTGCGAATTGAGTGCAAGATCGGTGGCCAATGTCCCGTAAGCTCATCCCCAATGGATATCCGAAGGGTATTCGACCCCTTGGTCATACTAATCTGTTGGCATATTTGGAAACAATGAGACGGGTGAGTCTTTGCTAAACTAGGCACCATTAACGAATGCGAGCTGACATCACGCATCTTCAGGAGCGATTGTTTTGGTCAGCTGCAGGAGCTAGGAGTGTGCAGTATTTGTGTGAGTAGTGTGCATGTGTAGGACTTAGAGTTTGGCTTCACTGGAATGTGGTGATAGCCAATTATCTTTTCATGTAACTAACCGCTGCCTTATATAAAGTTATGGCACACAGTTTGCATATTCTTGATAGAAAAAGATATCTATGACAATAATGTTTTGGAAACAAACATATTTTAAGTAAAGATGTTGTTTCTCAAACCCTAGGTCAGAGGACGAGCATTCTGAACCATTGGGTGCAGTGTGTCTGACCCAACTTAATTAACCTGGATTTTGGAGTGTTTTTTTTTTTTGCCTTATTTGATTGACTCACTTGGCTCTCACTATGAATACTATCTTAAAATGGTTTTAGTTAAAATATTTCAATCACTGCAATACATGCACATTAATATTTTTCAAAGGTGTTTTTTTAGGTCAATTAGAGTTTATGTCCTGGTTAGGAAGGTGAGATGGCAGCGGTTCCGTGAAGATGGAATAAGGTCCTCGTTGCCTAACCCCTCCCTGACGATGCGTCTAGCGTTATCGGAGGGCATGCGCAGGTGTGTCTCTGGCAGATCGCATGGGATTCTGTCGGAGTTGGTCTTTGATGGATCTCTTTGGATCCAGACTCTGTTTATGTGTCTACAATTTGGATCCTTCTAATTTACATTTATTTTCATCGGCCGTGGTTGTTGTTGTTGTGGTGTGAAGGTAATATGGCCTTAGCACGACGTATTCTCAACTGCCTACTACAACATGTTTTGCTCAATTCCGATGAGGCAGCGCAATGACGGCAGCGTGTCTTTGATTCGCTTCAGTGTTTGTAGTCGTCGTTAAGTGGTCTACAGACCTGGATATTTTTTTTGTTATTTATGATGTTTTTGTACTGCCGTGACACATGATGAATAGATCAAAAGTCTTTCTCGTAAAAAAAATATATTTCGAAAACTGCACAAACATTGGTCCGACATAAAGTAAATAGTTCGGTCATTTGGCCGAGTGAACCAAAATAACCAAATTTTTCATAGTATAATTCCGTGGTTCTTTCCTACAAAAACCAAATGATAAGTGCTACACGTGTAGCACGAAGCAATCTGGTTATGATATTTTTTACGCTAAAAGTCGTCATCCGAAAAGAAAAATCAAACCCAAATAAAACAGAAATTTTGTCCAAAAAGAAAGTTGTCATGCTTGATAACTAAAGTTGTCATCCTCACGTCACTAAATTTGCCTTCAAAAATGTTTGGGTTTGCCGTATGTTCGTGCCACACTTGTGGTACTTATTATGGTCCCATAAAAGAAATCAGTGGTGCCCAAATATTTTGATTCGTGTTGTGCTTGGACCGGGGTACACCTTCCCTTCCGTTACTGAATACTGAAATAACAAGGTTCTTATACAAAGAAAGTTTTAGGTGGCGAGAAACGAGAGAGCGACCCGACTTGGTCTGCGCGTAGGTACATGGTAGATTGACGCGCGCGAAGGTAAAGAAGAAAAGATATTAATCGAAACTCAACAAACACGTACGCGTACGTACGAGCCCGAAATATGGAAAACGAACATTTTCTTTTGGAAATCACAAGCAATCGATCCATCTATATATATTAGAAGCTCTTCTTCTCGATCGTGCACACTCAACCAATACAATCGATCCGACCATAGTACAGCACATAGCAAGCTAGCTACACCAGCGCGGCGATTGAGCGATCATGGTTGGATACCTGCCGGGGTTGGACACCATTCAGGTGTGGCCGTCCACCGATCCTGAGAACCCGCCGCCGTCAGTGCCACCAGCTCGGGCGGCCGAACAGCAATGGAAGAAGGCGTCGCTCATCCCGCCAAAACAGAAAACCAGCCGCGGAGCTGATTCCAAGAATAGCCGATCCATTGCCGAAATCATGTCAGACAACCCCTGCTTAGAGCAAGTACAATAGAGCTTAGTCAACGGGCTATAAGGAATAAATTAGTATATTTCTGCTTAGTTGGAAGAAAGAGAAGAGGAGAGAGAAGGTAAGCGGGCTCTTCGTGAAGAGCCAGCTCTAGCACGTGCTCCTAGGCACTTTGTGAGAATGAAAGGTGGGCCACATAATAAAAAAGTAGTACACTTTTTTGATCTACTATTATACATGTTAGCTATAAGATGGATTGTAGATGACATGACAGTGGCTTATAGCCAGCAGCTGGCTATACTATTAACCATGCTCTTACTGCTGTGCCTGCGCATCGTGACCGTTGTGGCCCTCGTCCTCGCCAGCTACGTAGTCGCCCTGGTCTTTGGGCTGCCCCACAGGCACTACTCCATCACCATTGATTCCATCTCCGGTCTTGACCTGCCGCCGTCCAAGGACCTCGTGTTGGACCCGCGGTTTAACCTCACGCTCCGCCTCGCCTCGGCCAGCCCGGGTCGCCGCGCGTGCATGGACGCTGGCACATACGTGCAGGTGTCATACCGCTGCGTTCCGCTCGCCACCAGTGCCGCTGCGCCGCCACGGCTCTGCGTCGGACCGAGGAGGTCGAGGGACAAGCTTGTCATCGCGAAAGGCACTGGTGTACGTCTGCTGGGGTTCCTGATGGACAGCCTTGCAGCGGATTTACAGAGCGGCGTGGAGGCGTTCGATGTCATGGTCAGGAGGTCCGGTGGTCACGACGGCAACACACTTGTGGCGTCATGTGGGGTTAGGCGGGTCGGAGACGACGGCGCTAGATGCAATTTGGACGAGACGTGTCCGGTCTATGCGGCTCCGACAATGATAGGGGGTACTTACCGGTCCTATCATCATACCAGGATGAACCCTCCTCGAGTTTAACATGGACGAGATTAGGGCCTCTGCACTCAAGATCAACCGTGAAGACGTGCTAAGAGAACTGTTTCTAGATTTGAGTATTAACTTCTCCCGATGTAATCCTTTAGTTTGAAGTTCATTTTATGAGTTCTTGTTAAGAGTCGTTTATCGTGTTTGAAGTCTCAAGCTGTCAACCGCATATTTCATAGCTGCTCTGCTCTACTATATAAAGTGTTAATCGATTGAATAAATGCCTCAGTTGAAGCAAATTGGGCAAACACCGCTCGAGATCACATCAGCTTAACAACTTATATATTTGTCGAAAAATATATCACAAGACAGGGCGGGATGAACAAAGTTCAGCAGCACACCATAAGTCAGACCCGTGACCAAACCAGCAAGAAACTCAAGGATGCAGAAGACGCGCCAGGGAAGTCGCCAAAGGAGAACTTCAATCAGACACTGATCTGAAATACTTTACGACTCCACCTTGCGAAGTGCGATACACTTCATTTGCTATCTGCTCGATGAAATTTGCATATCCAAAATAGTAAGGAATCATTTGCCAGAGGACGGCTTTTCAGTGCTACAGCTCATTTTCTCCTGTGGATAAACAGTGAAGCAAATAAAAATAGCAAGCAAAATAATAGAAATAGAGTTTTTGTTACATGAAAGATCGTCAAGTTTCTATGTGCCTGCAAAATTTAATGATGACAGTACATCGTAATAACTCTGGACAAACAAAAAGTAGAAGCTTTGAGTAAGGTTCAATTATTATTTTTTTTGATTTTGCAGCATTGATTTTATTTGTTCTATACCGATTAAGAAAAAAAAAACTTGTGTAACATACATAGTCGATTGATATATTCTCATATGAAGTTTCACGAAGAAATGGTATCAACCGTATTCTGGACAAAAACTGACAAAATCTAAGCTATATTGAAAACACGGCTTGATGAACCCAGATTGTATTTTCTTCATTAAGAATACCACCGGTGTCATTTCTTCATGAAACTCCACGCATGAATAGAATGGCCAGCTAAGTTTAATACCCTAAAATTTTACAACTACTTAGATTTTTGTAGTGTTTCAACTTTACTATTCATGTGCTTGCGCATGGACACAGGGGAGTAATCCCCCAAGGCCGGCGATGGCGGCATTCTTCTATGCCGTCCCCTTCTTGAAGGCATCATTGTGGAGAAGCTCTAGACCCCTATCCGCTACCTCTAGGGGGAAACTCTAGATCAGTCAATCGGATGACGGCGGCGTTCTTGTGTCGTTCCCCCATGGGGACGTCATTCTTGGAGGTGTGCATTGGCTTGAGGGACCAGTGGATGATTCCAGCGGTGGAGCGGTGTTTTATGTGACGCGTAGATGATGTGGAGTCTCAGCGGCGTGGCACAGTAGAGTCTGAGCAACGGATGAGTGATGATGGACGCGCGTAGGGAGCAGGCGTTGTCTGGCACCATGATAGCGTACGTCTATGGTAGACATGGCAAGGTTGATGCGTCGGTACCTACTCTGAAAATGGATCGATGAATGAAAGACAGTGGCAGCAGGCGCATGCGGTGCCTGTTGAGAGTGTGCCAGACCAGTGTATGCCCCAGTCCCTGCTAGTGGCTTGGTTGGAGCCTCCGGCTGTAAATGTTGGGTTTTGATGTATGTCTACGTATGCGGCTTCGGCAATCTGCACCCCTTCGTCAAGTTGATAGGAGTAGCGATGTTAAGATGATGACTTCACACTTATTGATGTACTTTGTAATGTCTTGGTGAATAATTAATAATATGACGACATGAATCGTCGTGATGCTGAGGTCTGGGTCATCCTCCTTTTTAAGAAAAAAAATAGTTTTTAGGTAGGAAACGAGAGAGCGAGTTGCGGGCAGGAGGAAACCCGACTTGGTCTGTGCTTACGTACATGGTAGATTTTTTTTTGAGCATCAGTACAGACACAAGCGCTCATATACACGTACATACACTCACCCCTATGAACACACACGCACACCCTACCGTATGAGCACCTTCGAAAGACTGAGCCGGCATATCATCTTGAGATTTACGAAGTCACCGTAGGCACCTCGTCGTCGATGGAAACGTCTCCTCCCACTGAAAGCGCGCGAAAGGGAAAGAAGAAACAAATTCGGGCAAGTCCGAACACTACGCGTACGTACAAAAGCGTAATATGCATGGAAGCTCACGCGCCTTTTTCTTTTGGTATAAGAGTCCCGCTTCGGTACAACCCCCCTTGCAATATGTATAAAGGATAGTATGGACTTTTCACAATTTATATCTACTTTTGTAGAAACGTATACGCAGGGCAGCTTACTTGGGCCGGCCCATCTGGGATGGCATGCGATTAAAAATAGCGAACAAGGATGGCACGAGCAGGGAATCGAACCCACGATCACTTAAAACAATACATGCGTCCAGAACCACTGCGAGAGGATAACTTTGGTGACCAATATAAAGCTAGACACATTAAGTAATGGATGGGCTGGGAATTTCAGAAAGATTTTAGAAACACTTTGTGAACTGGTCTTTTTTTCCATAATTTATTTTTATTTATTTATGTATTTTCCTTTTCCTGTTATGGTTCTTATTTATTTTTCAAAAAATGCTCACGCTTTCAAAATGTTATTCAAACTTTGAAAAGGTTTGTTATTTCGAAATTTTGTTCATAAATAAATAAATATTTGCATTTTCGAAAATTGTAAGGTAATTTCAAAAATGTTTGTATCTTTAAAAGATCGTTCAAAATGTCAAAATGCGAATTATTTTTTTGAAAAGCATGAACAAATTGTGAAAACAAAAAATTTCTGAGAGCACGGACAAAATATTAAATTCCAAAACATTTTTCAGAAATGAGACTAAATAAATGATATAAAAAAGTGTTCTAAATTTGCCCAAACATTTTCCCAATTTGTGATTTTTTAAATGAGAACATATTTTAAATTCTGAACAAATTCCGATAGTCGCCCAACAGGACCAATGTCGTCGCTTAGTTGGGAAAGGCCTAAGATTTTATTTTTACTTTTCTATTTTTTCGTTTTTCTTTCTTTTTTTTAAATTTTCATTTCTCCTTTTTAAACATTAATATTTTTTGAAATCTATTCAAAATATTGAAATACCAAAATAACAGCTTTAAGTAACTATTTTAAATTATGATTTTAATAATTTTTATTTAATTATTTATTAAATGCTCTAAAAAAGCATTTGTTGTTTTCAATTCTATCATTTTGTATTTGTTAGTTCTGTTAGAAACTTAAAATGACAGTTTTAAGTATCTACATAAATTATGATTTAAATACATTTTTCCTTCAAACCTGGCCTGGATGACTACTCGGACACGCTACGTTGAATATGGTGTTTTCTAGACATTCTTGAAATGATCCCAATATTTGCCAGCAGGTGGCATGCCCATAGTAGGCATCCATGCCCCTAATATTATTTTTTCAATGGGCTTGTATGACCAATTCTAGACACCAATAGAAGTTGCTTGGGTTTTTGGCAAGATTTGCATTTCTAAAGTTTTCTCTGTCAAAAAGGTCGATAAATGGCTAGATGAGTCGCAACTTGCATATGGTGTCGGAAGTAGTCCAAACCCGCCATGGATGCCTACCATGGGCATGTCCACCTAGTGGCAAAAGTTGTGATAATTTCAAGGATGTCCATGAAAACACCATGTTCAACGGAAGGTGTTTAGGTTGGCTAGAAGGGTATGTCAGAGAGCACGTTGTTTTTCGACATCCTTGAAATGGACATAATTTTTTTCATTGCCTCGTATGACAAATTCAAGACACCATGACAAGTTATTTTGGTTTCCGACAAGTTTTGTATTTTTTTCTAGAGTTTTCTCGGTAAGAAAATGCAGAAAAAAGGCTCGATGTGTCGCAACTTGCATACGGTGTCGGAAATTGTTCAAACCTGGCATGGATGCCTATGAGGCATGCCCACCTAGTGGAAAAAGTTGGGATCATTTCAAGTCATTCAGACCAAGCATGGATGCCTAACATGGGCATGCCCACTTGCTTCCAAAATTTGGGGGCAGGTTAGAAATTTCCAAAGAATACCATGTTCAATGAAGAGTGTTCGAATAAAGTTCAAAATTAGCAAAATGGATTAACAAAAAGAGAATAAAACGAAAATAATTGCAACAAAAAATGTTTAGGCCCTAGAAAATAAGAAATGTTTTCTGAAAATGTTAGTATATTTGAAAAATATTTGTAAATTTGAAAAAATGTTTGTGTTTTAGAATAATGCTCGTCAATTTTTAAAACTGTTTGCATTCTTTTATTGTTCAGAAATTTAAAAATTGCTCATGTTTTCAACAAAATGTACACAAATTTTATAAATTATTCGTCTTTTCGAAAAAAATTGCAATTTCAAAAAATGTTGACAATTCTGAAAAAATGTTCAGAAAATTTGAAAAATATTCAAAAAATCAAAGTATTTTTCATAAAAGAGGATCGGAAATTTGAAGAAAATATGCGTTTCCAGAAGAAGTTCAATATTTGAAATTTTTTTGTATCTTTAAAAATATTCATGTTTTCATAAAATATTCCAAAAGATGAAAAATACATTAGTTTTTTTAGCTATAAAATACACTTTAGATAGAATGTCCGGCCCAGTTGTACAATACCAATTTTGATCTGCTACTGTATTTCTAATTAAAAAAACACCTACAGTACGTCCGTTCTAGGTGATAAATATCTGCGCTCCTTAAGTATCACGTAATTATGATGATTCCGGTGGCTATCAGCTGTTCTACAACCGCCGGAGATCCTGTGTTCGATGCCTAGCAGGGTCACTATTTTTTTGGATTTTCGATCGGTACTATCGTACATACTCACTAATGGGCTGGCCCAAGATAGACTTAAAACGTGACAGATCTCCGCGTCGTATTTTTTAAAAAGACCATCCTACCCTTTATTATGAAGGGGTATGAACAGATCTTGTCCATTGATGGTGTTGGTATAAAAGCACAGGCTAGCGACCGATCCATCTATCGATAAATACAATATAAACCTCTTCTTCTCGGTCGTGTATATGTAATAATCAATACAATCGATCAGCCCAGACGTGGTTGCAAAGCAAGAGCAGGCTAATCGATCAAGCTCGCCGGCGGATCATGGTGGGATATCTACCGGGCTTGGACACCCCGGCGGCGGAACATGAACGGAAGAATACGACGCCAGCGAGGACGCCATCGTTCGTGCCTCTAGAAGTGAAAACCAGCCGCGGCACGGATTCCACTCGTATCAGATCGTTTGCCGAAGCCATGGCACCCTGCTGCTGCTTGTTAGTGTGCCTCCTCGCGTCTCTGGCCTTTATCGGCGGCTTAATCGTCTTGGGGCTCAACGACCCCGACACGCGCTTCTCCGTTAGCATCGACTCCGTCACCGGCCTTGACCCGGCGACGGACCTCCGGCTGCCGTCACTTGACCCAGCTTTCAACCTTACCCTCCGCGTCTACTCTGGCAGTGTTCTTGCCCACGCGTGCATTGATCCTGGCATGTACTTGGAGGTGGCCTACCGCTGTGTCACGCTCGCGGCTAGCCCGACGGTGCGGCAGCGGCTCTGCGTCGGGCCGAAGGAGGCGGCGGATCAGCGGATTGTCGCGAGGGGAACTGGGGTGCGCGTGCCAGGGGTCGTGCTCGACAGCGTCGCGGAAGACATGCGACAAGGGTTGCTGGTGTTCCAAGTCACCATCAGGCAGTCCGGTGGCGTGGACGACGACGACGAGCTAGTCGCGTCGTGCGGGGGTCGGCGGTTTGGAGCCGCCGCCACCGACCTAGGAACTGTGTGTGACGCGTTCCACTTTGCACTGTCGTAAAGAGTTAGTGTGTAGATTCAACTGGCGGGAATGAGCTCCTCAGTGATGAAAATAGATGTGTGATGGACGGTGTTGCTGCTATAATTTCGTTTTTTAACCTTTTGTTTTGGCTAATTAGTTTTGAGTTTTCGTGATAGACGTGTTGCTGCCTTGCTGGTCTAATTTTGTTTTTCAGTTCATCCTGTTGCTCGGCTTACTAATGTGTTTAATATAAGAGTATTATTTCTACTCCATAATCAGATATTGCATGGATGGTCATGTACACTGAAAAATTGTCCAAAAGTCAACGTCAAACACAAACACATTTATCATCATATTAGTATCGCGATTCTACGGTGCATGGAGAGGAGGGGGCGGACTATGCCATGGAGGCGGTGGGCTCCGCCTTGGCGTTGACGGAAGGTGTCGGGGAGCGATGCCAAATGCGATGCCATGGTGGGGAGAAATACCAGCGACTGGGCGATCATGGCGGGATACCTGCCGGGCCGTCCATGTTGGACACCATGCATGTGTGGCCGTCCACTGATCCCGAGAACCCACCGCCATCAGCGACGGCTGCCCGCGAGGCCGAACAACAACGGAAGAAGACATCGTCTGTCCCGCCAAAACAGAAAATTAGCCGCGGAACTGATTCCAACAATTCCAAGCATAGCAAATCAATGGCCGAAATCATGTCGGATATCTACTACTCGGTGTGCGTCGTGACCGTTCTCATGCTTGTGGCCCTCACCGTTGCCGGCCTCGTGCTTGCCGTCCTCTTTGGGATGCCCTACAGCCAGTACTCCATCATCATCGACTCTATGTCTGGCCTTAACCTGACGCCGTCCAAGGACCTTGCATTGAACCCGCAGTTTAACCTCACGCTCCGCCTTGCCTCGGCCAGCCTGGGTCACCGCGCGTGCATAGACGCTGGCACATATGTGCAAATGTAGTATCGTTGTGTTCCGCTTGTTGGCACCGCCTTTCCTCGCAGCACCGCTTCTTCTTCCTCGCACACAACTCTCTTGTGATTTATCTCTATCTTCTCTCAAGAACACACACACACACACACACACACACACACACACACACACACACACACACACACACACACACGATGTCAAGGGCTCAACGCGCACACACACACACACGCACACGCACACGTACTAAGGAAGAAAGCCAACTAGCTTTGCCGAGAGGCTCTCCTCCTTAGTGACACAAGTCCTACATTTTTCCTCAGCCCTCACAGCCTCCTTTCATTTCTCATTGTGACTTATATATACATAGCTGACTTCCACGCACCACTCAGGCGCCACATCCGGCCACTAACATCAGGTCCTACATGCACTCACCCACTAGCTAACATGCATGGCTCACGTCCACCACTTGCGCCGTGACTTGGCCCTGCAACTAACAGACTAATGCATGGACTAAACTGCCTAACTAATCGTCCACCGAATCACTCGGCTATGACTCGATCATGCAGGCTGTCCTTCTCCCTCCTCTATGCAGCATGTCGCTTCACACGACGGTACTGCATCGCACAGCACCACGGCATCTCGCCACGCACACTGCATCTCACAGCGGCATCTCGACATCTCGCCTTCGACAATGCTAGACGAAGCTTCAACAGCCTGCCAACTCCTAGAACCTGAACTACTTGCAGATGAACTAGAGAATGCAGATACAAAATCAAGATTTAAAGCTAACAATCTCCCCATAATCTTGATTATCCTATTTTTGTTGCGGATCACCCGCAGCTACTTGTCGACGCTATCGCAGCGCCGCAACGCTCCATCATGTCGTGGACGACACCATCATGCTGCCAATCACCACAACATCTTGCCGCACGCAGCAGCAACCTCTTGACGTGGACGACACCTTCGCGGCGCCGGTCACCACGTCGTCGCATCGGCCCATCTTGCTGATGGCATCACACCACCCTAGACAGCACCGTCGACGAGCTTGACACCGATCCTCATGACGACTTCGCGTCGCCGTACCTCCCAACGACGTCACACCGTTGTCTTGTGGCAGCTTCACACCGCCATCTCCATCTAGCGGCATCGCACCGCTATCATGGCAGCATCGCCGACGTCTCCTCCTAGCGGCATCGCACCGGAGCCCGCCACCAGCAGCATCGCGCCACCGAAGGCCTTTACCTCGCACCGATGTCCTCCACCTCACATGGAGTCCACCGCGTCGCCGTCGCCGCTGCCATCACGGATCGACGAGGCTCTGATACCAATTGTTGGCGCCGCCCTCTCGCAGCACCGCTTCTTCTTCTTCTACCTCGGTGGCTGCCTCTCACACCTCACATATACAACAATGGAGGCGCAAGAAATTTGGCGGCCGGAGCCTCACACTGCCGGCCTTTTATTCTGAACCTACACTACATGCCTAAACGAAATAAACATGCTGATACAAATATCAAGATTAGTTCTAACATTCACCCCCTAATCTTGATATCACAATCATCATACGGATCACCCGCAGCCACTTGTCGACACCGTCGCAGCGTCACAGCCGCCACTCGTCGCCACCGACGCCGTCGCAGCGCCGGTCACCATGGACCATCTTGTCGTGGTCGACGCCGTCGCAGCGCCCGCCAGCACACCGACTTGCCGCACGCGGAGATCACCTCTTGAAGTGGACGACGCCTTCGCGACTCCGACCACCCCGCCATCATCATGCCGCGGCATCGCACCGCAACTGGCCACCAGCGGCATCGCGCCGCCGCCGGCCTCCACGAAAAACATGTAGCCACTAGTGTCGCCACGCCGCAGCAGATCTGCGTTGGTCCAAGGAGGTCGAGGGACGAGCTTGTCATCGCGAAAGGCACTGGTGTGCATTTGCGGGGTTCCTGGTGGATAGCCTTGCGGCGGATTTACAGAGCAACGTGGAGGCATTTCATATCATGGTCAGGAGGTCTGCTGGCCACGATGACAACACACGTGTGGCCTCATGTGGGGTTCGACGGGTCGGAGACGCCGGAGCTCGATGCAATTTGGACGAGACATGTCCAGTCTACCCGGCTCCGACAATGATAGGGTCCTATCACCATACCAGGATGAACCCTCCTCAAGTTTAAAATGGACCCGATTAGGGCCTCTGCACTCAAGATCAACCGTCAAGAAGTGCTAAGAACTGTTTCTAGATTGAAGTATTAATTGCTTCTGATGTAATCCTTTTGTTTGAAGTTCATTTAATTTTATGAGTTCTAATTATTAAGAGTCCTTTACCATGTTTGAAGTTTCAAACTGCTAGCAACATATTTCACAGTTGCTCTGTGTAGAAATCCATCGGAAGTGTTCTACCCTCTCCAGAGAGGGACGCGTGGTTATATATTGCTTGATGGGGCTTATTCCATGATACACATACAATTATGTTGGAGAGTTACATCTTGGAAAATGGAAGTAGAGATAAGACTAACCTATTCGGATACAATCATAACAGAAAAGTGCATGCGCCTAGGATAACTACTAAATAACAGAAAAGTACTTGGCCAAATTGAGATTACATTTGAACTTTTCAAAGTTTCTTGTGGGCAATGCCTTTGTGAAGCAACCTGCAACTTCATCTTTCGAATGAATAAAACGAATATCCAATTGCTTGTTTGCAACACGTTATTTGATCTCAATATGTTTTGTTCTGGCATGAAAAACTGGATTAGCAGAAAAGTACGTGGCTCCAAGACTGTTACACCAGAGGCAAGGTGCTTGCACCTGTCGCATCCCAAGTTCCTTTAGCATAGACTGCAACCAAATAATCTCTGCAGTGACATTTGCTAATGCCTTATACTCCGCCTCTGTACTAGCCCTAGAAACAGTGACTTGTTTCTTTGCACACCATGATATTAAATTTGTACAAAAGAATATTGCAAAACCACCGGTTGACCTTCTGTCATACAGGTCTTCAGCCCAAACATCATTAGTGAAAGCACTAAAAAGTGTAGACTGAGATTTGTTTAATGTTAGTCCAACACTTACTTTGTTTTTCACATTCCTCGGGGTTCATTTTGCAGCAGTCCAATGCAGAGTGGTGGGTGCATGCAAAAACTTGCATACTTTATTCTTAACAAAAGAGATATCATGTCTACTAAGAGTTAAATATTGAAGTGCATCAATTATACTCCTGTACTAAATGTTGTCCTCCTCATTCAGGAGTTCACCTTGATGCAAAGATGTTTTTTTTTGAACTAGACAGTATGGTTGGTGACGGCTTACAATTTTGCATACCAACTATTTTCAAAAGATAAGTTACATATTTTTCTTGAGATAAAACTATACCATCTTTATTTTTCTTTAATTCAATGCCCAAGAAGAAGTTCAAATATCCCAAGTCCTTCAAGGCAAGCTGTTGGAATTGGCTACCACAGGGAGGGTCATAAGAGGTACATTCCAAACCAAATGAAGGGCCCACAACACCAGACGAGAAGACCCTAGGGTCATTCCATTCGGGAACCAGCTGCAATTCATCCACTCGGACAAATCTCATTCACTCGATTGCATCTAGTACACTCGGTTGTATCAAATCTACTCGGCTACCTCAACACTCGGACGAGGGAAGACGGACAACCAGCATGGACTCTGGAACATCAGTAGGCGCACATCGTCGTACATTACTTGCAGTTAATACGTCAATTATCATATGTAATGCTCATCATCAATTCCATCGTAAGAGCCCTTGTAACTTAGCTAGGACAGGGTCAGCGGACTCTATATAAGCCACCCCTTAGCACAGGAACAAGGGTTCGCATTCATTGTAATCACCAAGAAGCAAGAGATACAACAGCTCCAGAGCTCGAGACGTATGGTCTTTATCTCCACCGTGAGGGGTCTGAACTTGTAAATCCTTGTGTCACATCTTCGTCATAGCTAGGACCAGTCCTTGTTCGTACCCCTAGTACTCACTATCAGAGTACAATTCCCAGGACAATTGGGGCCCACCTTGGGGCTTCAGATCTATTGAAGGGTTTAGTGGCCGTCAACTGTGTCTCCACAGCACTATTCCTTAGAGGACCTGCACCAAGACATCCTAACTGTCATCCACAAGGTCAAGGCAGCTCCTATAGAGGAGTGGCGACAGCAATGCGTCGGCGGCACATTCAGACGGCAATGGTGGTTATTTGATGGTCTCGAAATCAAGATGTATTTTTTATTAAGATTGAAACGCTTTATACTTTCGGTGAACTTTTATGATAGATCTAGATCGTTTTCGGAAAAGAAATTATGTGGCTGTAAACAACGGAGCAAAGTTCAGGTCTCCTGGTAGTCGACTTTGTTTGTTCTACCATATGGTAGGTTGAAGCGGGAAGCGGTCGAAAGGAAAACTAATCTAGTCGAGGCAAATTTATGTAGAAAGAATTATCCAGGCAACTTCGAACACACACGTACGCGGCAATTAAATTCCAAAAAGGATGCCACGGAATATAGAAGCTGACATGTTATTTTGGAAAGAACAAGCGGCCGGCTCCACCTATAAACCCGAAGCTCTTCTTCTCTATCATGCTTATATACGCAGCCAATACGATCGATCGATCTGGCCATACATAGCAGCAAAGCAAGACCAAGCTAATCGATAGAGCTAGCTGAACGGTGGGTTACCTACCGGCCGGGGTTAGACACCATGTTGCCGGGGTTAGACAACATGTCGCCGGGGTTGTCATCCACGGATCCTCAGAACCCGACGCCGCGGCGAGCCACCGGCGACAGCCCTTGCGTTTGCGTCCCGTGCTTTATTTGCATCGGTCTACTCCTTGTCGCTGCCGGCATCACGCTTTTTCTCCTCAACCTATGCGCCGAAACGCTCTACTCTGTCGCTATCGACTCCGCTGCCGGCCTTGACCCGTCATCGCCGACGGACCTCATGCTCGACCACGTGGAGTTCAACCTCACCCTCCGCGTCGCCTCTTCCTACAGCGTGTGGAGCCGGATGTGCATGGAGACCGGCACATACGTGGAGGTGTCCTACCGCTGCGTCCCGCTCGCCGCCAGTGCCGCTACGCCATACAAGCTCTGCGCCGGACCAAGGAAGTCGAGGGAGGAGCCCATAGTCGCGAGGGGCGTCGACGTTCACCTACCGGGGTACATGATGGACGGTCTCGTGGCGGACATGCGGAGTGGGGTGGAGGCGTTCGGCGTCACACTCAAGCAGTCCGGTGGTGATGCGCGTGTGGCGTTAGGCACGACGACGATGGGTATGATGGCTGCGGCCGCTGCGAGCAGTAATACCCCGTCTGGGACTCACACAATGAGTGTGACATCATGCGGTGCAAGGCGTGTTGGGGGCCCTGTCACTCCTTGTGATAGATGGGTTGAAATGTGCCCCGCCGTGATTCTTCCATGATGAATGCTTCTCGAATCTAAGATGTACGCTTGACATCCTTTCATAGTTTTAAATAGCCAGATATAGCTCCGCTATAGCTGTGCTATAGCTGTTTGAGCATGTTGCCCCCTAAGATAGGCAGTAGGGCTAGTTCTTTTCGGACGAGGTTGCTTCTTCTCCGGCGAGGTCCGGCCTCCCTGTCTCGTGCACCGAGGAAGAAGGAAAAAGTGACTGACGTAACAAAAAATTTAGATACCTGAAAAATAGCTAAACCGAATAACATTATAGTTAAGCTGCTCATTGTTATCCAATTTTTCTGATTAACTAAATAAATTATATAGTGTCAACTTGCGCGACTCGTTGAAGAAAAAGATGATGGTTGCGTTGACCGACCGAGTGGCCTGCGACTGCAAGTTGACAGCTGTCCATTGAGCTGCATGCATGTGCACTTAATCAACATTGTAATAGAGAAGCAAATAAAGTAGCTCATGAACTCGCTAGACTAGCTAAATTTCCTGTAACTTCTTATTGGTCTGAGGTACCTATGAATGAAATTGTAATGGTCCTCACAGACGATGTATTGGTTCTTTCTAATGAATAAAGTTTTCGGGTTATCACAAAAATTATTGTCGACACACGCAAGTTGCGAGTTTATTTACTACTCCCTCCGTTCCTAAATATAAGACCATTGAGAGTTTTCACTCTAAATGGTCTTATATTTAGGAACGCAGGGAGTACTTTATAACACGTTCACACTGGTGCAAAGGGCTATAGAGATCTTGTTTCATGTTTCCTTTGATAAAGGAACGGTACGGGAAATGCAAACACGTCAGGAAATGATATTCCAAAAATATGAGCCACGGAAATTGGCAGGAACCGACACTTCTGTTTATATATGGAAAGATGTAACATTTTGCTTTGGAAAGTATATATAATTTGCACGTACGAATTCCACCAAAGGAAGCTTCAAATCCACCCGTCTATATATATATATAGAAGCTTGTATACCCTGCAGCCAAAGCCAATCGATCGAGGAGAGCAAACGCTAGATGCGTCTGCGAGAGGAAAAAAAGGTTTCCGGCGCCCAGATGGGCATGGACCGGGCGGCCGTAGCCGTGGAGGAGGCGCAACAGCTGGTGGTGGATGCAGAGGAGCTGGCGGCGACCGCGGCAAAAAAGTTGAAGGCGGCACTGGCGGCTGAACAGCAAAGCCAGACGACCCCGCCGACAGTAGAGGCGGCGGAGGTGGAGGCTAATGCGGCGGTATGTCTGGCGGCGTTGGTGGACCGATTGGCGGCATCTGCGGAAAATCTGAAGGCGGTGGTGGCCATGGTAAGAAGAAACAAAAACAGATCCATGGCAGCAGCGAAGAAGGCAGCGACACCGAAGAAGGACATCAGCTGCGCGGAAAAGGTGGTGGTAGTCTGTGTACTGATGTTCATAGCAATGTTTTTCCTCCTCCTCTTCGCCGGAGTCATAATGGGCATATGCTACATGTTCCCGTCAGGACCATATGAACCGGATGATCCATTGAGCTACTCTGCCGCGATAGACTCCATCTCTGGCCTCGACCCGACCATGGACCATGGGCTATCGTCACTCGACATGTCGTTCAACCTTACCATCCGTGTCACCTCGATGAGCTACCAGAGAAGCGCATGCGTCGAGCCCGGGATGTACCTGGAGGTTGCCTACCGACGTGTGATACTCGCCACGAGCCCGACTATACAACAACAACTATGTGTCGGCCCAAAGGAAGCAATCGAGCACCGGCTCGTTGCGAGGGGGACCGGAGTGCGCGTGGCAGGGGCCGTGCTAGACAGCCTCGCGGCAGACATGAGGCAGGATGTGTTGGTGTTCCAAGTGACCCTCAGGCGGTCGGAAAAGTACAACAACGACGTGGTGGTGAAGTCATGTGGGGGTAGGCAGGTCGGAGCCGTCGTCGTGGACCTAGAAACAATGTGCAAGACACCTTGTCCCACACAACAATATTATCGTGATTCTGACTAGAGTCCTCAAGTGATGATGAATGGTCAAAAACTCAAGATTTGATCTACTAAGTTTTAGTTTTCATGATGTATACTCTCTGGTTTTCTAGGAATAAAACATTCTCCCTGGTGTAATTTCACTCTTGCCCGGCGTTTTTTAATTCACCTTTTCTTTCGCTTGAATTTTCAAATGACTCAAAGTTGTACAATTTCCAATCCAATATAAGATATTGCACGTGTGATCGTCTATACTTATGTTTCTCCAGAAAATTAACTCCAACACCATGGGATAATTTAAATAATCATTAAGCAACATATGACACTACCACAACAGAGACAAAGATTTCAAAGATAAGTTGAACATAACTTACATTCGACCCACGTTAAAGTGCCAACAGCAGAACCAGTATACATGACAACCTCACAAATTAAACATCTGAATATGCCATCTACATTCTCGCACACACGGTTGATTGCATGGTAAGGTTATTGAACATGTACAGCAGGATAAAACCGATCGGATCACACGCGAATAAGTCCAGCCAGAATTAGTTATCAATGATGATACTTTTCTTTGAGAATAGCTTCCGTTCCTCTGTGCAGAACACTCCGTCTTATGCTGTACAAGAAAGCTAAACGAGGCTGAGCATTGCTTTGTTTTCCAGTCCATTGTGTGAATTGAACTACAGCTTTCATCTCTTTCCTCTTTCCTCTTCACCCATTGTTGAATGCAAGTTATGTTCAACTTATGCACAATTTATGTCGTCGTGAAATTTCTAATTTTCTTTTCTTTCTATGTAAAATCTATTTGGATGGGAGTATGGGACTTCTGTGGTTGTGAATTTTTAAATTCTTTTTTTTAGGAGGGGGGCGAGGGGCAGGGGGGGTGGGCGTTTCTTCTTTTTTGAAGTCAACATACATGGAGCACTATTATCCATCGTGGAAAGGGAGACGGTAGATGCTTACCACCTGAAGGCAAGTAGGTCCACTCTTTGCTATTCAAAACTTCAGTAATGTTCAAGACAAATTGATTTAGATTATGAGATTGATAAACACTGTTCAAGAGCTAGGTTGGTGCTGTGATGGGCCTTAGTACACAGTTCTAACCAAAATTTTCATAATCAACGGTTTCCTGAAATTTGCACAAACAAAAGTTTACTGCTAAGGAATCATATAACATCGAACAACCAACAGTGCTTCATAAAATATGTGGTACAGTTAAACTGGAATCATATAACATCGAACGACCAACATTTTCTTCATTCAATGCATTCCTCATAGTAAGTGATTTAACTACTGATCAGTCATCTCAACACATTCGAGCAAGATCTTCGGCAGGCATGTATTACTAGTTAATAAAAGCATAACAGACAATGCCATTCTGGAGTACTATGGACAGTATAGAATCTTGCATGTTTAGTGTTACAGTAATTAAGGCAACAACATACCAGCTTGGCTCTTGGTTGGTTATCCATGGTGAAGTTGAAATCGCTTGCTCGGGAGAAGTAACGACGACCACAGTTTGCAGGCAACCTCGACGGTGTTCCTCTCGTCGGCGGTGTGAGTCTATCTTGTGTAGCCAGGTCGACTAGGGTCCCCTATCTTGCGAGCTTGTTCTAATGGTTTTAGTCTTGTTGTCCGTAAATTAACCGAGCAACTCTTATTTTTAGTGAATTGGGCCCTAAGGGCCCCGACTTAAAAATATAACTATGCATTGGTGTTTTGATTGAAATATCATATGTAAGTGCATAATCGTCATGTATTTATGGCCCAACAACGATATATTGGTGAATGTATCAAATGCATAAAAAAGGATCCCACTAACAAGAGGTCCGAGTTAAGTGTGGGACCATCACAACACCATTGATTACACATGGAGGGTTCGACATCCAATAAGTACTAGTGGAACTACAAGGTCGTGCATGGGTTCTGACACCACCTTCATTAGTGCCATCATATTGATGCAGCGAAGTCGTTACCCCATTGGTCCTGGAGCCTAGGATCAACAACTTCAGAGGTTGTCCTGGTGATGACTAATGGAGAGAGGGTGCTCAACATAATCTTCACTAACGACACCCTGCATGGCCTCTAGATCACGAGGCTGTTGTTAACAGTGGTCTCCCACATTTTCCGACATATTGATCGTTCCCGGATCTCCAACGACCCTGCCCATACAGAATCAGCTTAAGGTTGCATTCAGGACAATCGAAGCAAGTCCGATCAGAGAGGCTTTTCCCGACATACTGTTCAATGCAATCTTGCAAATATGAGCGCTCGCCTAAGATCATGTCGAAACCAACGGCATGCACCGGTGCCTAACTTGTCCTAAGGAGTGATTTTATTGATGCGCTAAGGCTGGCCATGGTGGGGATAACATAACTAGTAACATGCACTTGTGACTAGCAAACATGCTTATGTGGCACACAATTAAAGAAGAGAGAGAGGGTTAGAGTAACAAAGGTAGATACTGTATCATGTTAAATGTTATGCTACTTTGTGTTATGCATGGCAATAAATATGGTCATCTATAATACTCTCTCCGTTCCTAAATATTTGTCTTTCTAGAGATTTCAACAAGTGACTACATACGGAGCAAAATGAGTGAATCTTACACTCTATAATATGTCTACATACATCCGTATGTTGTGTTCATTTAAAATGCCTGGAAAGACAAATATTTAAAAACGGAGGGAGTACTACTTTATGTTACTATGCACTATTGAGGTAGTATCATATACTAGTATCATATGCATGATACTAGTATATGATACTCCCCACTATGAGTAGCCTAAAATCAAGCTCATGTATGACAAGCACAATCTAGACCTGGCTAGGGCAAAGAAGGTCAAGGCCAAGAAGGACAACGTCAAGTGGGTGGCCTTGAGGTACACCCTGGTCCGTTCGAGCGACTCCGAGATGGATGGGAGTTTTTCCTAAGGCATTGGACCAAACGTTATTGTGCATGCATATAGAGATTGTGTGTTCATGTTTTGATTGTGCAATGCAAGTACTTTCTCCTTCAAAGACTTCTTTTAAAACTGGAACCTTAGGGCTCAATCTACAAATTAGGAAGAAGAGAGTTGCCTGGTTAATTGATAGAAACGAAAACTAAAAATGCCTATTGATGGGGCACAACACACACCAAATCGAAGAAAACTTCGTGGATGTTGCACATAGGTGTGTTCATCATCACTTCTCCCGGCGAGCAGACCCCGACTCCACGGCAAGTAACTGCCGACCAAGCGCACACATTGCAGAGGTTGTGAGAAGCCACATGAAGATCAATGCTAAGAAATCAGCCACACGTGGTGGTGCACTGCTATGCCTATTCTAATGGCGCGCTTGGAAGGAGAACTATGCAAGGCTAGCATTGCGAAACACCACCAAACATACCACATGTTGTCCGTAATTTTCACCACCCAAACTACACCACTGCAGCTCTGAATGCACCACAACAAACGACAAAAGATAGTTCCGATGAGACACATAAGAGTCAACTACCGCAGCCATTGTCGCGACCCACGCATCCATCACTCATGTCGTCGTTGCCACAGAAGCGCCATAGCCACATATCCATTGGTCCCTTTGCCGAGTGAAACTCCAAAAA
>NC_041391.1:712688505-712703433 GCF_002162155.2 Triticum dicoccoides
GGTAATAACGTAGAATCAATACCATCGTCCAATCCAAGGACATCTAAATTTTCCCTCTCAGTTTTCCTACAGGCACGACAGGCAGTCGGGCACCACACTCGATGACATATTAAATAAGAAAGTGGTGTCCACGATATCACCGCCGCCTAAACACCATCAGCCAAAGGCAGAGCTTTCAACTTGCAGAGCCACTGACCGCAAGAGCCTTGAGAACGGTTAGACCACTATACATCCTCACGACAAAACCTTAGCCATGAACAACCATCCAATAGAAAGAACCCACACGGGCCCATCGTCCCTATGGACCCATAAAAGCCAGATCTGGAGGAATGACCTCTAAGATCCAGGTTCACTTAAGCCCACCTCCACGCTACCACAGAGCCTAACGAGAAGTCGGAGATACCCTTCGGCGTGCGGGCAGAAGGTGCACAACCACACACCATGGGGGCACACCGTCCGGGGAGCTCTACACCGCTCGGCCACGACAGCCCCTCAAAGGACGCCCCACTGCACCCCGATGGAGCAGTCGTGCTGCTTAGGGACGTCGCAAATCTGGGGAAGACCACCGCAGGGCTCGACCCAACCCATGTGTTGTGATTTCCACGCCACGGCAGAGAGCAGCCCCATGCCGCCAGCGCCACAGGATCCCCGGCATTGGTGATGTGGTGGGTTAGATGAGGGGGCGAAGTCTAGGGTTCCGGGGCACCCTTGTGCCGCTCCTAGAGCATCACAAGAGCGAGAGGGTGGGGACTCTCTTTTTTTTTTGAACACATTACAGAAGCAAGCGCTCATATACACGCGCATACACTCACCCCTATGAACGCACACACACACACCCTACCCCTATGAGCACCTCCGAAAAATTGAGCCGGCATATAGGCACCTCGTCGTCGATGGGAACGTCTCCTCTCACTGAATGCGCATCATCAAAAATCCTGAAATAAATCCAGGAATAAATGCGAGCACCAGGATTTGAACCCTGGTGGGCTGTGGATACCACAGTCCCTCTAACCATCCAACCACAGGTTGGTTCGCGGGTGGGGACTCTCTTCACCTTCCACAGATGATGGCCACTTAACCAATCTGTTGTTCATGTGGATGGTGCCGGTTTATGTTGTCGAGACTGTATGCACATATCTAGTAAGAAATCAATTCAACATACCAAACTACGTGCCCATGCCATGCATTATGCAACGAACTTGAAGACCGTGATCGCCTAGCTTCCCGCCTGGTGTAGCGTTCTCTTGCTATTCAACCTCTCGCTTCTTCATCATTGGAGATTTCTAGAACACCCCGTTGCAAAATGATCTCCACAACTCAATCAAGCCCGTCATTTTGTTGCTAATCCTATGGAACATATGGGGTGCATGAAATGCCAAAGTGTTGAACAATCTGGTCTCGTCGGCCAAAGAGGCCTTACCTACAAGTTGATGTTGCATTACGGTGCGGCTACTTCTCCTTGAGATTGGCATGACCCTATGAAACCCTCTCCTTTTTAGTATAAAGGAAAACATGCTCATGTGTTGCAATGGGAGAAACAAGTTATCACATGGCTAAAGACCTTGAGATCCAACATCCTCTATTTCAAAAAGGCACATCACTTGTTAAGCCACATATACTCCTTCCCGCCCTCGTCAACGTTGTCCTCGGTGTTCACCTGATCACAACGCGTCCAAACATGATAAATCCCACAATGGTGAGCTGCACGGGTCTGCTCTCTGTGAACATACCCCCTTCATCTAAGAATAAATTAACAAGGTAATTCTTCATCCCTTGAAATTATAATGCTCACCTTTTGTGATACTCTCAAGTGGCGTGTTTAACTTGGAAACCCCAAAGTCACCGAGGTTCCATTGCTCGATGGCATGAGATCTGCATGAAGCCCGAATGGGAGGTTATCTCGTAGACGAGACTCTGCAGGCCATTATATGTGTTTGGTATAGGAAGATGCACAAAGGATATTGTTAGTGTTCCTTGAAGTTACCCATCCATTAGCACCTTGAACCCGTCGTGCACGACGATCACATTTGTATACGAAGGGTGCATCGACTACGTTTCCATTGAGATGGTGGGATGGTATGTCCTCTCGTTCGCAGGTCCTACTTACCTTTCAATTCCGAGTATAAGGCATGGCGAGCACGCCGTCGATAGATGGGGAAAGGATCGGGGGGAGGTGACGTCCTTGATGAGGTTCCGCATTATCTCTTAGGACACAGACATCGAGGTCTGATGCTTTAGTCGTGTTCCCTTTAAAATCTACAGAATGGAGCGTGTCTCCGATCTATACATGCCAGAGGGGGCCTCATGGTAAGCCGGCTTCAGCGACCGCATTTGGTCGTTCCACATGATGCATGCAAACACGATGCTCGGTCCGCAGGATCCCGGCAGGTCCTGGAGCGCATTGTCCTCCATGTGTGAGATGGATTCTGCAAGCTCGTCGCAGAAGCTTGTTGAGGAGATGAAGGATCTTGTCCAGTCCAGGATGCCCCCTGACGTCGGACACCAGAAGCGCGACATGGGCGTAGATGGAAAACAACGATTGGTGCGGCGGTTTTCATTGACGAGGCACTTTGTGAGGTGGGTGGCAAGCTCCGCCAGACGAGAGGCAGACTACTGCAACTTCTTGCTCCGTCCGCCAACATTGTGGAATCCATCATAGCCCAACACAGAAAGACATGTGATGTGCCCGATCGCTTTGCTAGAGCTTATTGCACCTACCATGCAAGCAGAACTCCCTCCCGATCATGTCCAACTCAAGCTCGATGAACTGGCTGGCCTTCGGCGTGTGGTGGCCGAACATCTCGCCGATAATGGATGCCGACTATGTCAACTACTTCACCTCTGCGGGAGCACTCATGTGCAACGGCGCTGGCCGACCTTGGCGACATGCGCGACCGGCTGTGTTTGCTTTAGGCGCAATAGAAAGTCGCTGCCATGATGAGTTCTTTCCACCGTGAGATGCACATCACGCAGTCTTTACTTTGCTTTTCGGCTAGACACATGTACGCAGGCTCAAGTAACTTCAATGATTCTTCACGTAGTTACGTTCATATAGGAGTACTACCAAAAAAGGCTTTTTGCCCCGTTTTATATATAAAACAGCGACCATCATACAACCGAAACATACAACACACCCAAGGCAATATAGAAAGGCGTTGATGATCAGCAACACTACCCCCAAACGACTCCAAGCAAACAAAAAAAGGACAATGAGCATCGCTAATGGATGCGATGGAGCCCTCAACTGTGAACAAGCCACTGCCAAGAGATGAAGCTGAATGCCAACGAATGATGAGCTCCAAGGCGGTGGCTACAAGAAGGACACGACGCTGGAGCGCCGCCATCGCCCGGTTCAAAGGATCAAGATTTTCACCCGGAGCGACACAGAGGATTGGGAGCAGCCACGACGACGCTTTCAAAACGGGGATGACGCCCACGGGCGCTGCCACTATGGGTCTGGCCAAAGCCAGGCAAGGGTTTCCCCCGGCACACACCATCCACCTCCGAGTAGGATGCGAACAAATGTGAGAACACTCTACGGCTAACACACACGCAACTAGGCAGTACTTGGCCAGTTAGATCGATATTTTCCTACAGCTAGCACACGTGCAACTCGTTGACGGCAGGGCCGACTCTGGGCCTAGGCGCGAGGGACGACAGCTTAGGGCCAAGGCCTGCCGGGGCCTCAATATCGCCTATCTGTGGGACGTAGACGGCAAGCTCTTCCCCGTCATCCGGCTCCATGTCGCGCACGCAGCAACTCCCACTCGTCATCGGATCCATCGGCCAACGTTGCGCTGCTGATGTCGCTCGCCATGGATCGGAGGGGAGTGAACGGAGAGAAGTGGAGTGGAGTGGGGGTTGACTGTGATTTAGTGTTCATCTGGGTAGGGATTTATGTGCGGTCATGGAAGATATTTTCGATGTGATTGATTGATTCCTTTCGTAATATTCTTTTTGGAATATTTGATGATACGTAATATTTGTGTCTGATATTCCTTTCTGTAATATTTCTAAAGTGATGTGAATGATTTGTGTAGATTTGGAATGTGGAGATTAATGAGAGATTGAACGTCATTGATTCATTCCATAAAAATGTTACCACATATAGCAAAGATTGGTCTGATTTAGTACTTCCTCGAACATACCATGGCAGCAATTATTCATATTCCAAAAGTCACGGAATATACCATGGCAGCAGACATTTTTCTTTTGGAAAGTAATGCTCGAATTCCAAAGCAAGCTCCAAATCGGCCAGTCTATAAAAGCTTTCTCCTATCGATCTATAGCTGCATCGAAAGGTACGCATCCGAATCAATCAATCTCTTAGGCCAAGTAACTAATTGGAGTCCTAACGATCCCCCATGGACCAGGCGGAGCAGCTGGTGGCGAAGGCAAAGGAGCTGGTGGCGACGGCCACGAAAGAGTTGGCAGCCCTTGCGGCCGATCAGCAAAGTTGGACAACTCTATCGCAGGCAGAGGTTGAGACGGCCAAACGGCTCCCGGCGGCAGTAGAACAGCTGCTGGCAACGGCGGAAGAGGCCGCTTCGATGGCGGGCGCGTTAAGGAAAAAGATGGCGGCCAGGAAGAAGGTCACGCCAGCAGGACCAGGGTACGTTCTTCCAGAGGACCTAGCCCCAGCCCCGGCAGGAGAATGTCACCAACAATGGAGAGTAAAACATTTTGCTGATGTAACTTTTCGTTTGGGTTCATCTTTTGTTTCACTTAAATTTCAGACGATTCAAGATCGTGTAACTTCTCCAAATGATCAACAGCAAAGCAATATAATTGTAACACAACAGAAGAAGCCAACAAACACCATCGAATTATAAAACACAAATCACATAATTTTTAAAACATTTCTGGTGCGCGCACACACACGGTCAATTCAGTACACTTCAACCACACGGTCAATTCAGTACACAACCACAGGAAGCTTATTCAACACAGCAGGGGGGAAACCAAGGGAATAAGTCCAGCCAGAATTTGCACTTGATGATGGTATTATTCAGTTGGATGGAAGCTTTTCTTTGAGATAGCTGAGAACAGCTTTCGTTCCTCGCTCCAGAACAGTCCGCCTTATGCTGTACAAGAAAGCAAAACGAGGCTGGTCATATTTTTCCTGCCCAACAGCTTTCCTTTCCCCCCTCCCCTCAAATGTAAATTTTGCGTTCAACTATGAACCAATAATATGTTGTCATTGAGAGATCTCTTTTTTTTCTTTCCATGTTGACTCTACAAATTAGATATAGGACTGCCAAGGTTGTGTAATCGTGGATCTTGTGTCAACATAGATCCATCACAGAAAAAGCGTGAGGATAGATGCTTACCTCCTGAGGGGATTTCCATCAAGTTTGAGCACTTGCAGGCTAGGCTCAAGCAGACCCTGCTCATAAAAATCCAAAAAAAAATAAAGGTTTATAGCATTTCAGCGAGAGATAGAGAAATAAATAATTTAGGAGTAGGGACCACTGTTTGTTACTCCCTCCTTCCCAAAATATAAGGCGCGATTGACTTTTTACGGTCTTTGATGCACGACTTTGACCACTAATATATATCAATGTATATGGATTGAACATGTATAAATGACATCATCGTATTTGTCTTGCAGAACAATTTTATTTCATATGTATGTACATTAATTTTATAGACATAGAATACATGAAAATTATAGTCAAAGTTCCGTAACGAAGACCAGAAAAGTCAAACCGCGCCTTATATTTTGGGCAGGAGGGAGTATAAAATTTAGACATGATGGTATTTTCAGGATTTCTGCAAGCAACTATATTCTGACTTGTAACTAATTGTAAGTGTAAAAACATACATACCAGCTCAGCTGGAAGCCTTGTTATATTGTTGTCTGAAAGATCTAGCTCGATGAGAGCAGTAAAATCCTTAATACCCTGTTTAAGTGCAGAAATGCATATCAAGTGCTGATTGTAAAATCAGAAAACAAACCTTTAAACCCTGATAGTTACCTCTGGTATGGTTGAGAGATTATTTTGACTGAGGTTCAGAATGCGTAGATGTTTTAATTGTACAAGCCCAATAGGAAATTCCTGAAGTTTCATTCGCCTGTTCATATATAAAAGAAAGTAAGTTCTATAAAATGGTTTCCGTAGCGTAAATGCTTTGCATATTTTCCATCTATTTTCCAACCTAAGATAGAGTTCCTGCAGTTTTGGTAATGAAGAAACCACAGAAGGTTCACTCAAGGAGGATGTATTGCCACTTAAATCCAAAACTTCAAGTTTTGATAGAGACTCAAGATCAATGGACGATATCTGCAAAAAGAATTAACTGATGTAAAACACAATTGTAGATTTCCATGTCAAAGTTACTACTTCCTCACCTATCCATTTTGTTCTATAAGACAATTCTAGTCGTATTTAAGCTATGTGTTGCCAATTGCCAAGAAAAAACAACAGCCATTACACGGATATTTGACATGGTATTCCAGTTAAGTTAAGGGTATTATATAGAAATAACGTAAGAAATTTTGCAAACCAATGACAAATGATTGATAACATGAGACACGAGTAGAAGTATAGAATAGCTTTAATTGTTGAGCCAACAACTCTTGTAGGTTCAACAAACATCGATCAACTTCCAAAATTGGTTATCTCATTTATTTTCACTTTATGGCATAATAATTCAATACCAACACTATGCAAGACTGATACTCACTCTCAACAAAATTAGAGAGAAATAGACATTGGACATCTATTCGTTAATAATAAAACAGAATGTAAGCGTAGTACGACAAGATCATTATATTACCTCTGCTAGAGGATTATTGTCCAGCTTTAAGGAAGTGAGACTGGGAAGGGAGGAAACAACCATGCCAGGCCACTTTTTTATCTTGTTATTAGACAGAATCAAAGCCTGCAAAAAAAGAAGTGGAAGATAAGAACATGAATTAAGTTGAAACCTTCATATACAAAAAGACCATGCAATTAAGTTAAACATCATTAATAACATAAGGGTACAACTCACTTGAAGTGATGAGCACAGGGACAACTCATTTGGCAGATCTTCTATCAAGTTCTTCGAAAGATCAAGTTTCACCACATCACTTGTCTCCCAAGCTGCAGGGGGTACATTGGGCACACCAAGACCACTCAAATTCAACTCCTAGCAAAATAAATTGACATCAAATCAGGGGCTACAGTCAGAAAATCAAATGATCATTTACTATACCAGAACTCAGCTACTTGGGTTTCTCAGCTACTCTAAAAAATATAATAAACTCATAGGCAATGTAAAAGAACACATCACATAAAACACAACAGAGAGTTGGTTACTTCTATCACAATGGCTCTGAATTTGATCCTTGAATGGTTCAAGATCCATGTGAGAAAGTTCATAGGAAAAGGTGATCTACCTTCTGGTATTGCAAATATGCTAGTAAAATAAGCTAAGTACCTTTGAAGATACAGATAATCGTCTTGCTGCAGAAATCTGGTCATCTTTTGTTGGGGTGGTTCTAGACCCTGATGCTGCAGGAGAAATGTGTTTAATACAGATTTTTACTGATGTTGAAGCAGTTCTAAATGCAAAGGCATGATGTTACAGTTACATGTATGAGTCGGCACTTTCAGTTACCTTCCACATCAGACGAAAGGCGGCTTCGCAGATACTTCATCAATGTTGATGTTGGTCCAGAAACCAAAGAACTGAAAACCAACATGGATTAATATGATGATAGCTCTATGTAGAAGCCTAACAGACAGTTTTTACAACGTTAAGAGTACATGACTTGTAGCATACCTACGAAGTGCCCTCATAGGATTTCCACTAAGCAGAAGCTTTCTTAGGGTTGTCATTGTACCTTTAAATTGCAGGCATACATTAGTGTCCAAAACTATAGTATTTGGTGAGAGAGCAGCACACCATGTACTCGGCTCTTATTACATACACACACGGAAGAATTGAGCATTAGAAATCATCCAACACATATACAAGACACCAACGCGCAAGTGTTTTCGTGCACATGCACACATAGAAATCATAGCGGTGCAGTGTATCCTTATGAGTGATCACATTGTTAACCAAAAAGGCAAACAGCAGGAATGGTACTACAAGAGATAGCACTGCACAACACAAAAACCTACCTAGTTCGGCTGGCAGGCCGGATAATGCGTTGTTTGACAGATCAAGAAAACTGAGCTTGAGTTTGCAAGCTCCCACAGGATACTCCTTCAGCTGATAAAAACAGTAGCATGTTTATTAAAAAAAGATCAACAGAATATGACCTTTACTTTACGTCAATTCTAGCATACTGGATACCAAGAGTTGCATTTTTGGTCACATGAATGTTCAGTGTTCTCAATGCTCTCATAACGTTAAGTTAAGATCAATCTTTATGTTAGTTATTCGTATCATGACAACTTCCCACATTTCCCTTGGAGATGTAGTAAGTAAGCTAATTAATGAGAGATCAAAACGAGGACTATACAGGTAAGTCTATGCTTCCAAACTGTGAGGAAAGATTATTTGGCATCATGGAACAGATAACTGCTGCACTATATTCACTACATGCAACTATAAATAATCAGTAGCTGAGCGAAGAAGGAACTCAAACTAAAATTGGTTGAATGATGCAAAATAAATGTGAAGCAGTGGAAAAATTAGAAGACCATATTGACAATTCTGTCATGTAACGAATGGAATAAAACCTGATTGGAGTGAAGATCAAGTGTTCCTAATTTTGATAGCATGCCAATATCATCTGGTATTGTCGACAATAAATTATTTCTGAAACAGTACAAAGAAACAGAGTTAATTTACATCATAAAAAATAGTTCACAATAAGGAAAAGCGCAACTATATTCTGAAGTCGTGGTAGATAACTAACCCCATGTAGAACTCAGCTAGAGAAGAGCATCCCTTTATGGAAGAAGGAATCGAAGTTATCTCTGATATAAAAAGGTTAAAAACTGTCACTGTTAATAAACTGATGCTCATACACATGACAACACATAACAGGGAAGATTAACTCACTGTTCTGGTGCAGGTCCATTCGAACTAATTTTGAAAGTGCTCCGATACTAGCTGGAATGGTCGTAAGTTGATTTTTCGCTGCCAGTATTTAGATGGTAGTTTCAGGGAAACAAAAACTAGAACTAACATTTATATTCAATAGTATTATGGTATTGTTGCATACCAGCATTCAGCTCTGTGAGCAGTGTCCATGATGTGAACATATTTTCTGGAAGTAGCACAAGCTTGTTTCCCTGACATTTTATAGTAATTTAAGTTTTTTGCGAACAAAGGTCAAGCAGCCCAAGAAAACGAATATTCAACTTTAAGTTCAATCAGGACTTTGTACCTCCAGATCAAATTTACTTAGCTTGCAGCAACCAGCAAATTCATCTGGTAATCTGGATATGTTGTTGTTTGATGCCTGCATACAATGCAATATATTAGTCTGTGTATGTCCAGACTAGAGAATGAATCAAGTGATATAATTCAGTAATGATCAACTGCAGATTGATAGAAGCCCCAAAAAACTATTGTGAAAATAATAAATGCATTGACTACAGTTTACCTTGAGTTCTGACAAGTTCATGCATCTGCCAAGGCTAGCTGGCAGCTCAGTGAGGCAATTATTTGAGAAGTCGACCCTGCCCAAAAACAGTGGCGCATTAATACAGAATATTTAACATATCAGATAAAGTTTTGGGTTATGTGCTAATCAGCAACATTTAAAACCCACAAAAATTGTTGTTGTGAGCCCTATAGTTAATGCCACTGAATGACAAGATTCAGCATTAATGTTGATTCTTAGGTAATTGTGATTCCAAAGAATGGACAAATCTGGAGTATAGAGAGTTAGACTGGGGGCCCATAAGTCTTTCAGCATCACAATACATGGTGGATAAGTTGTTATTTTCAACGGCACAAACTGCACGGTATAGATGGAAGTAAATAAATGTAAAGTGAACAAGGAAGAGTACATAATGGACTTACTTGACTAAAGCAGTAGCCAAGCCAACTTCGTCGGGTATAAGTTTTATTTGATTGAACGAGACATCCAATGATTTTAACAACGGAAGGCTTCACAGAATAGGATTGTCATGAAGTTAGACAATAATAGTATAAAGGGTCTGCATCTGCACTGAGATGACAGGAATAGGATAATCCACCACATACTCTCCAATGGCTGCAGGAACAGAGGATAGCTGATTGTGGCTTATGTTTAACACGACAAGAGAAGAAAGATTCCTAAGGTCTTCTCTCAACACTTCCAGGTTGTTATGAGCCAGTATGAGCTTCTGGAGGTCCACTCCCTGAAATTCAATCAAGGCATGGTTAGCTTGAACTCATTGTACAGTATAGCTTTTGCACATAAGAGGCACCGAGTACGCAGCTTACCTCCCACCATTTGTCGTCCAAGCTGCCCGTGTCCAAGTTGTTGTACACCTCCCCGGGCACCTCGCTGAAGAAGGAAAAAAATACATATAGAGGTTCCGTCAGTGCGACGATAACGGATACAGCAAAAGACAGGACAAACATTACACCTAGTGTATGAAACAGGGGAAACCCATGAACAAGCTCCATAGGCTGAACATGGGTGACGATACACGATTCATATTCGGTCTCTGAGAACGCCGTGACGTTAGAACGTACTCCCTCCGTCCCAAAATGTAAGATCATTTTTCACACTATCAGTAATAAGCACAACTACAGTTTCAGCCAAACTCTGTTTCTACTCCCTCCGTCCCAAAATTCTTGTCTTAGATTTGTCTAGATACGGATGTATCTAATACTAAAATGTGACTTGATACATCCGTATTTAGATAAATCTAAGACAAGAATTTTGGGACGGAGGGAGTATCAAACTGAAGGTAATAAATACTACTGCAGTAGCAGGAACAAGGAATCTGCCGAAAATGGAGCTCGCAAGTGGGAGTCAGGCTGCGCAACCATTTCGGCGTCGGTTGCGGCGGCTTCCGCGAGCCGGCGAGGAATTAATCCCACACGTTTACACTGGTGGAATGAGCCGCGTCGCATCTGAATCTGGCGAAGTGGACGGCGACCAAGAACGACCAGTGGCGAAGTGGAACGGATCGAGATCCGGCTCTTTCGAACAAACAGATGGATGATGGGGGATTTGATTTGAATGGACTCGACCGTACCTGAGGGAGCGGTTGGAGAGGTTGAGGGAGCCGGACTCCCTGGCGGACTTGAGGATCCGCTCCATTCCCGGCGAGCTTCCGGCGGGCGGCGGGCGGCGGAGGACGGCCTTCAGATCGCCATTGCAGCAGCAGAGGCAGAGCAACAGGCAGCAAAGCCCACGAGGCCCAGCCGCGAGCGGTTGTGGGAGGCAAACAAAAGTCAAGAGGGTCCACGGCGCCTCTGCTTATGGCCGTGCGATTCGCTCGCACCGATCCTGCGCCCACGTTCAATGGTCACGATGCGTTCCAGCGTTTGGTTGGGGAGACATGGAGTGGAATGAACTTTGATTTAGCTCACCGACTATTGCACACAAAAATACTATGATGATGATATTAAGGCATCTCTGACCTTCAAGCCGGACACCGCATCCGTTCGTGGACACTGATGAGGAAGCCGGCCATCCAACCGTAGTCATGAATGTCCGGTTACATTTCGAACGAAATTTAATGAAAATAAGCAAATTTGAACAAACCAACCAATTTTTGTTGAAACTTGAATAACTTTTACATAAACTCGGATGGTTATCGTCTAAACCGGAGCACATTCATTACATTCTCGATATATTTGAACTAGACCCTATTCTAACCTAGTCCAGATGATCGTCGAAGCTCGTTTCCCACGTCTTGTTTTCCCCATGTCCGACAACAAGCTCATTCTACACCCGTGAGCCTTAGGAAGTGAAGTGCAGCCGGAGGGGTAGACTACCCTTCGCCTTCGCGAAGCCAAGCGACTAATCGGTCGACGATGATCAGCCCGCCAAGCATAGCTTCCACGGGAGGGGGAGAGTAGAGGCCGTCGTGGGACCCAAGCACCGGCGATACCCCATGGTCTACTCTTCCTCATTGTATGTGGTGCCCGCGGACGTGCCGACTTCGTCGTCGTGGCACGGCCTACGTGGAGCTAGCGATGTCGTCCTCGTCCTTATCGTAAACTTCATCCATCACCTCATCGATCTCCTTGAAGGCGGTTTCTAACTCCGTCTGCCGAACGTGGGACCGCAAGCGGATGTCACGGGCAGAGCGTTAGGGTAGGAGCAACGCCTCCTGCTTGTCCACGTCCACCGTGATGTCCATGGCGACGGCGAGTTACTCCTCCGCTTTCACGCCGATGCTCGTCGAGGAGGTGGAGCTTCTAGGCCTGGTCGGCCTGTGCCTACGGGAATGCGGCCTCACGTTATTCGAACGCCATGTTGGTGTAGTGAGCACACGCCTCCCCGTGCTGATGTCGGCATGGTTCGGTGAGGACGGTGGCGCAGGCTCATTGTCGGTAGCCTCTTCCATTGGCCCATCCGCAACACTGGCCGCTGGTGAGCTCGGCCGTCTATCGGCCTGCTAGTCGGCCACAATGGCAGCGATCTCCTACTTCTGTTTGGACGAGAGTGTGTCCCACGGGATTTGGAGCTTCAGAAGGCCAATCTACTTGCCTCTGCCGTAATTCCTAGGCACGTCGGACAATATCATTCCCTTTTTGAGGTGACAACATGTTTTACACGAAATTGTGTCTCCCATCTGCAATGTCTCTAATTGCTTTTTTTTGCGGTTTCACCATGAGTTCCGGCTTATAGCAATGGTGACTATATCTTTATTGCGCCATTTTTCAAGTCTTGAACCACCGAAGGTTGGAAAAAGCGGTAGGCGTAAGCGAGGCGGTTGGCCTTCACCTAGTGCCTAGGCGGTGCTTAAGCGGCCTAGGCGCGGCCTAGGCGGTAATATAGTTTTACTATCAGGATGTATTTGCGAGTATTATATGTGTGTAGATATTAATTTAGGGCAAATAAATAAGTTAATTTCCAACCACTCCCATTGGAATATGGTTTGTTTGCTATACTAGTGCAATATGGCATGATTCTTCACTTGGGTAGACAATTCCTTGCTTGCCCTGCCTAGACTTTCATGTATGCCCTAGGCGAGGCGTTTGGCCATCGCCTAGCGCCTAGGCGTGCCTAAGCGCCTCCTAGGCACTGCCTTTTTCAATAGAGCGAACTAGTAAGATGAAGCATTACAACAAGTCAAATCAATCAACCATCAAGGTATATAAGGTTGGACATCATCCTACTATATAGGTTTTATGTTTTCTTCAAGTGAAATCGGTCATATACTCGTATACAAGGTTGTTCTGGGGTTAGTTTTACTCTAAAAACGAAAACAAGATAAAAACGAAAACGAGATGAATGTGAGTTGCTCGATTAGTTGTAAGTATACCATGTAGTTCATTCGATCAGTCTTCTTTTCTACGAGGGTAGGAAGGATTCTCTTGCAATGACAGAAAGATAACTATAACTATTAAGCCAATCGATTCACATGACAACTTTATAGCACAAATTTTCCTAATAAAGGATAACACATTAATATCAAATGATACCGAGTGTACTGCCTCACCATCCCAATACTCAAAAAGAAAACTACCATCCCAAATGATCTAATACGGATCAATCACGGTACATGTAGTATGGGGTCGAACTGCACCGTCCACACATCCGCCATCAATCTGTCCAAAATGGCGCTAGGCACGGCCATGCCCCTCGCCACGACCTGGTACTTCCGCACCTTGAGGGGTGGGGTGCAGACCCGCTGTGTCATAGGCGCGCTGGTGGCCAATGTGACACCACGGTACGACACATCCACGTAGGTGCCGGGCTCGAGGCACGCGTTGTGCATGGCGTTGAAAGAGGCGTCGACCTGAATGGTCACATTGAACTCTACATGTAAACCGGCCCTCGTCTTCGCGTCCAGGTCAGACACGGAGTCGATCTTCACACAGTAGAACGACAAGTCCATGACGACGAATAACACAAATAAGACAGATGCTGCAGTTAACATTAAGCAAATGACCGCCATGACGGCCGTGTGACAGCATCTTTCCTCTTCTTGCGGATGCGCCGGCAGGTTCATGTTTCTCCATTGCTGTGCCGGTTACATAGTTTAGATCACTCTACCATGCGACAAATTAAGTGTACGTACCTGCAGCCACGCACCCTTAGCATGCAGGTTTAGGCCCGGCTGAGTTTCCCGTTTTCGGTTTGTTTGGACCGAAAGGATCGAAAACCACACCTGAAATTGACTAAAATCAGACAAAAGTTTGTGAGATATTAAAATCATTTAAATTATCGTTTGAATTCAAGTGTTCGCAGCTAGATATATATATATATACTTACCCGCAAAAAAAACTAGACATATACTAAATTCACTAAAATTTGGGCGTTGTCTTGGACTCTTTGGACCATGCATAATAAGATGGTGATTGAGAGGTTCTTTCTCGGACGGGCTTCTGACTTGATTTTCAAATTCCTGGCGTTTTTGCAGCATTGACACCTGTTGTCTAGGCAGCGCGACCACGAGCAGTTGGGATTGATGATGGACACGATGCATGATGCCGCTTGCGGACTTTCCTCGCAGCAGGCGCCCTAAGTCTATGGCCATTTGGTGGTCTTTTTTCTTTATTTCTTTTTATGCCTTTTTTGTGCCTGTTTGTGCTGATGCTCCAGCATAATTTTCTGTTTTCCTACACTTAAAACTCTTGTATGCAAGTGGTTGTGGCTTTATTTATAAAGCGGAGCGAAAACCTATTTCAAGAGAGAGAACTAGATATATAAAATATTTTGACCAATATATAGGTATGTGAATATTTCGGTGTTTCATAGTTCATAGTCCATCTCGGTTGTCCACATTCGCATACATTATTGACTCCAGCCACACGTC
Organism: Triticum dicoccoides; assembly: GCF_002162155.2. Classification (NCBI taxonomy): domain Eukaryota; kingdom Viridiplantae; phylum Streptophyta; class Magnoliopsida; order Poales; family Poaceae; genus Triticum; species Triticum dicoccoides. The sequence goes on from NC_041391.1 coordinate 712,703,385, forward strand.
CTTGGAGTGGCCACCGCCGTCTTTGGACCGCTTGAGCACGAGGTCGAAC
>NC_041391.1:712703739-712742485 GCF_002162155.2 Triticum dicoccoides
CTCGCGAAAGGCATCACGCGCTCCAGGCGCACCGTGCCCCCTGCAAGTCGGTCATTTATATGTTAGAGCATCTTCAACTGCAGCCCTATAATAGGGCACGTGACATTTTTAGGGTGCTAAGGGCCAAAAAAGGGCCTCCAATAGATTCCCAATCCTAATTTTTTTGCAAAAAAAATAAAGTGGGCACACCTATAAATAGGCTTCTCGTGCGGTAAATTTTGGGCAATTCGATGGCGGCCAAAAATGCGAGGAAAATTCCAGACGCCTTCATGCGGCCAGAAACCATCCGATCTGCCCACCAACCGGTCACCATGCACCATGGCCGGCTCCTCCTGATCCCGCCACTGACCCCGATACGCTCACAGCCACAGCCACACAATTTTAGGGATGCTGTTGGAGCAGTTGTGCCCTATTTCATGCCAAAAGGGCACAAACCCCTCCTTTCCCCCAACATGAAATAGGGGTGTTGTTCGATACGGTGCTTTTTCGTGAAAAAAAAATCGGTTTTTGTGCCCATTTTTTTTCTCCACCCACTTTTCATGCCCTTTTTAGGCATATAGTTTAAAAAACTGAATCGGTCATCGAACTAGGTTGCTTGTTCAGGTTTTTACCGGTCGGACCGCCAATTCGATTGTCGGTTTTCTAAGTAATTAAAACAATACATATTTTATCAATAAAGGCACCAATCAATAGATAAAAAATGTGTAATCAGAGGTGACCTTCGGGCGTCTTGGTCCTCCTGCTCGGCTGCTCGTAGTTTGGACTTTGGAACGGTGGGAGACAACCAGAGGGAAGCTTGGTTGATTTGACCGGAGCGGAGGGAGATCGAAGTTGTACGGACCAGTTTGACTAAGCGGCGACGGCCCCTCTCCCCAGCCATCAACAGAGGTTCGACCCATTTTTCCGGTTCGATTGCTCGAAGGCCCACTGCACTTAAAGAACCATTGGGATCGCCGGTACCAGATTTAGGCGCTCTTACACAAGAGAGACATACGCTGTCGGGGAATGTAAATCTACTAGCACAATTTATCTGTGTCGTGTGGTGGGATTCTTCTCTTGTTTTGGTCCATGGCTCAACTTGACTTGGTGGTTAGTAGGATCTAGTTGTAAATTTTGATCAGCTTATCATGGATCTTTCTTGCAAGTATTTGTTTCAATATTTGCATTTTGATATATTTATTTAATTAACCAATGAAAATATCACTTGCGAAAGAACAAAATTGTGATGATTGTTTTGATTAGACGAATAGCTTAGTTTTTATGTATAGGTGACACATAAGGATTGAGATACGTCTTGATGGTAAACACGTTAGTAAATCTCGTTTAACAAACATGAACAAATAAAAGAAAATGTGTGAATGCATTGCCAATATGTGTAAATGTAAGAGCAATATAAAATTAACTAAAAATCGTTAAGACAAATCTAGTAATAAATCCATAACGCATCTTGTCTGTTGATCTTGAGCGTTCTTCTTAATTAAGGTGGAGAAGCAGCAGTATCCGGAGTACTCCTTGGGGAAGCAGCAGTATCCGGAGTACTCCTTGGGGAGGCAGCAGCAGAGTCTGGAGCACTCCTTGACGGGTCCCCATCGGGGCAGGTGTCCCACGTATGGCACCTAGCGGCGACGTCCCCGACCCGTCTAGCCCCGCACTCTGCCACGGCCTCGCCGTCTAGATAACCACCGGACTGTTTGAGCGTGACGCCGAACGCCTCCACCCCGCTCCGTATGTCGGCCGCGAGGCTGTCCATCATGTACCCCGGCAGGCGGATGCGGGCTCCCCTTGCGAACATGGGCACGTCACTCTGCTTCCTCGGCGCGACGCAGATCCGGTGCGGCGTGGCGGGGCTGGCGGCGAGCGGGACGCAGCGGTAGGACACCTCCACGTAGATGCCAGCGTCCACGCACACGGTGCGCGTGAGGCCGTCGGTGGTGACGCGGAAGGTGAGGTTGAACTCGGGGCGGGCCAGCGAGAAGTCGGTGGGCGACGGCGGGTCGAGGCCGGTGGCGGAGTCGATGACGATGGAGTAGAAGGTGTCGCCGGGTACGAAGACGAAGATTAGGACGAGGCTGATGGCGATGATCAGCCCCGCGATGATGAACAGCAAGCCATTGACGACCCAACGAGGACATGGGCGGGTGGCTCCCATTGCTGTGGAAGGGAAGAAGCTGGATCACCACAAACGCTATGGAGGAGAAGCCCACAAATGTAAGTAGCACTACTGCTTTAAACCCCCAAAGATTTTTTTTCCTGAAGCAAAATTTTCATCAAGGCACAAACATCAAGTGTTTGTCACACTTGAAACTAATGTGCCGACGTGGCACAGCGCAGTGGATCTCACGAGTTCCACCACCACTCCTCGCCGCCGTCCATGCTCCGACGTCAGCAGGGCCAGCAAGACGGCGACTTCCACTGGCTGTAAGCCATCAAAGCTTTGCATGCGTGAGGCCGGGTTGATGTTGACTTAATCAATCTCCCTGCTGGCGAGGACTTCCTACAGGTAGCACCAACTTAGCTGCTTGTGTACATGTTGATGGATGCTCTGCAAAATATCTCTCACCACTAGGACGATTCGGGATTCAGTTTAACTCTTTACTTTGTTTCTTTGTTAGATTTTTGTGTTTATTGCATTCTGTAGCTTCCTCAAGAAGTAAAATGGTGTTGTGTCTAGTCCTCATTAACTACCTGTTTAGTTCCTTTACAGGAGTAGTTCAGTAATGAGTATATAAATACTCAGGCATTCATTATTTTGTTCATCCTGCAGCTTTGCAAGTATAAGCACCACCATTGTTTAGTTCCCAGGATCTCTTTGCTGTCATGTTGAATTTGGAGGTGATATGTTCTTCCGTTGAGTAACCAACGGTTGGGTTTCAACAACTAACAGTGCTACACCACCTTGATTTTCATGTGGTGTATATGTTTGTAAAGCACTTAGCAATTGGTAAGCCGGTTATCTAGTTAGCAAGCTTATTTTTTAAACATATGCTTATCTCATTTTAGTGAGCTCAGCTTCAGTCTTGTGCGAAAAATTCTATGGTTTTGTCTCTAATTGTGCTATTATCGATTTCTCGGTTTAAATCATGGGCCTGGTTTCTGGTGGAAATATAATTCACGGGCCTATGTGGCATCTGTTTTGATCGGTTTCACAGAGTGTTTAACTTATCTGGTTCAGAGGTGCTTTGACATTTCAACTTTTCTTACTTATGCTCGTGTAGTTGTCTCCCGATATTTATCTTCATGTTCATACAGTTTCTTACTTTTGCACGCTTCTTCTATGCAGTTAAACACACATGTCTGGTTATCAAAGACTCATGTAGGATGGTCCCGAGCTCCAAACCATGGAGGCAGTGGCCTCTTCTCTGTCTCTGTTGGTTAGCACCTGGCCTTCTCCCTCTACTTTGTTTATCCTAGTGCCCACAACCTGGTCATCTCCACTCTCTTCTGACCTCCGCCTCACGGACGAGGTGAGATGGAGTGGTGGATCGATTCCCTTGGCATCAGCTTGATTATTTCTCTTTGTGTATGATGACAGTTGAAACCTGAAACATTGTGTATGAAGTCTAATCTTATGCGTGCTCATTTATCCTTCTTGTTAATGGAATTGGGGCTGGCAGAAAATGTTAAGCACGAAGGAAAGCAGCTGCATCACCACAAACGCCAAGGAGAAGCACACGAATGTAAGTAGTACTGCTGCTTTAAACTCCCAAAGGTTTTGTCTCTAGTAAAATTTTCATCGAGGCATAGACATCAAGTGTTTGTCACACTTGAAACTAATGTGCAAAGGTCAGAGAAAAACAAACAAGTGTGTGCATTGGGATCATTTACAGGTTGGTTGCTTACCGAAACTTAAGCTTTGCCTTCTAGCAATCAATGCATGCAAGCTGTGTATGCGCATGTCGACAGGTGCAGTTGTACTGTAGCGACAAATACATAGTTCTGCTGCATATATACACAATCCTCAAACAGGTGCATAGTAAGAACGAGTAGGGTGAGATAGAGTGGTTGGAGATGCGGTAGCTAGATTGCATTGAGTGTTGTGTACAAGGTTAAGGACGAGTGTGAGCGGTTGTTGAGTTCTGTACTTACAAACGCCATTGAGTGTGTATACATGCGTCATCTTTCCATTCTCCATGTTATAAGTTTCCTGTAATCTGTTCTTGAAAAAGGTGACTCACACTGCAATTGTAGTGGTTTGTTTGCACCTAACTTACAGATTTTCTAACCCCTTGTAACCTCTCTATATTTGTCCTTAGATATAAGAAAAATTAATTCATATGCATGTCAGCTGCATGAACCAGGAGGGTCAGATATAGAATTGAGCTTAGCTCGATAGTCTTGTACGCTTGTTCATTTTCTAGATGAACCTTAGGGCACCGGAATTTGGTTTTCTCATGTTGTTTTTTTAGTTGCCATTTCAACTGTATTTGTGTGGAATGGATTCTATGAAAACCATACCATTTTTTCATTCAGAAATAGTCATAACCAATTTATTATTGTTATCTTTGCTTACATTGTTATTTCGTTCAGGAATCTGGGTTTCCATTTTGAAGTTATAGCTGCTGTACTGAAAGGAAAGGAACTCTTTTCTCCGTGAAAATGCAAAGAAAAATAAATCTGGGTTATTGGTCACTCACCTGACCCAGGCCCCAGATAGAGCAATCGAGGCGGTGGCCATGGCGCTCCCAGATCGGCGACGGCCTGTGCAGATGAGCGCCACCCATCGCTCATCGTCAAATGCTTCGAGTTGCCCGCGACGAAGCTGCTCGACTTCGGTGCCTCCCGTCCGTGTGGTTCCGCTCGAGGGCCGTGCGGTTCCTTGTGAGGGGAGGGCTCGGCTGCTCCGACGCCTCAAGGTCTCCTCCACCCCTCTCGTCCATCTTCTCCTCTCTGCGCCAGCGCCTCGATTTGCTCTAGTCCCTGATGCGGCCCATGTGCAGGTGCACGAGCGATCCAAGGACCTTTGTGCTGGCTCAGCGGATCTCACGAATTCCACCACCACTGCTAGCCGCCGTCCATGCTCCGGTGTCAGCAGCTCCAGCAAGACGGCGACTTCTGCTTCTTCCTGTCCCATGAAGCGTCCTCCAAGCTGCCCCCAATTCCCCACTCTCTTCTGACCTCCGCCTCACGACCGAGGTGAGATGGAGAGGTGGATGGGTTCCCTTGGCATCAGCTTGATGTTTTCCCTTTGTTTCTGACGACAGTTGAGACCTGAAACTTTGTGTATGCAGTCCAATGTTATGCATGCTCATTGATCCTTCTTGTTAATGGAATTGTGGCACGGGTGTGGCTGGGAGAAAATGTTGAGCAGGTAGGGAAGCAGCTGGATCACCACAAATGCCGAGGAGAAGCCCACAAATGTAAGTAGTACTATTGCTTTAAACTCCTACAAACCTTGTCCTGAAGTAAAATTTTCATGGAGACACAGACATCAAGTATTTGTCCCACTTCACACTAACGTGCAAAGGTTAGAGAAAAACAAACAAGTGCATGCTTTGGCATCAATTGCTGGAGGCTTGCTTACCAAAACTTAAGCTTTTCCCTGAAGCAATCACTGCATGCAAGTTGTGTATGCGCATGTCGACAGGGGCAGTAGTACCATGGCGACAAATACACAGCTCTGTTGCATATATATAGTCCTCTAATAGGTCCACAATGCTATCAACGAGTGAGGCGAGAAATAGAGTCTGGAGATGCTTGGTAACCTCTACGGTGCATTGCCTTGAGTGCCGTGGACAAGGTTAAGCAGGAGTGTGTGTGGCTGTTGAATTCTGCAGTTTCCAACGCCATTGAGTGTGTATATATGCGTCATCTTTCCATTCTCGATGCAATAAGTTTCCTGTAATCTATTCTGAAAAAAGATAACTCACACTGCAATTATATTGGTTTGCTGCCATCTAGCTTACGGATTTTTGAATCCCTTGTAACCTCTCTATAATTGCCCCTAGATATAGTAGAAATTAATTCATATGCATGTCAACTACATGAACAAGGAGCGTCAGATACAGAATTCAGTTTAGCTCGATAGTCATGTGGATTTGTTCATTTTCTAGATGAACCAAAGGGCGGTGGAATTTAGTTTTCTCATGTTCTTTTTGTAGTTGCCAACTTGCCTTTTGAACTTTATTTGTGTGGAATGGATTCTATCCAAACCATACCATTTTCTCATTCAGAACTAGTCACAACCAATTATGGTTATCTGTGCTTACATTGTTATTTTTGTTCAGGAATCTCGGTTTCCATTTTGAAGTTATAGTTGTTGTACTGAAAGAAAAGGAACTCTCTTCTCTGCGAAAACACAATGGAAATACAGTTGCGAGGAGAGGGCTCGGCTGCTCCGATGCCTCAAGGTCTCCTCCCCCTCTCTAGCACCCATCTTCTCCTCTCTACGACGCCGCCCTGATTTATTCTAGTCCCTCATACGGCTGATGTCTTCATGCAGGTGCACGAGAGATCCAACGCCCTTGGTGCTGGCAAGGCGCAGCAAAGCGGATCTCACGAATTCCACCACCACCGCTCGCCGCCGTCAGCAGGGCCAGCAAGGCTGCGACTTCCGCTTCTTCCTGTTCCGTGACGTGTCCTCCAAGCTGCCCCAATTCTCCACTCTCTTCTGACCTCCGCCTCACCAGCGAGGTGAGATGGAGTGGAGGATTCCCTTGAGTCTCTTGGCCAGAGCATGTATGCAGTCCAATCTTATGCATGTCAATGGAATTGTGACGGGTGTGGCTGGGAGAAAATGTAAGCAGGAAGTGAAGCAGCTGGATCTCTGCACGCAACAAGACGCTCACCACAACGCCAAGGAGAAGGCCACAAATGTAAGTAGTACTACTGCTTTAAAGTCCCAAAGATTTTGTCCTGAAGCAAAATTTTCGTCGTGACACAGACATCACGTGTTTGTCACACTTGAAACTAAGGTGCAAATGTTAGAGAAAAACTAGCAAATGCGTGCATTGGGATCAATTGCTGCTTGGTTGCTTACCCAAACCTAAGAAACTTTACCCGGAAGCAATCACTGCATGCAAAATGTGTATGCGCATGTTGGACAGGTGCAGTCGTATCGTGGCAACAAACATAGTTCTGCTGCATATACACACTCCACTAATAGGTCCATAATAAGGAGTGAGGTGAGATAGAGCGGATGGAGATGCTCGGTAACCTCTACGGTGGATTCCATTGAGTGTTGTGGACAAGGGTAAGGACGAGTGTGAGCGGTTTCTGAATTCTTCGGTTTCGAACGCCATTGAGTGTGTATATACGCGTCTTCTTTCCATTCTCTGTGTTATAAGTTTCCTGTAATCTCTTTTGAAAAAAGATAACTCACACTGCAATTATAGTGGTTTATTGCCATTTAACTTACACATCCAACATAAATTCTTAGCCTGAACATGTTCAATCCAAATATGTCGAAACAGGGCATGTTGAGATTTCAAATATCTCATTTTTCTGTATTAAATATGTTGCACCAACTAGCTGACCTGATATCTCCTGTTATTTTAACTAGCTGTTCAATTGATCCCTCCGATGCTGCTCTTCCTCGTCCGCGCCGGATCTCGGTCCTGGGATTCTCTCCCTCCGAGCTGCTGTACCGCCCGTTCCCCTTCTTCACGATCGTGCTTCTGGACAGGGGTTCGTTGTAGCTACTTCAGGCATGGTGCACATACATCTGGTTGTGGTGGTCGGCAAGCAACCTTCTGTCCTTACTGAATGCGTCATCTACCTTCTGGTGGTCGTCAATCGATGGTGTACACCGTGTCCAGCATGGTGATAATTAAACCTTTCCCACCCATGGCTTCATGTTGTTCTGTTCATATGGTCCATAATTTCCCCCAGTTCACTTGTACACACATGGATGGATGGAACGTATGCAAAAAGAGAGTAGTAATATTGTTTAAGAGAGAGAAAGAGAGAGAGACTCACACACACACAAACTTGGATTGCTTTTTTGCATTTGGTCTTTAAAAAGTTCGCCCAACAAATGTCTCGGTAGGTCTGGCTATTAAAGTTATCTCAGTAGGCCCTGTTATGGTGTACTCCTACAAGCAATATCTATCTGGTTCACATGTACACATATAATATGGTCAGGAAAAATCTAGTAGTACAATATGGTCAGTAAAACAACCTTGTTCTCAAGGTTCAGGTCTAGTCAGTAGCCGTAGCTGCAAAAACAGGAGAAAAGTCGGTCTGACTTGTTGCTTTCTCGATTTTTTTGTTTTATTTTGGAAATGAGTATGTCTAGTCAAGATTCTATATTGTGAAGAATATGCAATGCCTGTCATTGTTTTTACTCATGGGACTATGTAAGTTGCTACATCTGTTTGATCCAGGAAATCCAATAGTTAGCATACAGTTTAAATAAATCGAATCAATTCCATTAATCTGGACAGATTTGAAGATAGCATCTATAAGGGTTTATTTTGTATTGCAGTGGTTGTGCTTGCACATTTAATGCTGCCGAGAAGCTACACATATTTGGCATTCGCGGCCGAGCCGCTCACCATCATGGAGTTGGATCACACTAGGTAATTCACTGACTCTAGCTTGCTCAGCTTGTTCTCTTTGTCCGTCTAATTTCAGTTCTTCACCATGTTGATGTTGGTAGTGACTAATACTAGTACTATTCGTGTTCTTGATTCCAGACCTCAATGGCATGCTCTGCCATGTGGCCTCCTTGATGCTGGTCGTCGAGCGCTGATTCGACTAGACTATCGCGCACATATTGATCACATTTGATAAACAAGCTATGATCGTTGGAGAGTACCCCTCAGATATATAGGTTAATTTGACTCGATTTTGGTAATATTTAGTCTGGCTTCTCTGTATTGCCCTTGGCGATTCATTGTTAGGTTTCTACACTACTCTTTACATTTTACACTTGGCATGTTTCCCAGTAAGACCTCGGAGGGTTCTATTTATAAATGAATCTTTACTTGGCCAACATATGTCTCGATACTAACTCGATCCTAACATCTGCCCCCACTGAATTGTGAATTTCCCTTGAACAACACACCTTCAGTTAGTTGTGGTGTGAATTTCAAATCCAATTACTGCAGTGTTAGTTCGAGGATGATTTCTGATGGCTCAGTACACACGTTTTCTAGCAGGTGCTTTGATCTGAAGGATTGGTTTGTGATACGTCATTGATTCATCGTTGACACAAATATGAAAGCACACTAGAAAGATAAACATAGGTATGCCACTATTACTCTCCTGTGCTCCATCTCATGCTCTGTGTGCCCACTTGAAATGAATAAATGTCATATACATTTCTTTTTTATAGTACTGAAAGATATGTAAGTAGGGGTGGCTTTTTTTATGAATATAAGTAGCAAAACAATAGAAGTTAGCAACATGATTGCAGATTGAATTGTCGAACTGATATGATAATCATTTGATCTATGATGGCGTATGAGTAGAATGCACATATGCACATATGTGACTCGGTTCTTTTAATATTATAGGAGATCATAGCTGAAGGGTGGGTTTCCAACGACGGTGGTGTGCTGCCTTTCTTCCAGTGCCGACAAGATGGCTAGTTTGTCGCCCCGTAACCCTGGTGGTGGGCTCCCATGACTGCCTCCTGGGTTACCTACCACTTAGGTGAGTCCCTGATGTCCTTTTCCTTTGGCTACTCTTGTCTTTCTTAATCTTTGTTGTTTTCTGGTCTAAGACTCAGAGATGGGATGAATTCATGATTGTTGAATGCTTAGAAACTAGAAAATGGCTCTGTAGGAGGCATGCACGCTCGTACTGAGAGATGCTATTCGTTTGCTTTGTCTTCCAAATCAAGAGACATGTATTCGTGCGCCTCCAGCATTTATTAAATTTCTTCAAATTTCAAAACTTTGTTGTTGTACATGCAAGGATTGTTTCATTCATCAAGAAAATAAAACAGGCCATGCCCATCAGCAACTACTCCTACTGTTTGAATAAATAAGAAATGACCATCATTTTGGATAAATTACAGCATTAATCCATCAAGGGGCATGGGCAATTTCCTTGTTCTATTTCTTACTGAATCCGGTTCCATCAAAGATGCCGACAACTTTGCAGTCGTCCACCTCACCATTGCCGGCAATTGCTCCCTGCAGGTAGCATCTCATCTCCCTCTGCTCACTCACTCGCTGACTGAGCTGCAACGTTTGTAAACAATAGTGTGTCTACTGTTGAGGTTCATGGGATTTCCCATCTTGGAGTGTAATACTAACTCTTAAGGTAACAAAACTATGATGCAACGTTTGTATTTTGAGCTAAAAATCTAGTAGTACAATATGGTCAGGAGAACAACCTTGTCCCAAGGTTCAGGTCTATTCACTAGCTGCAGCTGCAAAAATAGGGGTCAAGTCTGTCTGTCTGACCTGTTGCTTTCTTGATTTTGTTTTATTTATGTTGGAAATGAATCTAGTCAAAATTATACATTGTGGATAATATGTAATGCCTGTTGTTGTTTTTGCTCATGTGACTATGTAAGTTGATACATCTCTTTGATCCAAGAAATCCAATAGTTAGCTTACAGTTTGAATAAATCAAAAAGATTTCATTAATATGGTCAGGTTTGAATATAGCATCTATAAGAGTGCATCCAATTTTTCACGCTATCCCACTCACTTAATCTTATTCATGGTTAAGCATTTTGCCTTGATTCATGTCAATAATCTATTGGTCAATTTACGTTGCCTCTAATGTCCTCTGCTTTGTTTGTCCTGCTCAATTACTTATCATGATGGAGTAGGAATTTATCACTCGACAACTACATGATAGACTAGATTGGTAGTTAGTTTATGGTTTGAGTTAATCAAAACGATTATATAATTTCCAGTAATATGGACAAGTTTACGTTCACTCCTCTTGGAGCTCTTAGTATAATCATCACTCTCGGATTTTGGGATACAATATCTTGTGTTTTCTCATATAAGATTCTTTCTGGTTTAATCATTAATCTGGAGGTTTAATTTGTATTGCAGTGTTGTACTTGCACATGTAATGCTGCGCAAGAAGGTACACATACTCGGGCCAGGCCATGAGACGACTCACCATGATGAAGCCTGACGCTAAGTTGGATCACACTGGGGTCAGTCATGGACTCGGTTGCTCAGCCAGTTCTTTCTGCCAAGCTAATTTCAGTTCTGCACCATGTTGATGTTGGTAGCGTCTAATACCAGTATCATTCGTGTTCTTGTTTCCAGGCTTCAATGATATGCTCTGCCCGGTGGCCTCCAGGATCAGCCTCGACTCATGAAGAACACCCAAGGTACTATGTAAACCATACTTTGCTAGCTTAACTGAGTATTTGTACTAGCATCAGTCAGTCATAATCAATTTATCATTGAAAAATATGAAAGCACATTAGAAGGATAAACATGACATCCAGTGTCTGTTCTTTTATCAATGTGCATGTATGTGTGCTCTCTTGAAGTCATTGAATAGTAGATAATTTTCTAGCATGCATGGCACTCGGGTATATTTGATCTCACACGTCAGTAGTATTCTTTGTTATTCATTTTGGATTCCACACGTGATTGGAATCTTACATTCGGCACTGTTGCTTGTCTCCCAATAGGACTTAACAGAGGTTTATGACTAAATGAACCTTTAGTTGATCAATAAGTGCATGAATCCAACCTTATGAACCTTTTTTGACCGAATGATTTCCCAGGTAATGGTATATCAAGTGCCTGAAATTTTTGATGGCAATGTAGTTTATTTAGTATAGTAAAAGTGATCTTGTACCCTGATAATTGAAGAATTTTTTGATGTCCTCTCTAGGAGCTTGTCAACAGAAATGATGACCTGTATAGCTTGTTGTTCATTAGCTATTGTGTTCATATATAGCTCGCTGTCCTCCAAACTGAAAATGCCCATCATAATAAATGTTGCCTGGCAGTATTGTCCTTTATAGTTTGCTCCTGATCATCATTCTGTTACCATTTTACTTGGCCTTCAATTAATCTTGTTCCTGTGTACCCAGGGACCTGACTTAATGATGAGGATGATGTTGGAGGAATCGGAGTGGTCACTGAAGATCGTGGACTCACATCCGCCATTGCTGGAAGTTTGAACTTCGAGAGGGCAGAGCGATCCCGTATGAGAAGACCACCGATGTGATCATAGATAAGCCGTTGGTTCCTCTACTATGCTCCATCTCATTCTCTGCATGCCCACTTGAAATGAATAAAGGTCATATACATTTCTTTTGTATAGTACTTGAAAGATATGTAAATAGGCGGGCTCTTTTTGATGAATAAGTAACGAAACAATAAGAATTATCAACTTTTTTTGTTTTATGCCGGTCATCGAGCGTCGGCTAGTGTTGTGCCGGTCATCGAGTCGATGATTTAATGTTCGGATCTGTGGTAGTGGTCTTCTGGCCACCACAAGTATGTGATTTTTATGATCTTTCTTTTTACTGAAATTGGTCTCTTGTAGTTCGGTGCTAATTAGCATCATGTTTGGTCTTTGATTTTTTTATCCCTTTTGATTCTAGTCATAGATATGCTATATGTTTTTCTAAGAGTCTGTACAGTGCAGTTTATAAAATGGAGCCGACCTGCTGGGGCATCTTTCTGACATATTAACTTCTATTTTGAATTAACTTACGTGAAATTGTACTTAAAGATCAAGGATAGGGAATTAAAATACTTCAACCGAATTTGATTGGAAACAACATGGTGCTATTGGCTATTAGTCTACTAGTTGGGTCCGACATTTACTAAAACAAAACCTCGTTTGCTTCTTTTTTTTATTTGCTGAAAAGCTCTGAGCATCTATATATTATGGATATCTTAATGTTTTGTAAAAAACATCTTTATAGTTTTCCTACTTTGAGTACTAATGATTTTGGTTTTCGCTCACATTTGTAGCATTTTCTCTGGGCGTACCTTCTGGCACGACACCGCCATCCGACACAAGTTTGGCCGGCGAAGCAGCTCTGCTTGCTCCGGCACTTACTTTGACGCCTCCGGTGGCTGTTGGTCCTCTTCTCTGCTCTCTCTCAAGCTCTATGACACTTGATACTTGTTGAGGTAGTGGAAACTTACTTGTACAACTGGGTCATTGCTATTGGATATTTTTTGCTAGTTTTTTGGATCCCAAATCTTGGTACTGGCCTGCTGGTGTTTGTTTTTGTGTATTGAAAGAAAAACATGATTTTTCTTGGTGCTCGGGCAGATTTCACCTTCTAATCAATATTTGTGCCATCTAATCCATGCTTACTTGAATTTTATTTTGCTCCCATCTCCCTTAATATCGTGGATTAATTTTGTTTTAGGGCTATCCAAATGGTTGACAAACCATCTCTTTAGTTTTCCTGCCATCAGTACAAATCATTTTGGTTTCCGCTCACATTTGTAGCATTCTTGCTGGACGCACCTTCCGGGACCATGGTGTCATCCCACACTAGTTTGGCCGGCGAAGTAGCTCTGCCTGCTCTGTCGCTCACTCCAACGCCTCCCGCGCTGCCCCTCCGGTGGCCGCTTCCTCTTTGGTCCTGGCATAGGTAAACCTAGTTCCTCTCCTTCACTCTCTCTCACGCCCTCTGTCCCCATGCATGGCCATCGAGCCGTGGTAGATGAAATGAATAATGGTCATTTGCATTTCTTTATTTTGGTGCCTGAGAGTCAGAAGTCCCAATTTCATCTTGTTGGTCTAGATAGAGATTCTGGTTGCTCTGTTTCATTCTAGCTGAATGTTCCTGCAGGTTGCTCTCCTGGTTCAAGTTGATGTTGCTCTGCACTTGTGCAGGAGAAAAACATACATACCCACCCTTGTGCACATGTTCAGAAATTTCTTAATGTTGATATACCTGTTCTGTTGCAATGCACACAAGACCAAAGGGAATCAAAAGTCTAGGATCTAGTTCTATTTATTTTTATTTTTTTTTATTTTTTGAGGGGATCTAGTTTTGTTTATATCTGTTGCAATGCACATGTATTACCCTTGGCGATACTAACAATTCATTTTGAAACTGAGATTTGTCAACACATGTGTATGTATTATCCTTACAGATTTTCAAGCGAATAAATTTATCATGGCTATCTAAGTGTTTGCGTTCTGTTCTCAACCACAATTTGATTGGAGATAGAAGAAAGCGTGTATGCAGATACTTCTTAGTGCCTAAAAGACATAAGGAGCCATGCATAGAATCATTTTTAAGTCAGCGGTTCATGCCTACAAGCTTTTGTTTTCTTGCCACAAATGCATATAGCACCCTGAGGCACTTATTATGCTCAGAGACAAACAATAAGATCTCTAGTTTATTGGTTACTGTAGATTATTAGGTAATCGTTATATTTGTGCTCTCGATGCAACTAGTGTTAAAAACGATGATTTTGATGGTTGTAGAAAATAAACTCTGTCTTCTATTAAGTCAAACTATGCAATAAACTCTCCTTGTGGTCATATGTACCGTTATGGTTTAGTTGATGTTACCGATTGTGCGAGTGGTGCATAATGTTTATCTACCCTGAACCTATCTCACTTATATATTTTGTCTTTGTTTTGTGTTGTGTTCATGAGAGACCTGACTCGGCAGTTTTTTTTGTGTTGTGTTGTTTAGATAGCAGGAGGGATGTACGACTGTTAGGCCCGAAGAGCACGGTGACATTGCTCATCGTTGACAGTGAGCGGCTCAGCCCTCGTCATGCAAATAGCCAACGCCATCATCATTAGCGAGTAGCTGCTATAGTACCTGCACCTGGTGAGGTTGGTGGTGCGCTACTACATGCCTCTACAACAAGACACGGTGGCATGCTAAATGGAGCTTTGAGCAGCAGCACATCGTGGGGAGAGGACGGATGTGGTGGTCTGGGAGCCTCGGGCTCCACTACATCTGCCGCTAGAAGCAACAACAGAACGCGTTGTTCGACTGTGCCAGCCTTGGCGGTGATCTCGACGATTGCATGGAGTGGAAGACTTTGCAGTGTAGCAAGGTTGCTCGGGTCAGGTTTTTCTTCTACTTGATTTATTTGTTTTGTTCCATACTAGTGTACAAGTAACTAATGTGAGAAAACAAACAAAAGGTAGTTACTTGTGTTTTGTTTTTGGGCTCCTCTGTATTTCATTTTTGTGTATGGGATCAGTCGGCTGAGATGAGATTCTCTATCTATTCATAGTAGCGAGTATCTCCCATCTTAAAAGTATTGACTGATGAAACTGGGAACAAGTTGCCTAGCTTGAAGTAGAAAATTCGTTGTAGCGAGTATCTCCCATCTTAAAAGGTGATGATGATGTTTACAAATGATCTGTTAAAAGAGTGTCTTATGTTTAAATACCCTTCTATCGAGGCAGGTTCCAATCAATTTCCTCGCTGCATTCTAGGCTAGCCTACTGATGCAATTTCATCTACTGAGTTTAGTATTGATGTTGGTTGCATTGGATGGTGGTTATCTCTTTTGTGAAGTATTGCAAAAAATCGTGATCTGAGGCACTAGCATGCCGACCTTTTTAAGAAGGCATGTGTCGTGCAGGTGCTGTGCCATTTTTGTTTCTTAGATGATGAGGGATGCTCCATTGTTGAATGGGTTCCAGAGCACAACTTTTGTTTTAAAATAAATTCTGGTTTGGTCTATATTATGATTGCTTAAACTTTTGTGGAGTAACAGGTATTATAATACCAACTGTATGGGTGGTGCATAGTGTTTATCTAGCCTGAACCTTTATTGCTTATGTATTTTGTCTCTTTTGTGTTGTGTTCGTTAGAGAGAGGTCTGACATGGTGGTTTCTTTGAATATGATAGGAGCTGCTGAAGGGAAACAACCCTGGATGTCACAGGCTGAAGGAGGAGGTCTTACACATCTTCTTGGTTCAGGTGAATCCTTGCTCTCGTCTCTCTCACTGTCGTGCCGGCCATTGAGACCTTGATTTAGTGTTGGGATCTGTGGTCGTGGTCTTCCAGCCACCAAAATCATTTGACCATGATGATCTTTCATATCAATCAAGTTGTTCTCTTGTAATGCAGTGCGCGTTAGGCCTTTTTCTGCTCCATGCTACTGTTGCTAAAGGGTTAGGCTCAATATGGCGTGTTTGTCAGTGCCAAAGCAACTAGTAAAGTAGAGAATAATTTTCATGGGGTTCATTTATGATCTTCTCTTTGTAGGATCATATTAAGAGCTCCTATAATCTTTCCTGAACCTCCTTGATACGTTGCTTTTTGAAAGTGCTAGTGTGCTCCTAATAATTTTATTTTCCATACAAAGCCATGCCACTAGTTTGTGAAATATTATGCCCCAGCGGCACTGCCAATACTTGGGGTGCTTATGTCAATATGTCCTTATTTTTCACTAAGTTATGTATAATGGATCGGTATCTTGGTTTCCTCTCCTTGGTTTTGAGAAGAGCATGTTGTTCTTGTCACCATTGTCTCGTGGTAGTATCAGCCAACACTTATGTGTGAGATTGTCTAGTGTCTTTTTGGGATCACCCACTATAAAACATTGAGTTTTGTGAAGTTGCTCTGGTTTCTTAATCCATGCATTGCATTTTGATGTGCAGGACTTGAGAAATAAGGTGAAGAAAAAGGAAAAAGACCTGCTAATCTTTCCCTTCACCGTTGTATGTCGGTCGAATGGTTGATGGCAGGGGGAACTCACTCGACGTATCGAAGCTACTGTATGGACTAAGAGATCTTTAGAGATAGGCATTTTGTTGTTAATTTTTCCTTGTCTGTAGGGTGTGGGCCGAATGGTCTTGTTCCTGGGAGTTTGTAAAATTTGGATTGAATGGCGATATTGGTATAGTCTCTGTGAGTGCTACATATGTACCACCATTGTAAAATTTGATTTGAATTGTATCATGCAGCAAGGAGTTAGTGGTTAGCAAACAGATTGGATTGATTGGCTGTCATTTTGGCTCATGTGTCCTTGTACCTTTCTAGCATGTTGTGATGCCAAAAAATGATGATGATTTTTTATGTCAATGAAATCTGATGGCTAATGAATGAGTGATTTTGATACGACTGATGCATGGAAATCATGATAACTATTGGTGATTCTTGAAAAACAACCAGGTGCTTTCAAATTTACCACTAGAAAAGAAACTGGGGGCATCTACATATGTTTACCTTCACCTTGTGTTTGTGTGTATGTGATTGTGAGCACAGACATGATTATTTACCATCAGCCAGCAGCCTGTCTGGTTGTTGTCCTGCTTGACATGGTACTGCGGGTCTGTTGTCGCCGTCGCCGTGCACACCAGCTCGGACTTTTGATCTACTGCTCGAACTCCTTTGAGAAGAAAGCTCAGGATAATCTGTGTCATCTTAATTATTATGTGATCTAGCTAGCTAGGTTGTTCTGATCATCTGGATTCCTTAATTGGAAGACAACATTGAATCGATGTACGTAGTACCTATCTGTTGTATACAAGTGGTCGTTGCTATCTTCTCTAATATATATGTATACAAATCTTTTAACGTAGCATCTATTTGTTATGACTAATCCATGTGTTTTTTTCCGAGTAACTTGATAGGAAGCGGATGCAATGTAGGTTTGTTTGGGGAGAGAAGGGACATGATTAATCAGGGATTGACAGAGAGATCTGATGTGATTCATCACAACTTAACAGAGAGGGATCTGACGGGACTAACACAGGATTCAGAACATACCTGACGTAAATAGGAAATAATAAATCATCCCACGTACGTATTGTAATATACTATATGGAAACTAAACTACCTAGCGTGATTTGAGGGAGGCCCGTACTTAGTAGCCTCTTATCAGCAAGTTTAACAAGCCATCCTAGTAAACCTCCTCGAAATCCTCTCGCTCCCAAAAACCTATGCAACCTTCCGTCTTTAATTGCTATCGCTTCACCTCCTCCTCCATTACTTCCTCTCCCTCCAGTTCTCGTCGATCGTTGGCTCCCTCGCCTCTCACGCGGATCAACCCCCTCTTCCATTACTTCCTGCATCCCTTTCTTGTCGATCCATTGGCTCCGGCGCGCCTCACACGGATCAACCCCCTCTCCCATTACTTCCTGCATCCCTTTCTTGTCGATCCATTGGCTCCGGCGCGCCTCACACGGATCAGCCTCCAATCCAACGTCTCTCCGCGCTGCTCGCTCTCTCATCGCTGCCGTACATGATCTCCTCTCCTCTATAAATGGCCGCCCATGTGCTCTTTCCTCTCCTCTTGCTCCTCCTGCGTCGACTAAGCTGCATCTGCCGCACCCCCTCCTTTCTCCTTAATCCAACACACAAGGACTACATGCAGCAGCAGCAGCCGGTCATATCACAAGATGCCGGGAGATGATCCACACCCTGTCGTCGATGCTCTGGACATACACGTGCCTGCTGCGTAGCTCTCCTCCGCAAGGTCAGGCTTGTCTCTGTAAGAGCACACCCTTTCCCGATCTAATCTTATTAGAAAATCTTTGCATGGCGTACTCAAACTGACTATAGTGTTTTGTCACCCTTGGTAATGCGGATGGTTGCACCAGACATGGAACCGGAGATGAAACCGCCGGCCAAGCGACACCACTAAAACTCAGGATGAGATATGTAGGTATGTCCATTCGACCATAACGGGCTAGCCGGCATGTGTTTTATTCACAAACTCATTATAGCGAGTATGTTTATTCACGGGAAACCCCCCTTTGAAACCAAATTTTTGCTAATTAAAAGAGAGATACTATACAAGAGAATTGTGCACTGTTAGAACAACTTACAACATGTAACAGTACTATAATTGTGGTTTTAGAGTTACAGAAATGAATTATACTCCACTTACGAATACCTCCAAAGACAACTAAGTTTATTGGGAATAGAAATGTTTGACAAGATAATTGCCAGAATGTTCAAGGTCTGAACAAGTGTGCAAATGGGAAGATTTTAATTTGGCAACTTGATTTTGTTTTGGCTTAGCTATGGGATCCTGGCCCTTATGTTATGTACCTGCTATAGCAAGTGATATGTTTCTGGTTGGAGGCCTAAGGCCAATGTAGTTTTGATTGATACCAGATCTATCTAAACAACCGTTTCATTTGGTTCACACAACATTACTTTTGAGTGAAAAAAAATCATGTGGTTTTATTTATTAGAAATGAATTAGCAGTGCGGTTCATGTACACACTGTGCTTGCTTAATTTTTGAGCTCTCACAAACTGATTGGGACAAACACTAGTATGCATATCCATTTATCCTTCTGATCATATCATCTTTGATGTCAAGTGGTACTGAAAGTTTGAAACTACGTAGAAGGACGTAGTTTAGATCATTCGTAACGATAATTAATCTGCATTAGTTTGTGTTTATTAAACCAACACCAGTGGGTATTTGTTTAGTCGGTACAAGTGGTTCCAACTACAGTATTAAATATTTCTGATAGAAACATTCTGGCTGCCACCTGTACAAGTGTAGGAGTAATTTCAAAATTATCATAATTGATGGCATTCATGGTTTTTGGGCAAATACCAAGCAATTTCTCATGCAGCATGCGCCACCTCCAAGCTGTGTGTTTTTTTTTTGAAGGGAAGCTGTGTGTTGTTTTTTAAGGGAAGCTGTGTGTTGTTAAGAGGTGTTGTTTCTGTCTTTTCTCAGAGTTGATCATTTTAGATGGGCGGGCAAAAGCAGGAGATGAAGTCGTCCATGCATGCTTGAGCTCGATCGATCGGCCTGCAGCTGTCAACTATATAGTGGTAACGGAAGGACATGGCCGTGGAGCGGTGTTGTAGTGATGGTGTGGATTCGTTTCTTCTAGAAAAAACGCGTTATGCTGCCGAAATTTCCGGCGAAATTCCGCACAACTTGTCGAAATTTTGGCCTTGTTTGTAAGAAAAGAAAGAGTTTAGGGTGTTGGGTGCAAAATGTTAGGGACTCGTATGCAAGAACATGTTGTTTGCGGGGATGGAAATGGAAAAAAGAACAAGGTTGAGTTTTGAAAGAGAAGTTGTTCCCGTTTCGATGGCGTCACGTGTCAAGTCGACCACGCGAGAAAAAAAAAGCGAAGCGAAGCGAGGCAAGAGCAGCAGCGACTCCCGGCCTCCGCTGACTATTTTTTTCTATCTCGCGTGCTCCCTGTTTTTTTTTCTATCTCTCTTCTCTCTCTATATATATATATTTAATTTGCCGCCCCGCCGCAGCGACTCCAAACAATGCTTTGGACGGAAGTATTGTTTTGGCGAGACGAGCGCCTGCGTAGCATTGTTTGCATTCACACCAAGAGTCGACGTACGTAGCGAGGATTTGCATTAATATCCTGCCACGATAGCATATGCGAGTTAGTAGTTGTACTAGTAGGCGGCTAGCATTAGAGGGTGTATTTGTACCGTGCGTGCATGCTATATGTATGCATTTATCTACCGTTAAATGTGTTGGAGATTTTTGCGTCCAGATTTTACCGAGATACATATATATCATGAAACGTAGCAAAACATGAGGATACACTTGGTAACAAGAAGAAACGTGACGAAGTATACCAAAACATGTCGGATTATAACACAGCCAACATGTCCACTATAACACCAAAGCAAGCCCCTCGATGACCGCATCAGCCTCCGCTAGCGACCAACATATCCATGGCTTGATCTCGATCTCTCCTAGTACTTTTTCCGCAAATGATATGTGTCACACGTGGCACAAAGCAATTCGGTCCTAACGCTTTTTACAACTAAAGTTGTCATCCGAAGGGAAAAACAACAACAAATAACTGAAACGTGTCGTTCAAAAAGGAAGTTGTCATGCTTGACAACTAAAGTTGGCATACTCATGTCATTGAACTTGTCGTAAAAATATTCAGAGTTGCCATGTGCTCGTGTCACACGTGTGTCACTTATCAGGATCTTGTTTTCTTTGATATAAACTCAATCTCTACTAGTATCGTCCATGGTCGTCTTTATTTCTCATCTTTATTTGTCCAAACGCACCGACCTTGCACGCACGAGCAGGTTGGTAGTCTATCTAGTACTACGTACTCTGTCAATGGTGAGGAATAGGAGTAGAGTAGTTGAAATTTGTGTTGTAATAAATAAAAGGAGTAGGAGTAGGTAGCAATGTATGGATGGACTCACCCACCCGTCTCGGAGTAGAGTAGTTGGCTTTGAAATTTGTGCAGCATGCATCGGGATTTGGCGAGCGGCTGGGATCGTATACAGGCGGGGGATCGATCCGTGGGAGCCCAAGATGAACCAATCAGATTTGCTCGCGATTGACCCGCGTTGAGTGGAAACGAGGAAAGTGAAGAGTCCACCCTATCCCTTCCCCCGATTCATTCATTCATTCATTCCCGCAGCCGCAGCCGCCGCCCCGCGCCAACCACCTCCCCCCGACGGACCTCGATCCGCCGCCAATGGCGCTCCCAGACCCGCGACGGCCACGGCCTCGGCGGGCGAATCTGCTCGACTTCGGCGCCGGGAGAGGAGAGGAGCCGCCCCTCCCCTCCCCTCTGCGTGGTTCCGCTCGATGGCCGAGCGGTTCCGCGTGAGGCGAGGGCTCGACTGCTCCGACGCCTCAAGGTCTCCTCCCCTTCTCTCGCCCATCTTCTCCTCTCTGAGTCGCCGCCCCGATTTGATCTAGTCCCTGATGCGGCGGACGTACGTCCTCACGCAGGTGCACGAAGGCCCTAGGTGCTGGCGTGGTGCAGGGGATCTCACGAATTCCACCACACACACCTCGCCGCCGTTCATGCTCCGTCCGGCTTCAGCAGGGCCAGCAAGACGCGACTTCCGCTTCTTCCTGTCCCACGACGCCTCCTCCAAGCCGCTCAAGGTACTCCCCTCCCCTCCCCTCCCCTCCCCTTGCCGCCCCCAAATCTCCAATCTCTTCCGACCTCCGCGGCCGGCCTCATGAGCGAGATCATGAGAATTAGATGGGGCGGTGGATGGATTCCCTTGGCATCTGCTTGATGATTTCCCTTTGTGTAATGTATGATTTAGACAGTTGAAACCTGAAGCTTTCTGTGCGCAGTCCAATCTTACGCATCTTCATTGATCGATTATTGTTAATGGGACTGTGGCAGGGGTGGGTGTGGCACTGTGGCCAGGGTCGCGGCTCGATTCGGCACGGGGTCGATTACCTAGCACAGGCTCCATCAATTGGATTATCGCGCCTGCTCGGCGTCCTACAGATTCTCTTCTCACGCGTGTGTTTAGCTTAGTTCAATTCGGTGTGAAATCAAGGTTTTACCTTCTAGTAGTAGGAGTAAGATGGCGTGATGAGCTCTGCAGAGCGGTGCAGAGTCCTCCTTCCATGCCAATAATTCAGATTTGTTCTACTACGTAATTGTCATTCATCTGTGCCAGTTCTTGGATGGTCCTGCACGTATGGTTTCGTTTGCTGAATTTACACAAGCCACGCTGAGAATTCTTGCTACTGTATTGCTAATTCTGTCCGTGTATCCATCTTTACTGAATCCTTGTATACTGAATCTGGAAGAAACATTGCCTGAAGAAAACAGAGCATTTATCAGTTCAGAATTCTGCATCCCTTCTTGCCTGACAACACAACCTGCTTGCCAAAATGATACAATACCCTTCATCCTTTTCCAGACCTGAATTTTCAGATTTGTGTTCGTGATGTTTCAAGCAAAGCATCAACTGATGTTCCCCTGACTGACCGCCGCATTCCATTGCAGCAGCAGCAGCCATGAGGTGCCTGTAACAGGCTCATAATAGGAACGAGTGAGGCGAGACGCAGCGGCTCGAGATGCTCGGTAACCTCTACGGTGGATTGCCTTGTGTGCTGTGGACAAGGTTAAGGACGAGTGTGAGCGGCTATTGAATTCTACAGTTTTAAACCCCATTGAGAGTGTATATATGCGGCTTCTTTTGATACATTCTCCATGTTATAAGTTTCATGTCATCTCATTCTCTTCTGAAAAAAAGATAACAAACACCGCAATTGTAGTGGTTTCTTGCCATCCGTCTAGCTTTTCGGATTTTTGAATCCCCTGTAATTTCTCTGTAAGTATCCCTAGATATATAGGACAAATTAATTCATATGCATGTCAGCTGCATGAACTAAGAGGGTCAGATGCAGAATTCAGTTTAGCTCGACTGTCATGTATCCGTTCATTTTCTAGATGGACCAAAGGGCACTGGAATTTGGTTTTCTCACCTCTTTTGTTTTTGCTGTTCTCAATTGTATTTGTGTGGAATAGAATCTATGCAAACCATACCATTTTCTCATTCAAAACTAGTCATGACCAATTTATTATGCTTATCTTTGCTTATACTGTATTTTTTGTTCAGGAATCTGGAGTTCATGTATCATTATCAAACACAAGCTTGTGGAAGGGGTGGGTGTGGCTGGGAGAAAATGTTAAACAGGAAGGGAAGAAGCTGGATCACCACAAACGCCATGGAGGAGAAGCCCACAAATGTAAGTAGCACTACTGCTTTAAACCCCCAAAGATTTTTTTCCTGAAGCAAAATTTTCATCAAGGCACAAACATCAAGTGTTTGTCACACTTGAAACTAATGTGCCGACGTGGCACAGCGCAGTGGATCTCACGAGTTCCACCACCACTCCTCGCCGCCGTCCATGCTCCGACGTCAGCAGGGCCAGCAAGACGGCGACTTCCACTGGCTGTAAGCCATCAAAGCTTTGCATGCGTGAGGCCGGGTTGATGTTGACTTAATCAATCTCCCTGCTGGCGAGGACTTCCTACAGGTAGCACCAACTTAGCTGCTTGTGTACATGTTGATGGATGCTCTGCGAAATATCTCTCACCACTAGGACGATTCGGGATTCAGTTTAACTCTTTACTTTGTTTCTTTGTTAGATTTTTGTGTTTATTGCATGCTGTAGCTTCCTCAAGAAGTAAAATGGTGTTGTGTCTAGTCCTCATTAACTACCTGTTTAGTTCCTTTACAGGAGTAGTTCAGTAATGAGTATATAAATACTCAGGCATTCATTATTTTGTTCATCCTGCAGCTTTGCAAGTATAAGCACCACCATTGTTTAGTTCCCAGGATCTCTTTGCTGTCATGTTGAATTTGGAGGTGATATGTTCTTCCGTTGAGTAACCAATGGTTGGGTTTCAACAACTAACAGTGCTACACCACCTTGATTTTCATGTGGTGTATATGTTTGTAAAGCACTTAGCAATTGGTAAGCCGGTTATCTAGTTAGCAAGCTTATTTTTTAAACATATGCTTATCTCATTTTAGTGAGCTCAGCTTCAGTCTTGTGCGAAAAATTCTATGGTTTTGTCTCTAATTGTGCTATTATCGATTTCTCGGTTTAAATCATGGGCCTGGTTTCTGGTGGAAATATAATTCACGGGCCTATGTGGCATCTGTTTTGATCGGTTTCACAGAGTGTTTAACTTATCTGGTTCAGAGGTGCTTTGAAATTTCAACTTTTCTTACTTATGCTCGTGTAGTTGTCTCCCGATATTTATCTTCATGTTCATACAGTTTCTTACTTTTGCACGCTTCTTCTATGCAGTTAAACACACATGTCTGGTTATCAAAGACTCATGTAGGATGGTCCCGAGCTCCAAACCATGGAGGCAGTGGCCTCTTCTCTGTCTCTGTTGGTTAGCACCTGGCCTTCTCCCTCTACTTTGTTTATCCTAGTGCCCACAACATGGTCATCTCCACTCTCTTCTGACCTCCGCCTCACTGACGAGGTGAGATGGAGTGGTGGATCGATTCCCTTGGCATCAGCTTGATTATTTCTCTTTGTGTATGATGACAGTTGAAACCTGAAACATTGTGTATGAAGTCTAATCTTATGCATGCTCATTTATCCTTCTTGTTAATGGAATTGGGGCTGGCAGAAAATGTTAGGCACGAAGGAAAGCAGCTGCATCACCACAAACGCCAAGGAGAAGCACACGAATGTAAGTAGTACTGCTGCTTTAAACTCCCAAAGGTTTTGTCTCTAGTAAAATTTTCATCGAGGCATAGACATCAAGTGTTTGTCACACTTGAAACTAATGTGCAAAGGTCAGAGAAAAACAAACAAGTGTGTGCATTGGGATCATTTACTGGCTGGTTGCTTACCGAAACTTAAGCTTTGCCTTCTAGCAATCAATGCATGCAAGCTGTGTATGCGCATGTCGAAAGGTGCAGTTGTATTGTAGCGACAAATACATAGTTCTGCTGCATATATACACAATCCTCAAACAGGTGCATAGTAAGAACGAGTAGGGTGAGATAGAGTGGTTGGAGATGCGGTAGCTAGATTGCATTGAGTGTTGTGTACAAGGTTAAGGACGAGTGTGAGCGGTTGTTGAGTTCTGTACTTACAAACGCCATTGAGTGTGTATACATGCGTCATCTTTCCATTCTCCATGTTATAAGTTTCCTGTAATCTGTTCTTGAAAAAGGTGACTCACACTGCAATTGTAGTGGTTTGTTTGCACCTAACTTACAGATTTTCTAACCCCTTGTAACCTCTCTATATTTGTCCTTAGATATAAGAAAAATTAATTCATATGCATGTCAGCTGCATGAACCAGGAGGGTCAGATATAGAATTGAGCTTAGCTCGATAGTCTTGTACGCTTGTTCATTTTCTAGATGAACCTTAGGGCACCGGAATTTGGTTTTCTCATGTTGTTTTTTTAGTTGCCATTTCAACTGTATTTGTGTGGAATGGATTCTATGAAAACCATACCATTTTTTCATTCAGAAATAGTCATAACCAATTTATTATTGTTATCTTTGCTTACATTGTTATTTCGTTCAGGAATCTGGGTTTCCATTTTGAAGTTATAGCTGCTGTACTGAAAGGAAAGGAACTCTTTTCTCCGTGAAAATGCAAAGAAAAATAAATCTGGGTTATTGGTCACTCACCTGACCCAGGCCCCAGATAGAGCAATCGAGGCGGTGGCCATGGCTCTCCCAGATCGGCGACGGCCTCTGCAGATGAGCGCCACCCATCGCTCATCGTCAAATGCTTCGAGTTGCCCGCGACGAAGCTGCTCGACTTCGGTGCCTCCCCTCCGTGTGGTTTCGCTTGAGGGCCGTGCGGTTCCTTGTGAGGGGAGGGCTCGGCTGCTCCGACGCCTCAAGGTCTCCTCCACCCCTCTCGTCCATCTTCTCCTCTCTGCGCCAGCGCCCCGATTTGCTCTAGTCCCTGATGTGGCCCATGTGCAGGTGCACGAGTGATCCAAGGACCTTTGTGCTGGCTCAGCGGATCTCACGAATTCCACCACCACTGCTAGCCGCCGTCCATGCTCCGGCGTCAGCAGCTCCAGCAAGACGGCGACTTCTGCTTCTTCCTGTCCCATGAAGCATCCTCCAAGCTGCTCCCAATTCCCCACTCTCTTCTGACCTCCGCCTCACGACCGAGGTGAGATGGAGAGGTGGATGGGTTCCCTTGGCATCAGCTTGATGTTTTCCCTTTGTTTCTGACGACAGTTGAGACCTGAAACTTTGTTTATGCAGTCCAATGTTATGCATGCTCATTGATCCTTCTTGTTAATGGAATTGTGGCACGGGTGTGGCTGGGAGAAAATGTTGAGCAGGAAGGGAAGCAGCCGGATCACCACAAACGCCGAGGAGAAGCCCACAAATGTAAGTAGTACTATTGCTTTAAACTCCTACAAACCTTGTCCTGAAGTAAAATTTTCATGGAGACACAGACATCAAGTATTTGTCCCACTTCACACTAACGTGCAAAGGTTAGAGAAAAACAAACAAGTGCATGCTTTGGCATCAATTGCTGGAGGCTTGCTTACCAAAACTTAAGCTTTTCCCTGAAGCAATCACTGCATGCAAGCTGTGTATGCGCATGTCGACAAGGGCAGTAGTACCATGGCGACAAATACACAGCTCTGCTGCATATATACAGTCCTCTAATAGGTCCATAATGCTATGAACGAGTGAGGCGAGAAATAGAGTCTGGAGATGCTTGGTAACCTCTACGGTGCATTGCCTTGAGTGCCGTGGACAAGGTTAAGCAGGAGTGTGTGTGGCTGTTGAATTCTGCAGTTTCCAACGCCATTGAGTGTGTATATATGCGTCATCTTTCCATTCTCGATGCAATAAGTTTCCTGTAATCTATTCTGAAAAAAGATAACTCACACTGCAATTATATTGGTTTGCTGCCATCTAGCTTACGGATTTTTGAATCCCTTGTAACCTCTCTATAATTGCCCCTAGATATAGTAGAAATTAATTCATATGCATGTCAACTACATGAACAAGGAGCGTCAGATACAGAATTCAGTTTAGCTCGATAGTCATGTGGATTTGTTCATTTTCTAGATGAACCAAAGGGCGGTGGAATTTAGTTTTCTCATGTTCTTTTTGTAGTTGCCAACTTGCCTTTTGAACTGTATTTGTGTGGAATGGATTCTATCCAAACCATACCATTTTCTCATTCAGAACTAGTCACAACCAATTATGGTTATCTGTGCTTACATTGTTATTTTTGTTCAGGAATCTCGGTTTCCATTTTGAAGTTATAGTTGTTGTACTGAAAAGAAAAGGAACTCTCTTCTCTGCGAAAACACAATGGAAATACAATTGCGAGGAGAGGGCTCGGCTGCTCTGACGCCTCAAGGTCTCCTCCCCCTCTCTGGCACCCATCTTCTCCTCTCTACGACACCGCCCTGATTTATTCTAGTCCCTGATACGGCTGATGTCCTCATGCAGGTGCATGAGAGATCCAACGCCCTTGGTGCTGGCAAGGCGCAGCAAAGTGGATCTCACGAATTCCACCACCACCGCTCGCCGCCGTCAGCAGGGCCAGCAAGGCTGCGACTTCCGCTTCTTCCTGTTCCGTGACGTGTCCTCCAAGCTGCCCCAATTCTCCACTCTCTTCTGACCTCCGCCTCACCAGCGAGGTGAGATGGAGTGGCGGATTCCCTTGAGTCTCTTGGCCAGAGCATGTATGCAGTCCAATCTTATGCATGTCAATGGAATTGTGACGGGTGTGGCTGGGAGAAAATGTAAGCAGGAAGTGAAGCAGCTGGATCTCTGCACGCAACAAGACGCTCACCACAACGCCAAGGAGAAGGCCACAAATGTAAGTAGTACTACTGCTTTAAAGTCCCAAAGATTTTGTCCTGAAGCAAAATTTTCGTCGTGACACAGACATCACATGTTTGTCACACTTGAAACTAAGGTGCAATTGTTAGAGAAAAACTAGCAAATGCGTGCATTGGGATCAATTGCTGCTTGGTTGCTTACCCAAACCTAAGAAACTTTACCCGGAAGCAATCACTACATGCAAAATGTGTATGCGCATGTTGGACAGGTGCAGTCGTATCGTGGCAATAAACACAGTTCTGCTGCATATACACACTCCACTAATAGGTCCATAATAAGGAGTGAGGTGAGATAGAGCGGATGGAGATGCTCGGTAACCTCTATAGTGGATTCCATTGAGTGCTGTGGACAAGGGTAAGGACGAGTGTGAGAGGTTGCTGAATTCTTCAGTTTCGAACGCCATTGAGTGTGTATATACGCGTCTTCTTTCCATTCTCTGTGTTATAAGTTTCCTGTAATCTCTTTTGAAAAAAGATAACTCACACTGCAATTGTAGTGGTTTATTGCCATTTAACTTACACATCTAACATAAATTCTTAGCCTGAACATGTTCAATCCAAATATGTCGAAACAGGGCATGTTGAGATTACAAATATCTCATTTTTCTGTATTAAATATGTTGCACCAACTAGCTGACCTGATATCTCCTGTTATTTTAACCAGCTGTTCAATTGATCCCTCCGACGCTGCTCTTCCTCGACCGCGCCGGATCTCGGTCCTGGGATTCTCTCCCTCCGAGCTGCTGTACCGCCCGTTCCCCTTCTTCACGATCGTGCTTCTGGACAGGGGTTCGTTGTAGCTACTTCAGGCATGGTGCACATACATCTGGTTGTGGTGGTCGGCAAGCAACCTTCTGTCCTTACTGAATGCGTCATCTACCTTCTGGTGGTCGTCAATCGATGGTGTACACCGTGTCCAGCATGGTGATAATTAAACCTTTCCCACCCATGGCTTCATGTTGTTCTGTTCTTATGGTCCATACTTTCCCCCAGTTCACTTGTACACACATGGATGGATGGAATGGATGCAAAAAGAGAGTAGTAATATTGTTTAAGAGAGAGAGAGAGAGACTCTCACACACACAAACTTGGATTGCTTTTTTGCATTTGGTCTTTAAAAAGTTCGCCCAACAAATGTCTCGGTAGGTCTGGCTATTAAAGTTATCTCAGTAGGCCCTGTTATGTTGTACTCCTACAAGCAATATCTATCTGGTTCACATGTACACATATAATATGGCCAGGAAAAATCTAGTAGTACAATATGGTCAGTAAAACAACCTTGTTCTCAAGGTTCAGGTCTAGTCAGTAGCCGTAGCTGCAAAAATAGGAGAAAAGTCGGTCTGACTTGTTGCTTTCTCGATTTTTTGTTTTATTTTGGAAATGAGTATGTCTAGTCAAGATTCTATATTGTGAAGAATATGCAATGCTTGTCATTGTTTTTACTCATGGGACTATGTAAGTTGCTACATCTGTTTGATCCAGGAAATCCAATAGTTAGCATACAGTTTAAATAAATCGAATGAATTCCATTAATATGGACAGATTTGAAGATAGCATCTATAAGGGTTTATTTTGTATTGCAGTGGTTGTGCTTGCACATTTAATGCTGCCGAGAAGCTACACATATTTGGCATTCGCGGCCGAGCCGCTCACCATCATGGAGTTGGATCACACTAGGTAATTCACTGACTCTAGCTTGCTCATCTTGTTCTCTTTGTCCGTCTAATTTCAGTTCTTCACCATGTTGATGTTGGTAGTGACTAATACTAGTACTATTCGTGTTTTTGATTCCAGACCTCAATGGCATGCTCTGCCATGTGGCCTCCTTGATGCTGGTCGTCGAGCGCTGATTCGACTAGACTATCGCGCACATATTGATCACATTTGATAAACAAGCTATGATCGTTGGAGAGTACCCCTCAGATATATAGGTTAATTTGACTCAATTTTGGTAATATTTAGTCTGGCTTCTCTGTATTACCCTTGGCGATTCATTGTTAGGTTTCTACACTACTCTTTACATTTTACACTTGGCATGTTTCCCAGTAAGACCTCGGAGGGTTCTATGTATAAATGAATCTTTACTTGGCCGACATATGTCTCGATACTAACTCGATCCTAACATCTGCCCCCACTGAATTGTGAATTTCCCTTGAACAACACACCTTCAGTTAGTTGTGGTGTGAATTTCAAATCCAATTACTGCATTGTTAGTTCGAGGATGATTTCTGATGGCTCAGTACACATGTTTGATTTTCTAGCAGGTGCTTTGATCTGAAGGATTGGTTTGTGATACGTTATTGATTAATCGTTGACACAAATATGAAAGCACACTAGAAAGATAAACATAGGTATGCCACTATTACTCTCCTGTGCTCCATCTCATGCTCTGTGTTCCCACTTGAAATGAATAAATGTCATATACATTTCTTTTTATAGTACTGAAAGATATGTAAGTAGGGGTGGCTTTTTTTATGAATATAAGTAGCAAAACAATAGAAGTTAGCAACATGATTGCAGATTGAATTGTCGAACTGATATGATAGTCATTTGATCTATGATGGCGTATGAGTAGAATGCACATATGCACATATGTGACTCAGTTCTTTTAATATTATAGGAGATCATAGCTGAAGGGTGGGTTTCCAACGATGGTGGTGTGCTGCCTTTCTTCCAGTGCCGACAAGATGGCTAGTTTGTCGCCCCGTAACCCTGGTGGTGGGCTCCCATGACTGCCTCCTGGGTTACCTACCACTTAGGTGAGTCCCTGATGTCCTTTTCCTTTGGCTACTCTTGTCTTTCTTAATCTTTGTTGTTTTCTGGTCTAAGACTCAGAGATGGGATGAATTCATGATTGTTGAATGCTTAGAAACTAGAAAATGGCTCTGTAGGAGGCATGCACGCTCGTACTGAGAGATGCTATTCGTTTGCTTTGTCTTCCAAATCAAGAGACATGTATTCGTGCGCCTCCAGCATTTATTAAATTTCTTCAAATTTCAAAACTTTGTTGTTGTACATGCAAGGATTGTTTCATTCATCAAGAAAATAAAACAGGCCATGCCCATCAGCAACTACTCCTACTGTTTGAATAAATAAGAAATGACCATCATTTTGGATAAATTACAGCATTAATCCATCAAGGGGCATGGGCAATTTCCTTGTTCTATTTCTTACTGAATCCGGTTCCATCAAAGATGCCGACAACTTTGCAGTCGTCCACCTCACCAGTGCCGGCAATTGCTCCCTGCAGGTAGCATCTCATCTCCCTCTGCTCACTCACTCGCTGACTGAGCTGCAGCGTTTGTAAACAATAGTGTGTCTACTGTTGAGGTTCATGGGATTTCCCATCTTGGAGTGTAATACTAACTCTTAAGGTAACAAAACTATGATGCAACGTTTGTAATTTGAGCTAAAAATATAGTAGTACAATATGGTCAGGAGAACAACCTTGTCCCAAGGTTCAGGTCTATTCACTAGCTGCAGCTGCAAAAATAGGAGTCAAGTCTATCTGTCTGACCTGTTGCTTTCTTGATTTTGTTTTATTTATGTTGGAAATGAATCTAGTCAAAATTATACATTGTGGATAATATGTAATGCCTGTTGTTGTTTTTGCTCATGTGACTATGTAAGTTGCTACATCTGTTTGATCCAAGTAATCCAATAGTTAGCTTGCAGTTTGAATAAATCAAAAAGATTTCATTAATATGGTCAGGTTTCAATATAGCATCTATAAGAGTGCATCCAATTTTTCACGCTATCCCACTCACTTAATCTTATTCATGGTTAAGCACTTTGCCTTGATTCACGTCAATAATCTATTGGTCAGTTTACATTGCCTCTAATGTGCATCTGCTTTGTTTGTCCTGCTCAATTACTTATCATGATGGAGTAGGAATTTATCACTCGACAACTACATGATAGACTAGATTGGTAGTTAGTTTATGGTTTGAGTTAATCAAAACGATTATATAACTTCCAGTAATATGGACAAGTTTACGTTCACTCCTCTTGGAGCTCTTAGTATAATCACCACTCTCGGATTTTGGGATACAATATCTTGTGTTTTCTCATATAAGATTCTTTCTGGTTTAATCATTAATCTGGAGGTTTAATTTGTATTGCAGTGTTGTACTTGCACATGTAATGCTGCGCAAGAAGGTACACATACTCGGGCCAGGCCATGAGCCGACTCACTATGATGAAGCCTGACGCTAAGTTGGATCACACTAGGGTCAGTCATGGACTCGGTTGCTCAGCCAGTTCTTTCTGCCAAGCTAATTTCAGTTCTGCACCATGTTGATGTTGGTAGCGTCTAATACCAGTATCATTCGTGTTCTTGTTTCCAGGCTTCAATGATATGCTCTGCCCGGTGGCCTCCAGGATCAGCCTCGACTCATGAAGAACACCCAAGGTACTATGTAAACCATACTTTGCTAGCTTAACTGAGTATTTGTACTAGCATCAGTCAGTCATAATCAATTTATCATTGAAAAATATGAAAGCACATTAGAAAGATAAACATGACATCCAGTGTCTGTTCTTTTATCAATGTGCATGTATGTGTGCTCTCTTGAAGTCATTGAATAGTAGATAATTTTCTAGCATGCATGGCACTCAGGTATATTTGATCTCACACGTCAGTAGTATTCTTTGTTATTCATTTTGGATTCCACACGTGATTGGAATCTTACATTCGGCACTGTTGCTTGTCTCCCAATAGGACTTAACAGAGGTTTATGACTAAATGAACCTTTAGTTGATCAATAAGTGCATGAATCCAACCTTATGAACCTTTTTTGACCGAATGATTTCCCAGGTAATGGTATATCAAGTGCCTGAAATTTTTGATGGCAATGTAGTTTATTTAGTATAGTAAAAGTGATCTTGTACCCTGATAATTGAAGAATTTTTTGATGTCCTCTCTAGGAGCTTGTCAACAGAAATGATGACCTGTATAGCTTGTTGTTCATTAGCTATTGTGTTCATATATAGCTCGCTGTCCTCCAAACTGAAAATGCCCATCATAATAAATGTTGCCTGGCAGTATTGTCCTTTATAGTTTGCTCCTGATCATCATTCTGTTACCATTTTACTTGGCCTTCAATTAATCTTGTTCCTGTGTACCCAGGGACCTGACTTAATGATGAGGATGATGTTGGAGGAATTGGAGTGGTCACTGAAGATCGTGGACTCGCATCCGCCATTGCTGGAAGTTTGAACTTCGAGAGGGCAGAGCGATCCCGTATGAGAAGACCACCGATGTGATCATAGGTAAGCCGTTGGTTCCTCTACTATGCTCCATCTCATTCTCTGCATGCCCACTTGAAATGAATAAAGGTCATATACATTTCTTTTGTATAGTACTTGAAAGATATGTAAATAGGTGGGCTCTTTTTGATGAATAAGTAACGAAACAATAAAAATTATCAACTTCTTTTGTTTTATGCCAGTCATCGAGCGTCGGCTAGTGTTGTGCCGGTCATCGAGTCGATGATTTAATGTTCGGATCTGAGGTAGTGGTCTTCTGGCCACCACAAGTATGTGATTTTTATGATCTTTCTTTTTACTGAAATTGGTCTCTTGTAGTTCGGTGCTAATTAGCATCATGTTTGGTCTTTGATTTTTTTATCCCTTTTGATTCTAGTCATATATATGCTACATGTTTTTCTAAGAGTCTGTACAGTGCAGTTTATAAAATGGAGCCGACCTGCTGGGGCATCTTTCTGACATATTAACTTCTATTTTGAATTAACTTACGTGAAATTGTACTTAAAGATCAAGGATAGGGAATTAAAATACTTCAACCGAATTTGATTGGAAACAACATGGTGCTATTGGCTATTAGTCTACTAGTTGGGTCCGACATTTACTAAAACAAAACCTGCTTCTTTTTTTTATTTGCTGAAAAGCTCTCAGCATCTATATATTATGGATATCTTAATGTTTTGTAAAAAACATCTTTATAGTTTTCCTACTTTGAGTACTAATGATTTTGGTTTTCGCTCACATTTGTAGCATTTTCTCTGGGCGTACCTTCTGGCACGACACCGCCATCCGACACAAGTTTGGCCGGCGAAGCAGCTCTGCTTGCTCCGGCACTTACTTTGACGCCTCCAGTGCCTGTTGGTCCTCTTCTCTGCTCTCTCTCAAGCTCTATGACACTTGATACTTGTTGAGGTAGTGGAAACTTACTTGTACAAGTGGGTCATTGCTATTGGATATTTTTTGCTAGTTTTTTGGGTCCCAAATCTTGGTACTGGCCTGCTGGTGTTTGTTTTTGTGTATTGAAAGAAAAACATGATATTTCTTGGTGCTCGGGCGGATTTCACCTTCTAATCAATATTTGTGCCATCTAATCCATGCTTACTTGAATTTTATTTTGCTCCCATCTCCCTTAATATTGTGGATTAATTTCGTTTTAAGGCTATCCAAATGGTTGACAAACCATCTCTTTAGTTTTCCTGCCATCAGTACAAATCATTTTGGTTTCCGCTCACATTTGTAGCATTCTTGCTGGACGCACCTTCCGGGACCATGGTGTCATCCCACACTAGTTTGGCCGGCGAAGCAGCTCTGCCTGCTCTGTCGCTCACTCCAACGCCTCCCGCGCTGCCCCTCCGGTGGCCGCTTCCTCTTTGGTCCTGGCATAGGTAAACCTAGTTCCTCTCCTTCACTCTCTCTCACGCCCTCTGTCCCCATGCATGGCCATCGAGCCGTGGTAGATGAAATGAATAATGGTCATTTGCATTTCTTTATTTTGGTGCCTGAGAGTCAGAAGTCCCAATTTCATCTTGTTGGTCTAGATAGAGATTCTGGTTGCTCTGTTTCATTCTAGCTGAATGTTCCTGCAGGTTGCTCTCCTGGTTCAAGTTGATGTTGCTCTGCACTTGTGCAGGAGAAAAACATACATACCCACCCTTGTGCACATGTTCAGAAATTTCTTAATGTTGATATACCTGTTCTGTTGCAATGCACACAAGACCAAAGGGAATCAAAAGTCTAGGATCTAGTTCTGTTTATTTTTATTTTTTTATTTTTTGAGGGGATCTAGTTCTGTTTATATCTGTTGCAATGCACATGTATTACCCTTGGCGATACTAACAATTCATTTTGAAACTGAGATTTGTCAACACATGTGTATGTATTATCCTTACAGATTTTCAAGCGAATAAATTTATCATGGCTATCTAAGTGTTTGCGTTCTGTTCTCAACCACAATTTGATTGGAGATAGAAGAAAGCGTGTATGCAGATACTTCTTAGTGCCTAAAAGACATAAGGAGCCATGCATAGAATCATTTTTAAGTCAGCGGTTCATGCCTACAAGCTTTTGTTTTCTTGCCACAAATGCATATAGCACCCTGAGGCACTTATTATGCTCAGAGACAAACAATAAGATCTCTAGTTTATTGGTTACTGTAGATTATTAGGTAATCGTTATATTTGTGCTCTCGATGCAACTAGTGTTAAAAACGATGATTTTGATGGTTGTAGAAAATAAACTCTGTCTTCTATTAAGTCAAACTATGCAATAAACTCTCCTTGTGGTCATATGTACCGTTATGGTTTAGTTGATGTTACCGATTGTGCGAGTGGTGCATAGTGTTTATCTACCCTGAACCTATCTCACTTATATATTTTGTCTTTGTTTTGTGTTGTGTTCATGAGAGACCTGACTCAGCAGTTTTTTTTGTGTTGTGTTGTTTAGATAGCAGGAGGGATGTACGACTGTTAGGCCCGAAGAGCACGGTGACATTGCTCATCGTTGACAGTGAGCGGCTCAGCCCTCGTCATGCAAATAGCCAACGCCATCATCATTAGCGAGTAGCTGCTATAGTACCTGCACCTGGTGAGGTTGGTGGTGCGCTACTACATGCCTCTACAACAAGACACGGTGGCATGCTAAATGGAGCTTTGAGCAGCAGCACATCGTGGGGAGAGGACGGATGTGGTGGTCTGGGAGCCTCGGGCTCCACTACATCTGCCGCTAGAAGCAGCAACAGAACGCGTTGTTCGACTGTGCCAGCCTTGGCGGTGATCTCGACGATTGCATGGAGTGGAAGACTTTGCAGTGTAGCAAGGTTGCTCAGGTCAGGTTTTTCTTCTACTTGATTTATTTGTTTTGTTCCATACTAGTGTACAAGTAACTAATGTGAGAAAACAAACAAAAGGTAGTTACTTGTGTTTTGTTTTTGGGCTCCTCTGTATTTCATTTTTGTGCATGGGATCAGTCGGCTGAGATGAGATTCTCTATCTATTCATAGTAGCGAGTATCTCCCATCTTAAAAGTATTGACTGATGAAACTGGGAACAAGTTGCCTAGCTTGAAGTAGAAAATTCGTTGTAGCGAGTATCTCCCATCTTAAAAGGTGATGATGATGTTTACAAATGATCTGTTAAAAGAGTGTCTTATGTTTAAATACCCTTCTATAGAGGCAGGTTCCAATCAATTTCCTCGCTGCATTCTAGGCTAGCCTACTGATGCAATTTCATCTACTGAGTTTAGTATTGATGTTGGTTGCATTGGATGGTGGTTATCTCTTTTGTGAAGTATTGCAAAAAATCGTGATCTGAGGCACTAGCATGCCGGCCTTTTTAAGAAGGCATGTGTCGTGCAGGTGCTATGCCATTTTTGTTTCTTAGGTGATGAGGGATGCTCCATTGTTGAATGGGTTCCAGAGCACAACTTTTGTTTTAAAATAAATTCTGGTTTGGTCTATATTATGATTGCTTAAACTTTTGTGGAGTAACATGTATTATAATACCAACTGTATGGGTGGTGCATAGTGTTTATCTAGCCTGAACCTTTATTGCTTATGTATTTTGTCTCTTTTGTGTTGTGTTCGTTAGAGAGAGGTCTGACATGGTGGTTTCTTTGAATATGATAGGAGCTGCTGAAGGGAAACAACCCTGGATGTCACAGGCTGAAGGAGGAGGTCTTACACATCTTCTTGGTTCAGGTGAATCCTTGCTCTCGTCTCTCTCACTGTCGTGCCGGCCATTGAGACCTTGATTTAGTGTTGGGATCTGTGGTCGTGGTCTTCCAGCCACCAAAATCATTTGACCATGATGATCTTTCATATCAATCAAGTTGTTCTCTTGTAATGCAGTGGCTTTAGGCCTTTTTCTGCTCCATGCTACTGTTGCTAAAGGGTTAGGCTCAATATGGCGTGTTTGTCAGTGCCAAAGCAACTAGTAAAGTAGAGAATAATTTTCATGGGGTTCATTTATGATCTTCTCTTTGTAGGATCATATTAAGAGCTCCTATAATCTTTCCTGAACCTCCTTGATACGTTGCTTTTTGAAAGTGCTAGTGTGCTCCTAATAATTTTGTTTTCCATACAAAGCCATGCCACTAGTTTGTGAAATATTATGCCCCAGCGGCACTGCCAATACTTGGGGTGCTTATGTCAATATGTCCTTATTTTTCACTAAGTTATGTATAATGGATCGGTATCTTGGTTTCCTCTCCTTGGTTTTGAGAAGAGCATGTTGTTCTTGTCACCATTGTCTCGTGGTAGTATCAGCCAACACTTATGTGTGAGATTGTCTAGTGTCTTTTTGGGATCACCCACTATAAAACATTGAGTTTTGTGAAGTTGCTTTGGTTTCTTAATCCATGCATTGCATTTTGATGTGAAGGACTTGAGAAATAAGGTGAAGAGAAAGGAAAAAGACCTGCTAATCTTTCCCTTCACCGTTGGATGTCGGTCGAATGGTTGATGGCAGGGGGAACTCACTCGACGTATCGAAGCTACTGTATGGACTAAGAGATCTTTAGAGATAGGCATTTTGTTGTTAATTTTTCCTTGTCTGTAGGGTGTGGGCCGAATGGTCTTGTTCCTGGGAGTTTGTAAAATTTGGATTGAATGGCGATATTGGTATAGTCTCAGTGAGTGCTACATATGTACCACCATTGTAAAATTTGATTTGAATTGTATCGTGCAGCAAGGAGTTAGTGGTTAGCAAACAGATTGGATTGATTGGCTGTCATTTTGGCTCATGTGTCCTTGTACCTTTCTAGCATGTTGTGATGCCAAAAAATGATGATGATTTTTTATGTCAATGAAATCTGATGGCTAATGAATGAGTGATTTTGATACGACTGATGCATGGAAATCATGATAACTATTGGTGATTCTTGAAAAACAACCAGGTGCTTTCAAATTTACCACTAGAAAAGAAACTGGGGGCATCTACATATGTTTACCTTCACCTTGTGTTTGTGTGTATGTGATTGTGAGCACAGACATGATTATTTACCTTCACCTTGTGTTTGTGTGTATGTGATTGTGAGCACACCAGCTCGGACTTTTGATCTACTGCTCGAACTCCTTTGAGAAGAAAGCTCAGGATAATCTGTGTCATCTTAATTATTATGTGATCTAGCTAGCTAGGTTGTTCTGATCATCTGGATTCCTGAATTGGAAGACAACATTGAATCAATGTACGTAGTACCTATCTGTTGTATACAAGTGGTCGTTGCTATCTTCTCTAATATATATGTATACAAATCTTTTAACGCGAGAAAAAAAAAGCGAAGCGAAGCGAGGCAAGAGCAGCAGCGACTCCCGGCCTCCGCTGACTATTTTTTTCTATCTCGCGTGCTCCCTGTTTTTTTTCTATCTCTCTCTCTCTCTCTCTCTATATATATATATATATATATATATATATATATATATATATATATATATATATATATATATATATATTTAATTTGCCGCCCGGCCGCAGCGACTCCAAACAATGCTTTGGACGGAAGTATTGTTTTGGCGAGACGAGCGCCTGCGTAGCATTGTTTGCGTTCACACCAAGAGT